>NC_069710.1:22582085-23182085 GCF_027358585.1 Pangasianodon hypophthalmus
CAAAAAAGACTAAGAAGCCTAAAATGCATCAAACAAAGAGGATGTGTGCAATAGTCTGTTTTGGGGAAAGTGGTGTAATTTGGAAAGTAGTCTAATTTTTCTCTTTAGAGTAATTAAGAAAGCCTTCCAAATTTCTCTAAAGAGAAAAATTACACTCTATTAAAAATCCTTATAATATCAGCTGTTTCCTGGGTGACATTTAACATCTAATATAAAGATTGTGATTAAACCAATCTGATCATTTGTCACTTCACAGTTAAATGGTTCCAAGATGTCTGAATATGTTGGTGGAAAATGCCACAGTTTAACAGCTGTACCAAATTTGCATTTCCCTCAATAGTCTTTTCTAGAGTCTGTAGGCCTAATTTGAATACTTGAGAACTACACTTTTGAAGTGTTCTTTCTGCCCCTACCCCGCTTATGTTTCGCACTTCCTTCCACAAAACCACTCCAATCCATTATGCGTCAGCTTTGCATAGCCTTTAAGCCAGGATGTGGAGGTGAGCAGTATCTGACCCACAATACTGATGCAGAGCTGGAATCCAAGCAGTTATGACCCATCTGGCCCACATCCACCCACAAACAGAAATGGGTATGTGACTTTACAACCAAAAATGACCTCAAGTGGCCAAGGTCTGCACAGTCTAGACATAAACCACCCTTTCATATACAATAGTCCTGCGGCATGCGCTACTATGAAATTCAAAGCAAGTATGCAGTAAGGCCTGGTGCAGCAATGACGTGACTAGAGTGGGGGGTATTTTGAGAGGCGTGAGGACACAGAAGAGCTGCTCCATCTGTTGGTGGGAAATCTGGGTGAGCGGGTTTGGATGTTACTCGGCGTGGAGCTTGCGGACAGGCAGGTTGTTGTAGCCTGCACACTGTGTCTCTGTTGCAGAGGAAATTTTTGTGGGACAGCAGGAAAGATGGAGCCAGTTGCCAGTGAGCCACTACACAGTCTGGCACATTGAGCTCCCACCCTCTGGTGCACATACATTCTGTAATAGAGGACACATTGTTGGAACTTGCAGAAGGGAGGGCATGTGACGGGTGTTGCCCTCTGATGCATGTTAAACTTCTAGGGTGCAAAAACTGACAAACCAAGCCAGAAAAAATGGCAAACGGTTATATCCATCCTTCTGGTGCGCAGATCACAGCCTGCAGAGTTATGTCACACATCAACAAGCCATTTTAACTTTTTCTTACATAAGTAAGGGTTATTTAGGTTCAAACATCAGCGGTTGAGATTGGTCTGCCACATTGGTTTCAGCTGGCACATAATATCGATTCTGTTTATTTTATTACCATTAAATCATGTTGCTGTGTTAGTTCATAGACCATGTCATGAAACTAGATATCTTCATGGCTTATTCTAGAGACATCCATCATACATGTGATGTAGAGTCTCCCACAGAGACCTAGGACCTTTATACGACCACCAAGAAACATCTGTGCAATTACATCCAGTGCTATCAGTTCCAATGAGAAGGAGGGACTGGAGAAACAGCAGGGGGTGAGCTT
Source organism: Pangasianodon hypophthalmus (assembly GCF_027358585.1). Classification (NCBI taxonomy): domain Eukaryota; kingdom Metazoa; phylum Chordata; class Actinopteri; order Siluriformes; family Pangasiidae; genus Pangasianodon; species Pangasianodon hypophthalmus. The sequence goes on from NC_069710.1 coordinate 22,583,607, forward strand.
ATTACACAGAGATTATGAAAAGCCTATCAAGCTGAATTATTTAACCCTTTCATGGTTAAATTACTTATATGCATGTCCAAATTCTTTTATACTATATCTTTTTTTTTCCTTAAAATTGCATGATATATGAATTTCGATTCTGTCTAAATATTACTTAAATTAAAAAGTAAATGGATTGTCCATGAGTAAAAAAGGCTAAAACAGTATGCCTGAAATAATAAAAAAAAGTTAATCTTTGAATTTCCAAACTTTTTAACATGTGGGTCTAAAATATGCAATGATGAAGACAAAAATATTAGAAAATATTTCTGAACATAAATCTACACAGTTTAGAATTGTTGCATGACACAAGGAGGTTCAAAAATAACACTAGTTTAAAAAAAAAGAAACAAATCTAGTTTTTAAAAATGTAAGGTGATCAGTAAAGTCTGGCATGAAAACATTTCTTACTTTAATTCTTTTTTTTTTTATTTTATTTTATGTAGAAAGTTAATAAAGATAATAGTCTAGAATGCTACAGAAGTTTATTTTAATTTACAGTAATGCTCAAGTGGTTTAGAGGTACTTTACATCTGATATTTTCCTAACTATGGAACAGAGCCACAAATTGACAGCTGTTCTATTCTGACCACACCAATAAGGACAGAGAAAGAGAAGTGCGGACACACCTAACCTAAATGAGATCAGACAGAGATCTTGCACATGTAGCTCATACAAACAAGATCCGGAAGTGAGAAAGTGGGAGAGATTTAATAATATCAATATTATTACTAAGCACTTCGGAGTCATCATGATGATTGCTTTGACAGGCTTGCTGGAAGATCCGTACAGCTGCATAAGCCTGTACCGCTAGCATTAAAGTTACACGATTCCAGGTGAAAGATATAGTACATGGCATATGCAGGTGGATATATACATTTGTTGGAGTCCACAATTCCATATGGTTTCTTTAGAATACAGAGTAAAAATAATAGCACCCAAGTGTACTCTATTAATCATTTCTTCTCACAGGTCAAGGTGTGGGATTCATCTATAAATCACACATAAAGGCTTCGGGTTCAGAAAGGACTCACCTCTCCATTCAACCAGAGCACAGTATAAGACATATTTACAGCGAGACCCTTATGTCTTCAGGTTCAGCTGCATATAGCATATTGTATTTGGTCCTGAATTTTTACTGTTTTGCACCCAGTGTTTCTCACATTGTGGGATAGGCTCTGGATCCACCGCAACTCTGTCCAGGATAAAGCAGTTATTAAAGAAGAATGAATGAATCAATGTTTTGCATTGTTATATTGTAGATGTTGTAAAACCTCAAGATTTTTCTTAATCACTTACTCTTATTATCAGGGATGAAAAATACTTGAGTAATTGTATTAAGCATTATTTTGGCATATTTATGCTATACCTTACGTATTATTAAAATTGAGTACCTGTAGTCTTAATTACATTTTCAAAATCAGACATATTTTTTACTCATGACATTGTTATTTGACCTTCAATGTACTTGTTTCAAATTTCAGTCCTTTTATCATCTAGCCAATGACTATGTTGTCCATCAATAGAATGGGCTCCTGCACATTTTATTTACATTTTAGTTTAAAGCATCCAATCAAGAATCATGCCAATTTGTCATCTGTGGTGTCCTTCTCATGCTATATGATGTAGTTAGTGCTATAGCTATCTGTGTGCATTTGAATTTGGATAAGCCACAAGACTGCAGTGTGGAACTTGAGGATATGCGTGCCTGGCCCTACCTCAGTAAAAAAAAAAAAAAAGGAAAAAGCATGTTGAGGTAAGTTTTGCTAATTTGTTGACGTTAACTGGATATATTTAACAAAGTTAGCCTGTTTTCTTTGCTAATGCCAGGTTTGACTAGCATCAATTCCACTAACTAACACAAATTGGCTGGGCAGCATGTCAAATTCTAGTTAATGGTAAATATTAATTCAAAATTAATACAACATCTACATTTCTATGTCTATATTTTCACTTAAATATAATTTCTCAGTACTTTTTCCACCCCAGCCTATTATTTCTTTTACTTATTGTTACTAAAATGCACTGCTGTCACTCCCTAGATTCTTGTTTAGGCTTATTTAGGACCATCTATAAATCTATAAATACTTTTTCAGGTATAGATTTAGAGCTTATTAGAGCTTACTAGCCAAGAAGCTAAGAGCTTGGCTGAGTCAGTACGGACCTCTGAAAATGAAGGATGTCTGGGGATATCAGAACAAAGTTGAATTGGTGTTGTCTGGAAGGTGTATCCACCCATTTAGCGGAAAGACATCAAATAACTTTTATTAGAGAGCAAGACTGCATAGAGAATCCTTGCCTTTCACAGCACTGGTACTCTTCCAATGAGACTAAAGACGATGAGAGGAAAGAAGGATGTCTGGGGATATCAGAACAAAGTTGAATTGGTGTTGTCTGGAAGGTGTATCCACCCATTTAGTGGAAAGACTTCAAAGAACTTTCACTAGAGAGCAAGACTGCATAGAGAAACCTTGCCCTTCACAGCACTGGTACTCTTCCAATGAGACTAAAGACGATGAGAGGAAAGAGGAGGTGTTATGAAAAGAAATGCTAATTCCTGACATTCTTTCTGTATTGCAGTACTCTTTTAGTGACGGAGCCACTAATTCATAAAGTCCATCACTCCGCATGTGTGTTCTCTACAGGACCCTGCTCCTTGTGGGCTCAGGGGTCATTAGTGAACTCCCACAGTGATGGGGTCAGAAGAGCAGCAAAACAAAATGTGATCTGTGCACCCATATTATAGCAATGGGAGAAGAGACGTGCTTTCATCCCGTGTGCAAGCTCAAGCAAAATAAAGCATTTATCTGTGATTATTAAACAGTAAATTTGGAAAGAGGAAGAAGTGGACAGAGGCTAGAGAGAAACAAATGGGGGAGAGGGTGGGAGAGATTTGAGAAGGAAAGGATGGGCGTTGTAAATGAGTGAGCCAAATAGAGGCAGACAGACAGAGAGGAGGGGACGGTTGCTGTAGAGAAACAGCTGTTCTAGTTGAGCTCTGGCTCATGCTGCCTTATGAATTAGCAGAGAGTGGGGGAGCATGAGAGAGCAGCCATCCAAACTGCCCTGCTGTAACATTTCAGCCAGCACTCACCATCCTTACACACTCAATTCTCTGATCTTGCTTTGACACACTTTTCTTTGGGGTCCATTAGCACAGATTGGGTCCTTACTCATAGCCTTGGGAGGAGCTGCAGGCACCCTAACGACACACATACACACACTGGGTGGTCAAACAACAAATCCCCAGACAAAATGCTTCACCCCTGTCTGACATCCTGCAGTAGACAGCCTCTTTGTGTACACAACATCATCTGTTGTTACTAGGTGATAATCTTTAAGTGCATGGTAAAAGTTTTTTTTTTTTTTTCAGATTCATAAATGATTCATAATCTCAGTTTTGCATGCCATTTTGTCCATTTTCATCTTTCCTTCAGTATAAGCAGTGCTGCTGCAAGTTCTTTTTGATAGGTTATATTTGTTGACACCAATTACTTCAGGCTGGTGTGGTCATTACTCTGTTATTTCCTTTCCTAACTTCACAAGCCTTGCAGAGGTTAAACAGAATGTGAATAGTTACAATGGGCATCTTTGTGGAGAGCAGGGAGGGCACACACCTCATGAATTGCCCCTCCCTCTCCACTTAGTCTGCTCTAGCCAAAGCAGGAGCTGGTGAGCTAATGGAAAAGTAAGAGTATGTATGAGTGTGTGTTTTATTTTGCACCCTGATGCCTCTACACACTGATGTCCTACAGATGTGTAGTCTGAGTCGCTATGTCCCATAGGTCAGTACATGAGCTCAGGCACACACAAAGTAAGGCGTATCCTGAGCCAGGGTGTGATTCATACAATGACATTTGTGTGCTTTTGAATTAGCTATCAAGAATGTTGAAGTTTAGGTATTTCCAACCTTTGAAGCTATATATATATATATATATATATATATATATATATATATATATATATATATATATATATATATTCACTGGCCACTTTAATTGCAACACCTGTACCTTAGCCAATCATGTGGCAGCAACACAATGCATAAACTCATGTAGATACAAGAGTTTCAGGTAATGCCCATTAATGTCACCAAAACTGGACATTTGAAGATAAAAAAAAGACCAAAAAAAAAAGTTTTTTTCCCCAATCTGCAACTGTCCAACTGTGTCCACTGTAACCTCAGATTCCTGTTCTTGGCTGACAGGAGTGGAACTGTTGTAGCCCATCCACCTCAAGGTATGGCATTCTGAGATACTTTTCTGCTCACCATTTTTGTAGACTGGTTATTTGAGTTAGCGCAGACTTCCTGTCAGCTCAAAAATGTCTGGCCATTCTCCTCTGACCTCTCCCATCAACAAGCCATTTTTGCTTGCAGGACTGCCTCTCACTGGGTGTTCATTGTTTTTCACACCATTCTATGTCATCTCTAGCGACTGTTTTGCATAAAAATACAAGGAGATCAGCAGTTTCTGAAATACTCAAGCCAGCACGTCTGGCACCAGCAAACAGGCCACAGGCAAAGTCATTAAGATCACATTTTTTTCCCCATTCTGATGTTTGATGTGAACATTAACTGAAGTTTTTGACTTGTATCTGAATGATTTTATGTGTTGTACTACTACCACATGATTGGCTGATATAACTGCTGATTTCATTAATAAACAGATGTTCAGGTTCAGGCCAGTGAGTGTACATTGTATTTTCTCACTAGTAGTGGCAATAACGGATGTTGAGAAAAACATCAGAAGCATGGTTCAATTTTCTGCCTTAAGGTGACACAGATCTGATTTTGTTCAGGATTGTGTGGATGCAAAAATCTGATCTTTTCAAATGAAATCTGTGCAACTACTGTATGCAATTCTACATCGGATACATATCTGAAATGTGACCATGCAACATGAATGGGAATGGCCAGATCAGAATTCATGTGGCCTTTCCCCAACTTGTATGCACTTATTACTGCTGGTGTCATCATCCAGCTTTTGGCAGTGTGGCAAAACAACAACAGAGGACAGCAACAGCAGTAACTACATACAGTCACAAAACCCAGTAGTGTAGTGAAACAATTGTCAGGTGCATTCAAAAACAAAAAAGATATAGGTCACTTGTAGTTATGAATGTGAACTGCCTAAATAGACAGATTTGATCTGAGCAAAATAAAAATCAGAATTGTAAAAAGAAGCTTGTAAATGGAACAATGTGAATGACAGCTATCACGTGAATGGCCATGCTAGAAATAGCTAGCGAACAATCTATTGGCTAGCTAGTCGAACGTTAAATTGCATAAAAGCTTCTAACAAGACCAAGCTACAATCATGTCTTTGCACCATGCTACTCAAATCATCTAAATTTCATTATTTAACTGTGTGATAAAGTGATTTGTATTTCAGCTAACACAGTATCATTTTATTTACAAGACTATTTAGTTAATTCACAAAAAGGTTTGCCTAAATAATTATCTCTTCACAGTAAACATCCTCATGTAATGAGGGAGGCAAGCTTGTGGGTGACAGTATAAAGATCTTTAGAAGTTTAATTTACATGTCTATCTGACTTTTACTGTTTACTATTTCAATTATTGGGCAGGTGTAATTTTTAAGACCGTCTCTTCAGCCATTTGTTTTTATTACTTTTTTGGGGGTTGGGGTCAAATAGCCTCTCTAATTCGCACCCTGACCTGAGGTATGCTTTCCTTACACATTAGAAGACATTAGTCCCCCATTTAAACCTCAGATGAAGCTTCTCTGTCAGCTGGGTTTGGGTAATGTGTGAGTCACACATCTGTGCTCATGGCAAAAACAACACAGCAGCAACTTGACTGAGGATACGATGTACGTCACATGACTTCATAAATCCTGAGCAGCAGTGAAGACAAGTTCTTCACACTAAACTGTTTGCTAAAAGTGACCCTTCGTTTATTAATACAGAACCAATGATAATGGATAATGATGTGTTGGAGGCAACACTGATCTCAGTGACTTACAGCTGGCCAAATATGGAGGGAAAATTCAGCTGAGGGGAAAACCACCTTTAAAATGCACTGCACAATGCAGTTCACTGTGTAGAAGTGTGTGCATGTGCAGTGAAGGATGTAGTGCCAATACTGTTTGGCAGGACCAAATCCCATGCTCTATTCTCTCATGTGGGTCTGGTGAAATAAAACACATTTCTCTCCATCTCTCTTTTTTTAATCCTGATTCTGTCTTGTTTTTAATGTATGCGTCCCCTCCTTTCTTTCCCTCACTCATAAACACATGCGTTTTCAGTTTCATGATTATCACAAATTAGTTATGAAGAAGCATAAGAATGTGCCCTTGTTGGTTGCCATAGAACGAAACACAGCCTTGTGCTTGCGTGCAAGGACGGAGAACTGATAGAATGGGTGTTGCTACATCTAGTGGTGAAATTTATCTTAGCAGAAAATCAATGAAAAGGCTGTGAAGCTGTTCCACACTGCAGACAGCAAAATTATGTATATAAAAACAAACTGATTTGTTTGGAAAATGGTTACATTTATTAAGAATTAACCAAGTTCCTTAAGGTAAGTGCTCATTCAGCACTAAGCTCCCCTGATTTTCGAAAATAAAAAGACGTCAGTGTAAGATTTCATTTTTGGGAACTACATCTGATTATTTCATGTTAACAAATGCGTTGATTATTTTGGCTGGATTTTTATGGGGGTGCTTTTTTCTAGCCCAGACCGTAGATTCATGCAGCCCATCAATCACAGCCATACCAAGTGATTACACAGAGTGAAACCCCTTTTAGATTTTATGTGCAATAGGGCTAATATTTTTCAGCCAGTGATGGTGACACATCCGTAACACACCGTCAGCAGTGACTGAGAAGACGAATATAAAATGCAGTCATGATAATTTACTATATCATCTATAAAAAAAATGGCTTTGGAGGAGAAGTAGATAGTCTGAGCATGCATTTTCCAATGAAAGAATTAATGACACAAAAGGACCTTGAGTTTAGTGTTTTTGGTTTGAAAGAAAGCGTTACAGTCTTTCTGTTTAGCAAGGAAACATGACATGAATCCAGGAGAGCATTACAGACTTAAAACTCTTGAAAAAATTAGAAATTGTGTGTGTATGTGTGTGTAATGGTTTGCCCCACATCATTTTTATTATACTACTGATGAAGTCCATATGGTTTAACACATTTCTCAGCCCTAATAGTCAATTAATTGATAGATATTACATTTCAGCCCATCTAATCTAATATCATCACCAACCGTGACTGGCGCGGACTGTCAAAGACGACTGACTTAGACAATAATCCGGAGCTGACCCTCTGCCGAGGGTGTGTTTCGGTGCTATTTCTTTGGTGACAGGAAGGATGTTTGGTAGTTTGGAAGCCGCTTTTATTCTACGTGCAATGTGGCAGACTCTACCCAAATTTCCTGGGTGATTCGTTTCAGGGTGTGAACGATAATTATAAGAAAGTGAGCATTAGTCACACATCGATATTATGTACACTATAAATCATCAAACCCAAGAGGACTTTCCCATGAGAACAAGTATTAACAGATAACAGACTTCCTCTTGCAACAGAAAATTTCTACTTTTTGAATGGAAAGAATGCTTCTTCATTACAATAAATGAGGTGTAACTCTAAAATGTTGTTCTTATACCAAGCTCCACAGCTGTATTCCAAGTACTTTAACTAACCATAAAAATAAACTAATACTAGAGAGTAGTGTGTGGTTAGGTAAAACTGTGCTTGATCATGAAGATGCTATAATAAGATCCTTATTAATTATATGAAAGCTTATATCTGTTTTATCTGGAACACAGCCGTGGGCAGGAACAGTCTTTCAAGCCTGCTCTAGCCTTATTTTGGCTGCCTGAGAACAGCCGTGTTGCCAAAAGTAACTTTATATTGCTGGATTTTCAGCACACATCTCTGGCCATTAAACTCACTCTAATAATGAGACACCAGGCACATGACTGTAATATTCTCTGCTCGGTTTATGATGCTAGCTCCTATTAATCAACTTCATTCTGAATTAGGGACTCTTTCAACCATAGTAGGACAATTAAAAGATCTTTGTTCAGTGTCAAGCTTCGTTTGCTATCATGTCATTCATAACCAGAACATACCTTAGAGGAGCACACAGATAACCCTATACTCATGCTTACCCATAAACCCCCTCTGTGCATCATGACACAAATGTACTTCAACAGAAAAGTATAAATCAGCCATTACATGTGTTGCAAACACACAGACACACACACCACCACCACTACTACACGTAATCTATAGTGATCAGACTCTGTTGATAAAAACTTTCGTAAAATTTAGCAGTGCAATGTGCCAAATGGTAATGACGTTAATAGTGGGAGAGTGAGCTCACAAGCCATTCTAAATGCCTGGAAGGAGGTGCTTTGCTCCAGATGAGCACAAACCCAAGAAGCCTTTTATTTCACAATCGCAGCTTTAATGGTTCCCTGCTGGTCGGTGACGGAAGCTTGGGCCTGGGTACCATGCGGGACACTGAGAGCCTGCTTTCACTTAAGAGCTGGAGCCTCTCCGGAGGTGCATGAGGACAAGAGTAGCTCTTTTCAAATAAATGAGAGGAGAGGATGAGAGCGTAGGGCAACCCTGGGGAGTTCTGTAAATATGCCTGTGATTCTTGAGCTGCAGGGAATTGATTGGGAAAGACAGATTAATCTGTTTTGTGCTGACTTGGCACTGAGTGAGGAACAGAGAAGAGTTAGAGAGGAAGTAGATCTCTTTCTTACCTAGAAAGAATTATTCTTAATGGAAATAACAGCAACGTTGATATTCAACAAAGCACTACTTTGTGTGAGTGGGCTCATATTCACAGCAACAGGTTTCTTCTTTGCCTAATGATGGTCTAATTGGAGCTTCAGGAGTGAAAGAAATTGGCAAAAGAGGAACAATACTACAGGACAAGAGAGAGGTAGAAAAATGGCAGTGTAGTCTTAGTCCTTTTTCACCTCAAGTCTTGTCAGAGAAGTTGCTGACATCATTCTGTGTCTTCCACAGTGGCATTCTGTCATGCTGCATGTGCTGTGTTTTTCGGTTTCCACACAATATATCATCATGCACTGATTCCTCCTGGAGCCATGGCTACTGAAATGCAAGCTATTAGCATACAATACAAAGTGTTAGGATGTTGAACTTATTAAGCTTTATTCCCAAGTGCTTTTTTACAACACCAAAAAGCACATGGGGAAGAAAAAAAAATTACCACTTCTTTCTTAATCATGTCCATGTTAAATGTTAAATGTTAATGTTAAATGAGCACTAACAATAATCTAGTCCTTATGTAGACTTGATCTTTTGAAACATGCCCTCAGAGGTGCACTTACACAGGATCACAGTGCCATCCTCAGGCTTGAGCAAGAATCACTTCTGCCACTGAACATTACCCAGTGACTCTTGGGGTGTAGAGAGTGCACACCATCACCCAACTGTAAATCTAATCTAACTTCGCAATAACCATATTTCCACGTCTACATACATTCACGTACATCTGCACCCCTGTGACGACACAGAGCACTGAAGTATGTTCAGTGTTTAAACTTGGTTAAATCATGGAGAGGGAAAAAACACTGCACTCATTTTCTATCACTCACACACAAGCACACACGTGCACAATCCCAAATGGTTCAAAAGGGAGCCATTTGGGATTCAGGGACATACTTTTCAACTCAGGTAAATCATTCAAAGGAAAGAGAAACACTGTAATAGTAAATAACACTTCAGAGTTGTTGTTTTTTTTTTTTTTTTTACAACTAATAAGTATTATTCATTACAAATTTACAAAGTCTTTTAGTACAGCACAGTACAGCACAGTTAGCACAGCACAGCAACGTTCTGTGTGGACCAAACAGTCTTCAAAATTCTTTCATATAATTTCATTCATTTCCTACCACCAGCAAAATTATATATCTTTACAGCACTATCTGCAAATGTTTACATTCAAGTTCAAATCCAAAATGGACAATTTGGATGTCAAATCTATAGCTATTTGCTAATAAATAGTATATTGAACACCATATTGCCAAAGGTTTGTGGACCCCTGAGCACCACACCCATATGTGGACCTTCCCCAAACTGTCGCCACAAAGTTGTAAGAACACAATTGCATGGGATGTGTTTATATGCTGTAGCTTCCCTTCACTGGAACTAGGAGGTCCAGTCCTGTTCGAGCATGATGGCATATCATTCCACAAATCCCACAGAGTGCCTAATTTCATTTTTGAATCATGAAGGGCAAGAGCCTGTAAGGTGGTAAGAAAACATTCTGACATTAGGATGGGACGACACAGCACATCACCATCCTCATGCAGTCACACACTGATTTACACTCCATTCAGAAGTGGTGTTGCTCTTCCTCCTAACATTATTTACTGTTACTTAACCCTACAATAGAGGTAAAAAGATTGATCAAGTCAATTTTTTGAGTTTTGAAAATGTGAACTTGGTAATGATGACGGCACATATCATTAACTTGATCAATCTTTCCATAAATAATGTAGGAAGTAAGATGTCTTCACTTAAGAATGGATTGTAAAGCAGTTTTTTCTACGCATAATCATAACTGATAAAAGTTTAAAAATCATATTTCCTTTTTTAATGCATGGCTTTGTTAGCATTTCCTATACTTCATAAAAATTTAACAACTTGTGGCTAAACTGCGAGATGAAGAACATTCGTACGTTTCTAGCCTTTTCAAAATAGTCTTTCTGTCTTTCTTTCCTTCTTCCTTTCTCACATTAACTTCCATTTTCAATGCATTATAAGCCAAAACCATACAGTGAGTGTGGAAATGATATTGGCTGAACCCCAACACCTAACCCAACACACCCCCATACATTACTGTAGGTCCAATAGGGAGCTATCTGGGTTTCATCCATTTGCATTTTGGTGAAACAGATCACCCACCTCGCAAAATCAACTCTTATCACTCATACCATGCTTGCTTACAACTTGTAGTCAACACAGTACTCCTGAGGTCCACTGAAAATTTGGGAGAATCACACCATTTTTGTGGCTTTCACAGCACAAGTTTGCTTTACTTTGAGCAGATGTTATCTTTGGCCTGACTCAGAGGCCTCCACTATGTGATGTGGAAGTGCTTTGGGACAGTGAATCTTATGCTGCCCAAAGCACAAATAGTTAATTTTACGAGAAAGACTTATCATACTTTATCAGAAAACCGGATACAATTCTCTAGAAAAATGCCATCAAATGAGCAGTTTTTAACATGTTTGAACATCAATCTGTGAGTGGGAGTAGAGCAGCTCTCCCAATTCTCACCATGATTCAACTTACTGGGAATAATTAGGGATGGGAAAGTTTTTGGTTCTTTTGGAGCGGCTCTTTCAATCTGCCTATGCAAATCAGAAGCGCTAGCAGAACTGTTTATTATTTTTCCATATTCTTGTTCAAATTTTCCCTCATGCCTGACACCAACAGAAATTCTTGTTAAAAACTGTTATATAGACTGAGTAACAGCATGTGTGTGAGTTACAACAGTGACTGAAAATGTCGACTACACAACAGAGTATTCAAAACACACTGATTTACTTAAACTAGTAGTTTGTCAGCATCAAAGTGCTAATACCTTTAAACAGTTACGTGATTCCCAAAGTTTAGATCTCTCAAAGCCCATTCTCCGTCCCACATTGCCATTTAAACCATTTACTGTCAAACTGATGAAGTTAAATAAATGAATAAATAAATGAATGAATGAATATTTTAGTGCACCGAATTTTTGAAAAACATCGGAATCATTATTTATTCATTCATCTTCAGTGACTGCTTTAACTGCTGTATTCCCACCTCACACCCAGTAGGGGCACAGGCTCTGGATCTACTGCAACCCTGATCAGGATAAAGATGAGACGCCAGTCCAGGCAATTATGTACACACATTCACATTACTCATTTACACCTAGGGGCAAATGAAACTATCCATTCCACGTACCGGCATGTTTTTAGGAGGCGTGAGGAAACCCATGCTGACATAGGGGGAATACCTTCTACACCACTGTGTTGCCCATTTATTATTTAATTTAAAAATTAATTAATCAATTATAAATTTCTCCAATATTTTTACCAACAGGTTGTGTCATATGCAAGCTTCCCATTTAAAAATATACAAATCTATAAAAGATATAAGGGAAAAAACATTTACAACACAAAATACTCCAAAAACAGTCTATATTAATAAAAGGTCATTGGTAGCAGCAAGACTGAAATTATTTACAGTTTTAGATTTGCCCTAGTTGGTGGTCCATGTGGCCTTTTCTTTATTAGAGGCAGTGTTTAATGAAATACACTGTATTGCACTAACGTTGTTATTAAAACCAGCTATTAAAAATACTGGTCACTATGTATGAACTAGTATAGATATAAACTGGACTAAACCAATTACAAGGAAAAGTTTTTTGACCAATGGATACTTCAGACATTTTACCAAAAAAAAAATACTGCTGTTATAAAAACATAATTCTTAAAAGGACAGACTTTTTCCATTTAAGACTTCAATCAACATGAAATATTGATTGAAATATTTGGGGAAAAGAGAACTTTCTGCCAGCAGTTCTGCATCTTTCTCACATCACAACCAAATGCAACAGTCATTAATCAAATCTTTAAACTTCAGTACTTCTGTTACAGATTAACATATGGGCAGAGGTTTATATGATTGATTAACTTCAGATGAAATGCACTGGCATCAACACTGCATTAGTTCCTCAGTTCTCACTCTTAGATGCTTTCCAGAACAATGGAGCAACATGTGGTTGGATCTAAGTGCAGAATTTTATATAGAACAGCAGGTTAAAATCAAAAACTGCAGGAAAGACAAAAGTTTAAAAAAAAAAAGAACTGTCCAAAAACATACATAAAAAATGAAGTAAGACAAAGTGAACACAGAAGACAGACTAGATTCTTAGGTTTCTAAAATGAATCCCTGTTTTATGGTTTTACACACACACACACACACACACATATATATATATATATGTATATATACACATACACACACACCAATCAGCTATAACATTAAAACCACCTGCCTAATATTGTGTAGGTCCCTTTTGTGCTGCTAAAACAGCTCTAATTCTTCAAGACATGGACTCCACAAGAACTCTGAAGGTGTTCTGTGGTATCTGGCACCAAGATGTTAGCAGCAGATCCTTTAAGTCTTGTGAGTTGTTAGATGGGGCCTCCATGGATTGGACTTATTTGTCCAGCACATCCCACAGATGCTCGATCGGATTGAGTTCTGGAGAATTTGGAGGCAAAGTCAATACCTTGAACTCTTTGTCATGTTCCTCAAACCATTCCTGAACAAATTTTGCAGTGTGGCAGAGCACATTATCCTGCTGAAAGAGGCCACTGCCATTAGGGAATACTGCTGCCATGAAAGGATGTACTTGGTCTGCAACAATGTTCAGGTAGGTGGTACGTGTCAAATTACCATCCACATGAATGCCAGGACCCAAGGTTTCCCAGCAGAACATCATCCAGAGCGTCAAACTCCGCCGGCCTGACTTCTTACCATAGTGCATCTCTTCCCCAGGTAAATGACACACAAGCACCTGGCCATCCAAATGATGTAAAAGAAATCACAATTCATCAGACCAGGCCACCTTCTTCCATTGCTTCATGGTCCAGTTCTGATGCTCTCGTGCCCATTGTAGGTGCTTTCAGCAGTGGACAGGGGTCAGCACTGGCACTCTGACCAGTCTGCAGCTACGCAGCCCCAGTGTGTGTTCTGACACCTTTCTATCATAGCCATCATTTACTTTTTCAGCAATTTGTGCTACAGAAGCTCTTCTGTGGGATCGGACCAGACAGGCTAGCCCTCGCTCCCCAAGTGCAACAATGAGCCTTAAGCACCCATGACCCTGACACCGGTTGTCCTTCTTTGGACCACTTTTGGTATGTACTAACCAAATTGCATACCAGGAACACCCCACAAGACCTGCTGTTTTAGAGATGCCCTGACCCATCATGTAGCCATCACAATTTGGCACTTTTCAAATCCTTACGCTTGCCCTTATGATCAGTGTGTGTGTAATTATATATATATATATATATATATATATATATATATATATATATATATATATATATATATATATATATATAAACTTAATGGATGCTTATAGTAAACAGATCGAAATAACTGACAGTTACCATGGAGAAAGTTTTCTGGGTTCTGTTGATGATGATGGCTTTGGTAATGAGTGCTGGAATTGTCAGGCATGGCTGTGACATTTTTCATGATATACTGCAGAGGCCTAGCACAGAGCATTCTGACCCTGTATTATGGCCCACCGCCTAGCAATAACATCAGATGTTAACCCTGAACACCGTGCTGTGTTATGTAAATGACAGAAACCAGTGTTTCAGCAGCAAAAGAAGAGAGTTCTCAATTTCCAGTGTTAACCACATTCAACACATCAGAGAACTATCTCACTGTGAATAACTGTGAAACTTTTTTCTTCAGCATATTTTTGCTAATTAATAGGTACATTTAATTAAATCAACAGTTCTTTGATTGTGAGCTTCGAAGAGCATAGAAAAGATCATTAGTGTTCACGAGATATCATTTGCATATTAAAGGAATGTAATATGGAAGGGTTATAATAAGGATTGTTTGTCCTTGTGCAACAACTGACATTAATTTTTACTATTAGATGTTACAATAGCAAGGCTAACATCATTTATAAACTTCTTGTTGCAGGATAACAGTGTTGCTAAAAATTTTGTGAACCCTTTACAATTTTCTGCATAAATTTGACCTGAAATCTGGAACTAGATAAAGACAACCCAATTAAACAAGTGACGCAAAAACATTACACTTTTACATTTATTGAGTAAAATTATCCAACATTAAATGTCTCTGTCGGGAAAAGCAAGTGAATTTTTGCTTTCAATAACTGGTATGACCCCTTTGAGCAGCAATAACTTCACCCAAACATTTCCTGTAACTGGTGAACAATCCTGCACAACAGGTTGGAGGAATTTTGGCTCATTCCTCCTTACAAATACTTTCAACTCAGTGATGATGATGATGAGCTTCCTTGCATTAACTGCTCTTTTTGATCCTTCCACAGCATCCAATTTACTATTGGTATAGACAAAATGTTAAATTTCCATTTGTTCCATTTGTACTACCATTTCTTTGTAGACTTCCTTGTGTGCTTAGAGTCATTGTCTTGCTTCATGACCCACTTACAGTTAGGCTTCGGTTTACAAACAGATACCCTAACATTCTCCTGTAGAATTTGCTGGTACTATCCAGAACTCATAGATCCATGAGTAATGGCAAGCTATCCTGGACCCGTGGCAGCAAAGCAGCCCCAAACCACGATACTGCCACCCCATGCTTTATGCTTGGTATGAGATTTTTATGTTGGAATGCAGTGTTTGGTTTTTGCCTAACATAACACTTTTCATTTAAACCAAAAAGTTCTATTTTGGATTGACCTGTCCACAGAGCATTCTTCCAATAGGCTTCTGGCTTATCCACGTAGGTCCTTAGATGTTACCCTGGGGTTCTTTGTGACTTCCCATAATATTATTTGCTGCACCCTTGGAGTGAGTTTTGCTGGATGACCACTCCTTGGGAGAGTAACACTGGTGCTGAATTTTCTTCATTTGTATATCACAAATGAACAGTGGAATGAACAGGCCTCACAGTGGAATGATGAAGGCCAAACTCTTCAGAAATTGTTTTGCAACCCTTTCCGGCCTGGTGAGCATCGACAACTCTTTTTCTGAGGTCTTCAGGAATCTCCTTTGAGGCATGGCACACAATCCCATGTGGTGAAGACCAGACTTTGATAGTGAAGACCCAACTTTAATAGTGAAGACCCAAGTTTATGCTTTTGAAACATAGGAGGGCCTGCTAAACTCACGCCTGATTGCCATCCCCTTGATTGAAACACCTATCTTCAATTACCCCTTTAAATTAACTCGTACTTCTAGAGGTTAACATACTTTTTCCGACAAAGATATTTAATATTGGATAATTCTGTTCAATAAATAAAGGTAAAAACTATAAAACTAGAACTTAGATGAAGATCTGATCACATTTCAGTTAAAATTTATGCAGAAATACTTTAAATTGTGAAAGTAAAAACTAAAAAGTAAAAACTATCTAGCAGCACTGTATCTAAAACAGGTAGAGAAAAGTAACAAAGTTCAAACTGTCTAATCAATATTTAAACTGAAGAGGCTATATTCAAATGGCACTGCTTATTCTACAAATATGAACAAAAATGTGAAATATACTGTATGTGACTATAAATAAATAATCATTTTATTGCATTTGTTTGACATTTGGCATTTCAGACCTATCAGGAGCTCACATTATACACTAGATGGCACTAAAACTCTATTTTCTTTATTCAATTTGTCAAGCGTTATATCTTACATGGAAGCAATTTGTGAATACACACACACACACACACACACATTATACATATATATGTGTGTGTGTGTGTTTAATACGTAATGTAATTGTTGTATTGACTATAAACTTACCCTATATGTTCCAGCAGTGTATGGTTTACATTTTCCAGCCATGATGGTTGCAAGAAAACCATCACACCCATAGGGAAATATATAAAGCCACTAACAGAGTGTGTTATATCCCTGTCATTAAAGCAACAGCAAAGAATGCATAAAGCTTGTTTTGTTTATTTAAAATTATGCTGGGTGTGTACATCCTAAGGTTTCTCAAAGGAACCCATCTTTAAACATTAATATTAAAGCATTAAGCAAATAATTGCTCAGGCTCATTGTGCTTTACAGTGGTGGAAGAAATAGGCCTACACAAATATTAGTAATAAAACTGTTCTTACGTAAGCCAGCAAAACAAAATATTATATTTACAATTTATGAGTGTAATGTTGACTCAGGTTTAGAGCAA
The DNA here is from genome assembly GCF_027358585.1 of Pangasianodon hypophthalmus. Taxonomy (NCBI): domain Eukaryota; kingdom Metazoa; phylum Chordata; class Actinopteri; order Siluriformes; family Pangasiidae; genus Pangasianodon; species Pangasianodon hypophthalmus. The sequence continues at coordinate 22,600,581 of NC_069710.1, forward strand.
ACATGGGAACCAGAAAACTGTCAATTTTCTGCCTAACAGTATCACTTATGTTTAAACCCAAAGCGCCTCCTCTTGCAGCTGACTCAAACTATGAAAACACAAGGTTCCTGAATCATCCAAAGCTGTGGAGTAAAGGTCTAAAGTCTTCAAAACAGTCACCAAGTGAAGTCCAAACACTTTCAGTAGTTCACAGGCCTACAGTGTTCTCCACCCCTCGCACTTTACCATACATGGGCCTACCTTTAAACAGCGTTCTAGCAAAGTAGTTGCTGGAGCTTTTGCTGTTATAATGAAATCCCTGGCTACGGATTAAAGCGTATTCATGCAAGTCGTCGGTGGAGAAACGCACGTGCGCTCAGTTCACCACTCACTTCCCTGCTTCATGGTTTTAACTGGTCGTTTAAGTGATTCGAACAGTTTTCACTCGCGTGTTCTTTTATTTCACAGTCCGAGAGCTACTCTGTGTAGACTACAGTTTCAGCCCTGACACTGAGTTTCATATCCTGTCAGAAGTCAACCCGCATTCTTACGGCTACAGAAGAACATTTGCGTGATAAACGCATCTCACATTCCCAATTCCCAGTCCTCCTCAAATGCTAAGAAGTATTTACACTGGCCACACGCCACACAAGCACAACAAACAAGCAACAATTAAACAGCACAAGTGCCGTAACTTGGTTCGTTCATGTTTCCGAATCGATTCACTCGACTCATGTGAGAGTCGGACATAAAGAACCGACTCTTTTGTGAATCGTCCGTCACTACTACAAATGTTTTCATTTAAGCTCTATTTCTTTACATTTCCGGAGAAGGACCTGTAGGCGTCTCGTGCGCTTCCACAGTTTGCTCAGGCTGATAGGACACATCCCAGAAAGCTGCTCCACCCATCACGGATAGTTTGTTTGTGTGTGTGTGTGTGTGTGTGTGTGTGTCTCGGAGTGGAGAAACGCTCCAGCAAGTATGCACCAGAGGCGCACTGAAACTTTCCCAAAGCGCTCGTGAGTTTGGTGCGAGGACAAAGTCCCTGCGTGCGTGAAAACTCACAACGCTGTTTTATCATCAGAAATGATCCAAAGATGGCGGTAGCGTCGGCGGCTTCCGGCATGCGCGTGCAGAAAAGTGGATTTTTGGAAGTGCTGGTGCGGGAGCGATGGCACCGAGTGCTGGCCGAGCTGAGTGACGAGGCGCTCGCGCTCAGCTGCGAGGACGCGGCCGGAAGCGGCGATGTGAACGGCGTGGCTAACGGGTCGCGTGCGAGTCCCGACAGTCCCGAGACCGGCGCGAGAACTGCTGGGGCAGATTCACCCGAGCGCGTGCCCGAGGCCATCGCCAACAGGAAGCGGTGCGTAAGGGTCGTGAAGCAGGACGTGGGCGGCCTGGGCATCAGCATCAAAGGAGGGAAGGAAAACAAGATGCCGATACTCATCAGCAAGATCTTCAAGGGGCTAGCCGCCGATCAGACGAACGCGCTTTACGTAGGGGACGCGATCCTGTCAGTGAACGGCGTGAACCTGCGGGACGCCACGCACGACGAGGCTGTGCAGGGCTTAAAGAGAGCCGGCCGAGTGGTCACGCTGGAAGGTAGGAGGGACACTCGGGGAGTAGTGGAGGAAACAACTTTATTTCTAATGAATTCAGCTGTTTGGGCTGTTTTTAGGGGCGCATTATGCATCACTTATTATCTCTGTCTTTATTACATAACGGTGTAATATGACGTCTAATGTATTCAGAACAATGCTAAAAAATTCATGGGAACGGTTAAGGATCATTTTATATTATTTGCAATCTAAACCTTTTTGCTGAATGCTGCATCAGATCACCCACACCAGCACTCCTCTGGAATACTGTTTGTCTGGACAAATGAATAATTATAATTATATAACTCATTTATTTATATCTCAGCCTGCTGCAATATCAGGACTGCAATATCACAAGAAATGAATAATGAATGAGCTCCTGTGCAGCCCTAACCCAAGTGGCCATGTTAGTTTTTGTTTGCATGCATTTGAGAGTTGATAGTCTCATAAGTGTTGCAGCACAGAGGTGCACAGTTGTGTGCACAGGAATCCCCAGTTGGTCCAGTTTGTTCCAGTTGCTAACAGCTGAGGTACAGGTACAGCTACATCCTCCAGCTTTTATTACATGGTTCATGAGTGTATAAAGAAAGACACAATGCAGCCTGCGTGGGAGCTCCATGGGAATTGTATTGGAGCTCTAGTAATGCAGCTCATCTATCATTTGGGAACAGCCCATGTTGTGACATTGCAAGTGAACTGACTCTTCGGTTGCGTGCACTGAATTATGGTTCATGTGTCGAGAGCATTGGGTCAGTGACCGCTGGGGCACGTAGCAGTTGGTTAAATGAGATTTTGCAACTGAGAATATTAAAGAAAACTGAGTTTTGCTTAGATTTTAGAGGAATCAGGTTATCACTTTAGCCTCAACATTCAACATGTGCAGGATAAAAAATATCTTACATAAAAATAGATTATATTAGACGTAATTATAATATATTAAATTAGTCTCAGATTATATTGTTTGCATTGCTGCACTGTGTTTCAGGTGGCTTTCATCTCTGTTCTCTATTCACAGTAAAATGAGATGATGTGTATCTCTTGCCACTCTGTGTTTTAGAGAGGATTGTATTTGGAGTGTTGTCTGTAAAACAATGCAATGCGATCTCATTATCACTTTCTAACTTTCAGAAATGTTGTCCTCTATTTGTTTTTTCCTGGCACTTTTCAGCATTCATTGTGAAAGCCATGCAGAAACTGTGTGTTAATCATTTCCACACCGTCAGTCATTCTGTCATATTATTACATGTTGACCGCTGTTGGCCTTGAGCTCTGAAACACTGTGCAGAAAACAGCGCCATTCTGCACCTGGTCTTTCCCTTGTGGTTCAGTGAACACAGATGTGTCCTGCTCATTGTTTAGTCACAATCTGATGACCAGATGCATTGACTGTGTGTTTCTGTCTGGTCCTGAGTGATATTCATCAGAGAGCGTGCTGCTGAGAAAGAGCACTTCAGAGAGTGTACACATATGACCTGAGGACTAATCTTTCTTTCTGTGTTTTTTTTTTTACCCTAGAATTTGCTTAGTTGCCATGGTGATCAGATCAGAACAGATTTACTTTCATATTTGACTAATTGGATGTATGTGTTCAAACACACACTGCATGTAAGGATAGGCAAGAATGACTGTGTAAGTTTATGGCCATGTCTAGCTCAGATAAGAATTTTAAATGTAGCTTATGGCTAGATGTGCTGGCTTGTTGATGCTTAGACTTAAAGGAAAATTTCTGATTTCTCTGTTGTCTAAATGAAACTGAATACTTGATCTAATAAGGCTATAATTTATGTCCCACCTTAAAACACAGGATGGCCATAGAGTAGAATCCTTTCAAACCCACAACGGAGGCACTTTTATAATTTAACACACAATTTGTTTTTCACTTTCATAAAGCGATGTGGACTCTCTCTTATCTAATCCAAACTATTTTTTTTCTGTGAAGTAAGTAAACTCTTTGGTTATGAAGGCACCCTGTACAAGACCTGCTAGCTCTTGCGAACATGGTCAAAGCACACCATGGTAAGCATATTTTAAAGTACTTAAATACCATGAAGTCAATTTTTTTTTTTAATTTTTAAAAATTTTGCTTCTTTAAGGTGGTTAAGATAAATAGAATGCATTACAAATGAAATAATTAAAGACTTAGGCTTCCTGATGGATTAAAAACAATCTGTCATGCATAAATAACAACGGCCTACTAGGAAAAATATCTCAGTTGCTTGATTGGTCTAGGAATTTTTATGTAGTTTAGGTCAATGTCCATTATTTTCATGGAAGGAGGACCGTTTTGGCAAGATGGTGTAGATACTGGAATTAAAAAAAAAAGTTTTTCTTGGAGTGGACAGTTTTAGGGTTTTAATCTAGAGATTTTAGAGTTTGAGTCTAGAACAATTAGTTTTGTTAAAAGGGGCCTAAATCTCTCAATTAAAAACGAATGTTCAGTGTTCTTTATATTTTATTATTAATCAATTGACTATCAAGTGTATATTGTGTTGTGTCATATATTTAAAATGTTCATGTAAGAAATTGGCATTTGAAAATGACCTTTTTGATGAAAAAATATTACCCATTATGGTCCATTGTCATGTATAAGTGACATTTAAGGCCAAATGTTGTATGTTTACAAGCAAACTGACAAATCTATCATGTGGATGCAGTAGAACTATAAAAATGTCAGTTGTTGACATTTTTTCCATAGTGTGTTCCATAGAAGGATAATTGTACCCAAAGGATCTGGTTGTTTAAACAAGAGAGTTGTTTTCTGTTAGCAATGTTTGTACATTCATTTTGGTGTGTTCACCACACCCAAAAGTTTATCTTTCTCTCTCTCCTCTGTCTCTCGCTCTCTCTCTCTCTCTCTCTCTCTCTCTCTGTTATTTTTATACCATATACACAATCCCACTATTGCTGATTTGTCCCTGCAGTGGAGAAAGAACCTTGGTCTTCAATTAGGGCACACACAAGTAGTCTTTTGTTACTCTGAGATACTCTGCATCCAAACAGACTATATGTCAAATTAGTGTTTTCCACTCGGAGCTTGATGAGTGCATTTTCTTCCTACGCAGACAAAGCCTGCCATTCTCCACAAATCAAATCAGCTGTAATGACTAGGACCAGTTAAGAACAGAACACAAAGTGCTGGTTAGAAGTACACCTGATGGCCAATGGATTCAGTGTGTGCTCAGCCACAGTGCTCTCTATTGTGTAATAAATAATTACACTGAGGTTAATAGGGCCGCAGTTCAGGAATTCTTTCAGGGAAAATTGAAGAATTTGGGCATGGAGATAGTTTTTAGGCACGAATCCACTGGTGTTTAAGTAAACATTCATTTCTGGTGTGGAGTAAAAACATTCCACAGACACTGGAACAATGAAATAGGGATGCACGCTGAAACTCCTGGCACATGTTCAGTAATAATAGTAGCGATAAGAGTGTGACGCACTGGCAACAACTACAGCCTGATAAAGCTGGAGGATATGTTAGCTTGGATTTCATTCACTCTATGTGATTGCCAGCAAAGTGTTTTGTTTTGTGTGTGAATGTCAGAGCTGTTTAGCTGTTAGATGATAGGTCTCAGTCATCTGCAAATGGACAGTGAAGGATAAAGTGAATTGCATAAGGCAAAGTCTGGACTATGGAGAGGAGACAGAGAGAATAAGGGGAAGGGTTTGGATTGTGGTATGAGTTTCAAAGAGTAAAAACAGTGCACACAATTACACTCCATCTCAGGGGTATCCAAGTAAAATTTATTAAGGTGCAGCTACAGAAAAAATTCTGGATAAGCAACTAACATGACTGAATGGTGACAACATTTTAATACTTAGCAATTAGTGAGGATTTCAAGGCTATAAGTACAACATCAGTTTGATGTGGTTATGTTTTGTTTCATAGTGGCACTTTACGTTACCACTTTAGACTAGCACCATTAACTCTGAACAGATGAGACGTGTGTTTTGAACTTGAGACAGAGACACATGCTTCTCTGTCCAGTTCTATTTAAACATTGTTTTCGCAAGTCTTTTTTTTTTTAACAAGCAGTTTCGTTACTTCACCAATCAGAGTGATTAAAATGAATGTCTGAAAAGTTCACTTTCTCGATGAGCTGCTCTCAGGTAAATGATTTACATAATGTTTGTGATTGGCTGCTGCAGAATCCATAATTTTTCGTATTAAAAACTTTGAGTCGCTGAACTATAGCCGTTTATTTTTAAATGTTGATCGGCTCTATCGCAGTAATTTCCAAGTGCTTGGTTTGATCTGCTGCAGTGCTTTGCCATGGCTGCGTCTGAACCAAGGTCTGCCACTCGATTACCCCTGTTCTTTCTTCTCTTTTCCCTCAGACAGTGCAGGATGCAACAGATAAATAATTAACAGGTGAAGAATTCTGAAAGTGAAGGCTTGGTTCTTGTCCTCGAGGGAAAATAAATGTGCACTTTCCAGTGTCCCCTTAACACACAATGATTAAAAAATATGTATACAAAGTTGTGTTGTGACTCCTGTTAAAAGCATGAAGCAATAACTGGTTACTTTGAAAGGCTAGAGAATAATTTCACTTACTGAAAGCACACTGATGTTGAAAAATGGAATCCTGTCTTAATGGATTAATTTATTGATTTATGTCTGAATGTTGTATGGCATAGGCAAGAGTAGTTTAACATTTATTTTACTGTCACAGTCTGGCAGCAGTGACAAAACTGTGAATGAAGCTTTGCAAATCACATTCACTTTTACTCTACCCACCTAAAAACCCAGAAATCCTACCTCTGCAGTGCTCACACTGACATTGATGGATGCAGGCAGAGAATTTATTTATTCTGCAAACTGTTAGCCCCTGCAGCTGAAGTACTCACAAGCTTTCTTGCAGTTGTTGGTTTATAGCAATTTTATTTGAAGGGTCCCTTGAGTACCAGTACACTGTATGCTGTTAAAAAAAGGCCAGCTTCCTCCTTTTTGGTTTTCCACTATGCTTATACTAGAGGTGTAATGCAATGGCTGTATCTGTATCTGTATTTGGATTTAAACCCAAAGTGGGCATGGCCTAAACCAGAAGACTTCTGTCCTGACACTTCCTCAACCTCTTATCACTGAGATATGTACATGAGATATGATAGGTACATGAGATATGCACAGGAGTGTTTTTAATCCCACTCATGCAGTTATTCTTCTTGTTTGTAATTCCCAATGATATTTTCTAACACATTTTTTAAAAATATAAATAAAGTAGTAGCTACAGTGACCCTGACCAGGCAGTTACTAAGGACTGCCACATTGTCATGTAAAAAAAAACCAAAAAAAAAAACCAAACAAACAAAATAATCAATCCCTAAAACCTAATAGTGCGTCTCCTATTTTCTGTTTAGAATATACAGTATTATCTGTTCATTCTGGATGATGTATTTGTATTTAATTACATTCCTAGCTTATACTAATGTACATTTCTCCACAATCAGCACATCATTCATTCATTCATTCATCTTCAGTAATCACTTTATCACGGTTGGGGTCATGGAGGATCCGGAGCAACACTGGGCACCCCGGGATGGGACGCCAGTGCATCGCAGCAGGACATGTCAGTATACAGAAAATTTGTAATTGGCTCATTTCTATAAAGACAACCTTATGATTATGCTTTACTTTACAACACATATTGATCTCATTATAGCCAAAAGTCATAGGTATTAATCTTATACTAAGAAACCTGCAGACCGTAACAAGATGATGTCTTTAACATGACATCTGGAAGGAACTGTACTTTATTTCCCTGATGAAGCATTGGGGAAGTCTTGAAGTTTCAGCTGTAAATATCTCTACTTCGGGAAGTAAAAAAATGTTACCACAGTTTAAAACTACTATCAGATAAAAGCAGTTCTGTTTATTGTGTGCTTATGCTGTCAAGCAAACAGCTTTCCTCCCACCCTGTGCTGTTAGTTTGTCTTTTAAAAAATACATAGCAACAGGTTCTTCAGCCTTAAACATTTAGTCAAAAATTTTAAAACAGCCTTAACAGATGTTAAACATACGCCTACTTTGCTAACGGTACAGTCTGGATTTCTGTGTGGAATACATTAGTGAGTACATTGATGATGTTCTCACTTCCAGCAGTGCTGCTGTGGCCAGGGGTTTCTGACAGTTCTGGTTTAAGTGCAAGATAAAAGCGTGCAATTTTAGCCTGCACTTCCATTTGAAACACAGTTCCATGTCTCAGTATGTTTCATTCTGAGAACTGAGTGTGAGCATTTATTGTTAACTAGAGGAAAATGAATAGGGGATGGGAGAAATAATTGATTATCTGATGCATTGTGATTCTTGAACAATTCTGCATTAATGATTTTATTGCACAAATGCTTTTTTTTTAATGGAAAGTTTTACTTTCCTAATAAATAAGGTCAGATTCATTTAAATATTGCATTTACATTTGAAATTACTCGAAAGGTTTAGCAGTCAAAAGCAATAAATATTAATTAGCCTCTAATTCTACACCGCCACAGACAAAGCGAACATTAGCCCTAGCTTTTATAATAAACTTTAATGTTTCAGACTTGTTTTACCCACAGTAATTGCTCAGTTGGAATAATTCACCCAGTTAGTTCCTCATTTACCGGGGATAAGTGTAATGGTGTTGTACTTGTGTAGTGCACTGAATGCCTAATAGAGCACCATTTGAGATTAAAAAATTGTGACTGGGATAATCTCTGTTAAAAAATAAATCTATGTGGTCTAATATCACTTTTAGGGCATGTATTATTTTTGTCGCTGTTCATTTTCATTATAATTTTTACATTAGAACATGGTACATCAGATTTCAAACATTCAGGGTTTTTTTTTTTCTTTTTTTTTTTTCGCTTTTGAATATGCAAATTCAAACACTGAAATTTGTTCTGAGAGCCTCATTGGAAAAATGTTCAGAGTAATGTTTTCCATGATGACTGAAAATTGTATTAAGTTTTAAATGCAGCAAGTGCTTTTCCCGGAAAGAAAAATGTAATGCAGGTTATAGAAATAAATCGTTAAGGAGTAAGATACATGTTTGATTCACAGATATGATCTGAAATTGAATTGAGCCATTAGATTTCCACACATACAGCTATGTTCATAACTAGCATTACTTATGTCTAAGATGCTTTATATATAATTATGAGGTGTTGGTTGAGTGGCTTTTACACAGATCAACTCTGAATGAAGAATGTATACGCAAAAGCTCATACCATGTCATTTAAAAGTTCCACTGCCTCGCTTGTGCTGAAAACCCTGTGTAATCACTCACTGGGGGCACATCAGCAGCTCTCCCCAGCTGTTTCCAGCTGTCAGTTCTTGTTAATTTCCCTGAATGAGCTTGGCATATGTAAACTCATGTCACTGAGTCCCTTTTGTAGCAGTGAGGAATGGTGTTTGCTTAACAAAATTGTGTTAACAACCTTCATAAAGTCATGACTCTAAAGTCAAACAACTGTATATAAAGCAATTGTGCTCATAAGAGTGCTGTGGAATCTCCAAAACCTTATTATTATAAAATATAACTGAATTAAAAAATAAAAATTATAGTTAAAATGTCTTTGAATTATTTTCTAAAGTCTCAGTCAATAAAATAAATTAAAAATAACTTTATATTACTCCTGCTTTTGTCATTTCATGACGTTTTTTTAATTGTCTCCAGCATTTATTTGTCTTTTTTTGCAGCTTATATGATAATGAGAAGGCGTGTGGAAACCTGTCCGGGTTTTAGAATAGTCCCTGGGGTTTCATTCTGACTTCGATGGTTGATACAGACTAGAGCAATCGACAGTGTCAGTGTGGACATTTCTAGCTTGTAGTATAGATTATTATTCTCTTTAATAAAGACATCTCATACCTTTTCAGAAATGTCTTTGGAATGTCATCCAAAATGTCATAATCTGCAAATAGGAGCACTCGCGATATTTTCCAGCATTCTCTCATAGAGCCGAGCACTGAGCAGCTATAATTATAAGCATTTTATAAAAGTTTTAATTGCCTGTACAATACATTTTTGTATTCAGTTATATTTTTTGAGTCCTTACGTAGCCCATTCATGACTTCTGTCTTTTTGGAGCTTCCCTAGAGTGCAGTCCTGCACAGCAAAGAGACTTTACTGTATATCCATACTGAGTAAATGAAGCATGATGGCAGGAACTATGATTTTGACAGTAGAGGTTAGGATGCCACCATTAGAGGCCGTGATGCCAGTTTTGAATAGTTTTGAGCCATTTTACTTATAGCCTTATATGAAACTTATATAAAACTTATAAGCATTTTATAACCTCAGGCATTTGTTTCTGCTCAGGTTCTTCCTAATTACATTTCTTGTTGCTCAACTTCTGATCTGAATGTGACAGTAATAGATATTAAAAGCACATGGAGATTTACATGCCTGCCTTGAGAACAGATGTAACTCTGTGAGAAAGAGGCGTGTTTCACGTGTTAAGCGTGATAGTGTTAAGCTTTGATTTCCATAATAGTCACACCAGTGCTTTGTCATGTAAAGTAAGATGTGAACTAACCACAGCTGTTTTCCCTTTTGTTTTGTCACAGTGAAGTACATGAGAGAGGCCACACCATATGTGAAAAAGGGTTCTCCAGTGGCAGAGATCGGATGGGAGACACCTCCACCTGAATCTCCTCGGCTCGGCAGCTCCCACTGCGAAGTGCCCCCCAGCCCACCTTCACTGTCACTGCAGGGAGACTGCAGATATATCCCGCTCAAAATGTCCTGCGTCACGCGGGCTATGACTACCCCTGATCCAGAAAACAGGTAAATGTGCCATTCAGAAACACCACAGATTTAGAAAACGGGTATTAATCTAATGATATTTCAAGATTAAATTGAAGCTTAATGTTAATGCTCACATACATTTACTGTGTGGAAAGTATAGGTTATATAAGATTTGATTCAAAACATGATTAGCTGTCTTTTTTTAATGGGAAAGTGGTTTTGAGCTTGATAACTTAGAATTGAATTGATCTTTTTCTCCTTTTATAGTCTTCAAAGTGGATCTCTGCTGATAAGATAATCTTTCTTTCAGTTTCTTTGAGCCGCTGTGTCAATATTAACAGTATGTAGTAATTACTGGCAAGGTGAATATATGGTTACTGACTGCAGGCCAACTCACAGCTCTTATCTTTGCTCTTATCTCTTTTCCACCCGCAAATGTAAATTGAACAAAGTACTCGTGCTCATATTTCAATGTCAACGATCATCACACGAAAAGTGATGGGGAGCACAGCATCAAAGTTCAATGGCTTTTAAAGTCTGCTCATGGTTCACAACTGCTATTTTCTACCCAATTATTCAACCACAATCAACAAAACATGTTTTGATTACAGTGAAGTATTAGTTAGGAAAATGTGCGTTGTGGTTTTTCAGATTAACCAGAAGGTGCACAGGAAGTCTGGGAGGAAGTGATGTTCCACAGCTGAGCTGGTTGAAAAGATCTTTTTTCTGCTACAGCAATATTTCTCGCCTATTGTGGGCTTTTCTTTGGAAACTTTCTAACCGCAAGATTCCATTCTCATAGTCAGCTACTTCTGTGATCATTCATCTTATATCTAACTCATCATTAAGTATGACACAATGTTCAGTGCTCTGCCATAGAGAAAATATAAAACAAATGACACTTGATAAACCATATAGTAACGGTGATCTGGAAACCATCCAGCTTATTTATGTTATTCAGTGTATTTATGTTATTCGGGTTACTGTGTTGCTGTCTCACAGATCCGGAGTTCTGGGTTCGAGCCCGAACCCGGGGTGCTTTCTGTTACGGCATGTTCTCACTGTGTCTGTGTGGGTTTCCTCCGGGTTCTGCAGTTTCCTCCCATAACATGCTGGTAAACTCTAAATTGCCTCTAGGTGTGTGAATGTGTGTGCGTGATGCCTTCTGATAGACTGACAGCTCATTCAGTGTGTATTCCCGTGACCCTGACCACGATAACTTGGTTAATGAACATGAATAAATGAACCATCCTGTGTACCATACTGTCCTGAATGTGTGGTATGAGTGTACTCCCATGTGGTAACAAAGAGAAAGGCTTTTTCCCCACCACGCTATGCCATCCATCTTCCTCCCTTTTCAGCTGACAGCGGGGTCAACCACACCCATCCTGCTTTACTTCAATTTACACATTTACGTAGCCTCATCTCGAGACTGACAGTGCATCCATCAACATTCCTGCCCAGAAGCATCATCGATGTTGACAAGACCTGCCTCCTGCCACAGGTTACATGACGATTGCTATAAAACTTTTTGGCACCAGACCCATCTGGAATAAATACAGCTTGAACATGACCTATTTGCTGTCAGCATACACTTCATCTGAGTTTCTCTCCTTGACATGTGCCTTGTAGCTGATGTGGAAGTTTACACAGCTGTTTTGTGTAGGAGAGATGAATTTGGACAGTAGATGGGACAGGAGGAGCTCTTGCTGACAGATTTATCACAGGCTTCCTCTTCCTGCTTGTGTCTGTGGCCCTTGTTTGGTTTGGACACATGTCATGTTTGGAACTAAAACTAAAAATAGCTTCTCTTATATTTAAACCTATTGAATATGACTTCAGAGTTTGAGATAATGATGGATAATTTGACTCCCCCTCCTAAAATAAGTTACACCATCTATCAAGGTTTTTCCAGTGCTTCTTTATCCATGATGGCTGGCTTTTACAAGTCTCTGTCTTCTCCTTAATGATCTGTTATTAGCATTATTACATAAGGACAGGACTGAGGTGGCTTGCATGATCAGATCTTGCTTCTACTCCTTAAATAAGTTTTACCATGCTGAAAAGCAAACTGTATCTGTATTGACGAAAGGCATAAAAAAACATTAGCATCTATTGCTGCACTTCTAAATTTGGCTCAGACATCCCCAGCAGCCTTGAGATTTCCCACATCATGGCTGGATGGGAGAAAACTCCTTGGGCCTGGTCCAGGAGCTGCTCTCCCGCAGACGGACGCAAACACTCCATTCAGCTCGTTTTGGCTTCTGTTCCCACCCAGCCTCCCAACTCTCCATCTTAATAAAACAGAACTATTTTTACCAGCATGGAACAGCTGGAAATGATAATGTAACTTGCTGGGTAGGTTAAAGCTCCTATGAGATATGATGTATGAGTAAGGCATGGATCACTGTACGCACTGTGAAGCTCGGCTGATTTACTGCAAATCATGAACTAAGTTAATACCTTGGTGCTCTTTCAAGCAAACTCCATGTCTTTTGTACAAAATTGATGTGAACTTTTATGTACAGCTTCCAGTTTTCTAAGTCTTCAAGAAATATGTTCACTTTGCGTGATTATATATATATATATTTTATACAAAAGAGACAAACCCCAAGTTCACCTTGTATTCCACGCCTGTGAAACTGTGGTTACATCCCAGTTCACTCAAGCACTGTCAAATCGTTCATTCATCCTCAGTAACCACTTTATCCTGGTCAGGGTCACGGTGGATCTGAAGTCTATCCTGGGAACAGTGGACTTAAGGTGGCAATACACCCTTAATGGGGCACCAGTCTGTTGCAGGGCACCACATACACACATTCACACCTAGGACAATGTTTAGCAAAACCAATCCACCTACTGCCGTGGTTTTTGAACAGTGGGAAGGAACCAGTGAACCCAGAGAATGTGGAGAACTTGGAATGTTCTTTCTGTTTTTTTTTTTTTTTTTTTTTTTTTTTTTTTTTTTTAAATTATCATATCGTACCATTACTTTAGCAGGCATATGTTCAGACAAAGAGTATTTCTTATATAATATTATTTTTATCCATGCAGGCCAACACAAGACATGCATTTTTTGCCATGTTCTCAGTACAAACAATTGCACCACAAAGCTGAACTAGTTGCAAAGTTCCAGACCTAAGAAAGTCTATGAACAATCCTTTCCCCCAGCATCAAGGAAGTACAGAATATGGCCAAAAGTATGTGGACACCTGACCCTCCCACCTATATGTGGGTTTTCACCAAACTGTAGCCACAAAGTTGGAAGCACAGAATTTTATAGAATGTCTTTGTATGCTGTAGCGTTACAATTTCCCTTCACTGGAACTAAGAGGCCCAAACATGTCCCAGCATGTCCCCGTGCACAAAGCGAGGTCCATGAAGACAGGGTTTGCCAAGGTTGGAGTGGAAGAACTCGTGTGACCTGCACAGAGCCTTGAACTCAACCCCACTGAACACCTTTGGAATGAACTGGAACACTGACTGCACCTGACAACAGTGCCTGACCTCACTAATGCTCTTGTTGCTGAATGGGCACAAATCCCCACAGCCACGCTATCTAGTGGAAAGCTTTCGCAGAAAAGTGGAGGTTATTATAACAGAAAAGTGGGGACTAAATCTGGAATGGGATGTTCAAAAAGCACATACTATACAGTAGGTGTGACTTGTCATGTGTCCACATACTTTTGGCCATGTAGTGAACAAACAGGAAGTTGAATCAATCACATTACTCGACATCTATGGTTCAGTTGAAGTGAACCCAGGACCACCATTTTCAAGTGGATAAGAGATCGGCTCTCTGGACCACTCCTGAGCTCGAAGTCCAGATCGTTGACTCTACAGCACTTCCATCCTGTTCTTTTCTGTTTTCATAATAAAATGGTTTTGTAGAGAAGACAGCTGATGCAATATAACTGATTGTTTCTTCATTCTTAATTAGAAAGCTAGAAGCGTCTATCCGAAGCGGCCATGTTTAAGACACCCTATGTTTTTTCTAAGTATGTTTATGGAATGAAAAGTAAAACAGTGGTCATGCTGCATGTGTAATAAGCATGTAGAAAGCTGACAGGTGCAGTGGTGGGCTGTGTTTCATGTCTCTGTTTGTTCTGCAGGCACTTGGAGCTACACTCTCCTGACGCAAAGCACACGGTGGTGTTGCGGTGTTCGGACTCCGGCTCAGCTCAGGCCTGGTTCGAGTCCATGCAGTCTGTTACCAATAACCTCGTGAACAAGGTGATGTCTGAGCTCAGTGAAGCAGCCAGGAACGGCATTGGGGCGAATCAGGAGATACGCCACCTCGGCTGGCTGGCAGAGAAGGTCAGTGCATGTAGTGTGTGCAGAGAGATGTTCGCTGTGTGAAGGAGAATAGCTTTCTATTCATAGCAGACAGTTTTATACTGTATTTCATTATTTTAATATTTAAATATTTTAATATTTAGGGGTTTGCAAAGCAGCTAGCAAACAGGGAAAGCCAACAGTTTAATATATTGCTGTGATTTAGAGCTGTTTTGATATGTTACCATGTGACACAATGGGATTTGTTACTGTGCAAACAGTTTAAGTTTAACTGCAAAAAAGGTGCTGGCTTTAAAGAGTGAGAGGATATGTCCTTCACTGTGACTGAGGGTGAAGCATGGTGAGGAGAGAAATGGATAGAGGGTAACCCACAGGAAGGAAATGAATTTGTTACAACAGTAATAGAAATAGAGATGCAAGTGTATGAGTGACGTTGTTTTTTGTGGAAAAAAAAAATTGCAACTGCATTCTGATGTGCTTGTGAGAAGTCAAGTCTCCTAGCTCTTCTTTAACTCATATCCCACTGGGTTTAAGGGATTATATGCAGAGTTTGCCTCATCAGTATGAATCAGGAATGAAGTGTTCTAGAGAGAACAGTAACACCGTATGGGCAAATTTCAAATCCCTGACTGAAACATGGCTGTATTCTACAAAGCTGAGTAAAAACACACAATTCGTGATAATATCGTGTTGCTATGGTGTTTTGCTGGGATAGTGCTTGGTTTTAAACAGACTCTACATGGATGAGGAAATCAGAAAATCGCTCATGGTTTATTGATCTGTAACAGAATGAGTCTTAAACAAATGTGCGTTAGTTTTAGGTTTTTAAGCAGTTGTTGTACACTGTGTGGCTAAAATCATTAGCTTTTTGAGCTGTTTCATGATCAAGAAAGGGAAAAAAAAGTCTGGTTTAGCTCTCCGCTGTGGCATTGTGGCAGAGCTTTTCGTCATTCTCACTGGTCTCTTCAACCCACAGACTTAGCAGCTGGTGGCAGCTCGACTGCATGTTTGCCTCCATTTTTGACTCCTCTTTTGAAGACTCACTTAGCTGTGGCCTGGCAGAGGTAGCTAATGTAATGTTAGGGCCTTCACCATGCTATAAGCAGGCTGGCTAACCACTTCTTCTCTCACTGCTTTTTAATGAGCTCCCTCTTACTGTCTCTTATTACCAAGCTGTCAGGCTCTTGATGAATAATTATAAGGGGAGAAAAGCTTCCAGTGCATCAAGGGCCCAAAGACTGTAACCTAGTTCCCTTTGCAACTTTTCCCTGTGTGTGTGTGTGTGTGTGTGTGTGTGTGTGTGTGTGTGTGTGTGTGTGTGTGTGTGCATGCATGTGTGTGGCCCTGCCAGTGTCTCTTATTAGCTTGCCCTGTAAAGAGCACACTGGTGATTTGTGGTGATTTGAGTATGCCAGGCTATGTCAGGCGATTTTTATCATTTTTGCTTGTTTTTTTTTTTTTTTCCCCTCCCTATTTGCAGAAGGCCAATTTTTACTCCGTGCTCCTTTACATTTACAGCGATGCTGGTTAATTTTCTTTCTCAGGGCAATGGGTGATGTGGTTAACGATCGTTTTTGATAGGATGAGTCATTCACTGTTCTTGCACTCCTCTATATTTACTGTAAGTACCATACGCTATATTTTAAATGCGTTCTTAGACGAGCACTTAGAGAAATAATTTACTTGTCATAGCTGCCATGAAGAAGGAAGATCACAGTCTGAGGCTTTACTTTGTTGGAAATTGGGTACTGTAGCCAGATGCGCCACGCCTTGAGCTGTTCCCACAGAGAATCGCTGCTATGATGGGAGTCATCAAGGAATCACATGAATGACTCAATCACATCACATTCATTTTTCCACATTAAATACCCATCCAGTGTGCACAGCTGCCTGGCGTTCAGGGCTTTCGGGATCCACCGCATCCCTGAATTGGATAAGCTGTTATGGATCATTAAGAATGCATGAATTTTGGATATGAGCATCAGGCTAATAAAAAATGCATAAATCCAGCTGATCCAGAGATTCTTCTGCCAGTGACTTTTGGTGGCCATCTGTTGAATGTACTGTTTTCTTTGTCCAGACGTCTTGGACCAGTGAAGTAAATAATAAATAATATCCATCTATGTGGCTGTGTTTGTTTCAGACGGAGAGCGAGAGGCCACGCTGGAAGCCGGTGGTGGTCGTGGTGACCGACAAAGACCTGATGCTGTATGACAGCATGACACGTATGAAGGAGAACAGGCTCAACCCAGCACACACATATCCTCTACTTTCTACAAGGTATTATACATGTGCATGCACACATGCATGCACGCACACACACGCATGCACACACACCTTCTGCAAGATAAAGTATATGGAAACAAACATCATCCTAATTCATGTTTCCCCAGAAACAGACATGCACCCACCACCTTGTCCAGAAACAACAGATTTCACTAGGTAACTCAAAAAGCCCACATTCTGCTTGCCTCATGGCATCTCTCACACTCTTGCATACAATTTATCCAGCAATACAGACTCACCCATGAACTAAAGCCCTTGTGCCAGCTGAGCTGAATGCATGTCTACAGCCACACTGCTTCCACCTGCAACTGCCAAAATGCTCCTTCTTCACTGTGAACCAGTTTTGTGGAAAGAGTAAATGTAACTCTAACGTAAAATTCTCAGTGGAAATTTTCCATATGGTCCAGGCTTAAGCTTTATCCAGCTAATCAGCCTTTATAAAGTGAAAGCCTTTTCAAGAACCTGATGCTTCAGGCATGTCTCGAGGAGACAATTGGCAATTGGTGATATTTTTGTACTGGAGTATAATACACTAACTGTACTATCCGTCTCTGGACACATTTGATGGCATCAGTATTTTAAGATTCTATCTGGCATTTTGGTTGAAAGTGAGTTAACCACCTAAACTTCATTACTGGGTGAGATTTTTCTCCTGAGTTGTTATTTTATGTGTAAGGTATGTTTGTGTGGTTGCACACATACGCGTATGTTATAATGTATTTTAATATTGTTAAATGTTTTACAATGTAACTTTAATATAAATAAGATAACTTATTTAGAAATAACTTCAGATTTTAAAAAAGTTGAAATATCTTGTAGTTTAGATCTTGGAGAATACATTCAGAAAAGTAAAACATCAAAAAGCATATGTTCATAATTTGGACTTAACAGTCTCAATATTTTTTCTCTGCTGAGTTACCAACATTTGTTAGTTATTTCATGAGATTAAGAGATTGTTGAATAAGGTCAGATAGAACCTTAGATTGTTGAATAAGGTCAGATAGAACCTTAGATTGTTGAATAAGGTCAGATAGAACCTTAGAAACCAAACTGTTTTTTGTCTTGTGTCAAAAGTACCTTTCAAATTGTCTCATAATTTCAATCATGTAAGTTTGAAGTTAACTTAAACCGTAGGCCTTCTTGAGCTGTAAATAGATTGACCTATTTAACATTGAGAACTCGTAGCAAGAATCTGGACATGGGGCCGAAGTCCCCAAATAATCTTTCTGTACTTAAAGATATATTCTGAGGGACATGGACCTCTTCAGTGCCTCCAGATCTAACATTCCTCACTCTCTCGGCTGAATACCTTTCCTATAAGCTTCACTTGAGTGACTGTAAAGTTCTTAGTAGTTACTGAATAATATGCTTCAAGGAAGAGTTTAGGGGCTTTAAGATGCATCCATGGTATGAATGGTATGAACTGTACAAGCTAACGTTGCAGTTTGCAGTACATCACGGTATCTGATTACAACAATGCATTTCTTAAAAACACTGACATAAAATGGCTGTATAAGGAAGTGCAAGTAGTACACAATCTGGCCAGTCACTAACCAGTAGCATATTTTTAAACTTTATAACGATGGCTTTTAGCTTTGAGAGTTTTTTTTTTTAAATCAGTGTAGGTTGTATTTTTGATAAAGAGTAGTCTATCCTGTTTTAAAAATCTCATACCACAGTTAAAGGGGCACTTTAAAGTGCTGGTGTAGAATAAAATTACAATTTTCCTTATTATATAATACCGTTACTCAGTTAACTTGATTACTGTTTCTAGATTTGCTATTCTCTATTACACTTCCAGCACTATGTGTGGACAGCTGCTAAACCTTTTTTCTGCCTTTGTGTGTCTTCAGGTTGGTACACTCTGGTCCAGATAGAGGCTCACCCCAGCCAGGCGGGGAGCTGTCCTTCGCTACACGCACGGGCACGAGACTGGGCATCGAGACTCACGTTTTCCGAGCTGAAACGTGTAAAGACTTGTCACTGTGGACCAGACACATTGTCACTGGCTGCCACGCCGCTGCTGAGATGATCAAAGAAGTGACTACCAGTAAGTTCAGCCCTGATCGGAGGATGCTACTTTCAGTTCTTGTATTGTTTGAGGCAAAACTGCTAAAATTGCCCTTTTAATACTGCCTCATCTAGCATTTTGCTGCGCTATTCAGATTTTGCTCCTGAGAAACAATTTCCTCAGTTTATTCAGGCCAATTCAAATCCACATAATGGGTGAAATTCACTGGAGGATTTATCCTATTCTTCTTGTTAACAAAGTAGAAATTTGGGTTGGGTAATTTTTGCAAAGATTAGCAGATCACATCATTAAGATTATTTGCCACATATTTACATTTTTGCCAAGTCCAGTTCATTAGCTTTGCTGCACCTTTTGTAGCTTTCTAAAACACTAGTGAAAAGGTTTTAGAGAAATAATTGCAATGACATAAAACTCTGAATCCTATTTAGTGACCTCACTTTTCTTTATATTTGCATAAGCTACTTGAATTGGTGTGGAGATTATAGAAAATCAGATTTGACTAGTTAAACGGTGTTGTCTTTCTTGCGAGACTACAGATAGACTGGAATTCCCAGAAGCATGATGGGTCATTTAGTAGTTGGTTAACGTGCGTCATTAATATCGAAAACATAAAAGAGAATGCAAGTATTTTTAGAGTGGCCGAGTTCCTGTGTGGTCTCTGTGCGGTTGGCAAAGGGTACAGGCGAAAGCATTCCGGGAAATAAAGTGCTGGAGCAGTCCCTAAGCTCAGAGTGATTAGAAGCATGTGAGACCCTGGAGATCACTATAACATTAAGGTTCTTTTTTTTGTTGTTGTTGTTGGTGGTCTTTGAAGAAGAACTTTTTTTGGGGGGAAGTGGTAGCACAGTGGCTAAGACGTTGGACTTTTGGTTGGAAGCTCGTGAGTTCAAATCCCACCACTGCTGGGCCCTTGAGCAAGGCTCTTAACCCTCAACTGCTCAGTTGTATAAATGAGATAAGTGTAAGTTGCTCTGGATAAGGGTGTCTGCCAAATGCCGTAAATGTAAAATGTTTTGTTGCAAGGGAACTAAAAATTTAAATACAGCTGCACTTGGAGTAGTAATTCTGAAACTACATTAAGCAACATTTTTCCTATTTTTCTTACAAAAATAGATTTCCGGGCTGTGCCTTTAATCATGATTTAACAGTGAATGACCAGGTCAGGAGATAAACTTGTGCAGGCGTAACTTTAGTACACAGTGTGCTGCTGTAGCGACTGCTGTCCTGTAAAACATATACAAAGAAATATTAAATAAAAATAGGATATTTAACAAGCAAATTCATTACAGTTTAATACAACTGTTAGCATATACTTACCAGCCACTGTTAGGAACAGCATAGTAATATTCTGGTCTTTGCTGTAAGAACAGCCTCAACTCTTCATGTCATGGACTCCACAAGGTGTTGGAAACATTCCTGTGAGATGCTGGTCCACACTGACATAACTGCTGCAGATTTATCAGCTGCACATTCATGCTGTGAATCTCTGTTTCTACTGGATTCAGGTCTGGTGACTGGGTGAGGTCACTGTACTACACTGAGGTCATTGTCATGCTCATGGAACCGGTTTGAGATGAGTAAACTGTGGCATGAAGGGATGCACATAGGCAGCTGCAATACTCGGATAGGATGTGGCATTCAAATGATGCCTGATTGGTATTAACGGCCCAAAGTGTGGCAAGAAAACATTCCCCACACCATCACACCACCTCCACCAGCCTGCAATGTTGACGGAAGGCATGGTGGATCCACGGATTCATCCCGTTCATGCCAGATTCTGAAATCGAGATTTATTAGACCAGGCAACGTTTTTCCCAGTCTTCAACTATTTCAGTGAAGTTTCAGTGTTTCAGCTCTGTGCCCATTATAGCCTCAGATTGCTGTTCTTGGCTGACAGAAGTGGAACCCGATGTGGTCTTCTGCTGTTGTAGCCCATCTGCATCAAGGTTCGAGATGTTGTGTGCTCTGAGATCCTTTTCTGCTCACCATGTTTTAAAAGAGTGGTTATTTGAGTTACTATAGACTTCCTGTCAACCCGAACCTCTATGGCTATAAGTTGTCAAATTTGGGAACATTTTATTTGACCCTGATGCCCATATTCTGTCCATATTCTTGATTCTTTAACCATATTCCAAGCTGATATTCCCAGCTCAGTAACCTGTTTTGAATTATACAGAGTTAGTGGTTATACAAGACATACTTCTGTAATTTTACTGGCTCAGAGAGGGACCTTTAAACTGTTTTTGGCTTTTTTTCCCCCCACTTTTCTGTTCATCTGATTCTGGTATTTATTCTGTGACTAATACAACCTTTGACCCAGTTAAGGTAATGACCAACTAGTATGAAGTTTGGAAGTTACTTTCCTTTTCTGTGAACGGTAAATTGATCCTGTGTTCAAGTCTTTTTACCAATATTATTTCATTTTGAAACTATGGGTCTATCTGCCTTGTTTGCTTCCATAAGGAGGAAACATACTGAACAAATTGCAAAATGATACATATTTGATTAGATGTATTGTGTAATTTGGATGCATTATAGCCTAAATAATATGGGAGTGTGTTTGTTGTAGAGAGAAGGTATAGAGAAAAATACTGATCACTGATCCTCCATACATACTCCTACCTCATTATAAGTGTCATTAAAAAAAACACACACATACACACACACAGTCAGCATGAACTTGACACCAACTAGTCGTTCAGACTTGAACACAACAAATGTCTGGGGCCATAAATTCCTGGCATTACTGCAAAGCCGGGTGTTGTAAAGACCCACTCCGGCTGGACGAAGGAGATTCCTTTGCTCTGGCCGTGGCTCAATGGAGTCTCTTTGTGTGTGGATGAAAGCAACAGTGTGTGAATCCACTGTGTGGGAAAGCCTCAGTCAGCCTTTTAGGTCAGGAGTAAGGTTACAGTATTGTTAAGTAGAAAGAGATGAATGAGAGTGAGAAGGGAGAACATGAACCTCCTTGTCTTTTCAAAAGTTTCTTTTTTCATCATCAGCACAGTCCACTAGAGAGGCATTTTTGATTTATTACAGAAAAATTGCTATGCCAAGTGTACGGTATGTAGTAAATAACTCAGCTGGGGGAAACCAGTAGCATACTTTTAAACTTACTTAATAGTTTATAAAACCAAGGTAGATGATATTTTTCTCTCATTTTTGTCTTGGATATTTTATAAACAGTAGGTTACCCAATTGTAAAAAATATCATAGCAAATTTAAAGGATCATTTTCTCTGCCTTTATGTCTGTTATAATGTCCAAAACAAAAGCTGAATGGTTTGGAAATACTAAACAAGCATTGCTATTAGTCAATTACTGAGCGGTTCGGAATCCTTTATAGCAGAGTTGCACAGTGTATCAAAGGTTTAATATATTTTCAGTAGTACAATGTAGTTAACAATTCGAATGTGTAACATCTGATTCTTTTGATGCTGCATTTGAGTAGGCCCACACTTATGACATTTCACTTTGCCTAGAGCTGATTTAAATAGCTTTCTAACTGGCTCCAGTAATATGTGCATGGCACCATGTTGATGAAGATGGGCAGTGAATAGATAACAGAATCAGCAGGTTAAAGTTGTTCTAAATCCCTCGAATGCAAGACAACCCACACAAGGAAGTTGGCAGGAAATCTGACCAACAAGCATTGTGACCTTGACTTGGCAGGCTAAATGTTTTATCAAGAGTTGAATTCAGGCTTCTAATTAACTGCTTTTGCTGTGTAGTGACTCATGAAGTTTGAGACACTGAATTCATTTCTTTGCTTCTTGCCATCGCAGATGAATTTTTTAATTTCTACATAGCGTGATTAAATCAATATCAGCCTTCGTTTTCACAGTGCCTAGTTAGTCACCGCTTACTTTTGCTTCATTTAGCCTACATGTGGTTTGACCCTTCTCTCCAGTATACTCATTTTATTTGGGGAATCCCACTCATCCGCCAGCTTCCTCCTTACCTGAGGTTTAAATAGTCAAAGCAGGGGCTAAGCTGCTTATCTGTGTGTTTTATGCTCTCTATGTGACCCTTTTGTGGTATCTAAACCCTGTTCATGGCCTTCCTCCTCAGAAATACTCATAAGCATTTACATCTAGTGTATGGACTTCTAATTTCTTAGATGCATAACAAAAGGAAGTAGTTAAGCAGGTAGCTTACTGGTGTACATGCAGTGTATAAAGCTAATAATTCTGGACTTTCAACATGTGTTTGATGAACGTTATAGAAAGAGGAAACTGAAGTAGGGGGAAAGTTACGAGACACATAATGGGATGGATTGGGTGGTAGTAACCAGAGCTAATAGGTTACTCAATGTTGCTGTGTCATTGCACAATCCATGCAGAATTTATCTAGCCTTTGCTGTATTTAACATCAGACTTGAGATTGCTTTTAGTAGCTTCAGCAAATCTTTTTATCCAAAAACAAAAAACAAAAAAAGTTGGATGCGGTTCATCATTCTATAGAATTTGAATGTGCATAGTCACATTCAAAAGGGGAAATCCCCATTAATTTCTTAACAATATTTCACCATTTTGGTATTTGCGATGGTGTGTAGATATCACAGATGTTCCTTTATTGAGTTTTTTTTGTTGTTGTTGTTGTATTGGGGTATAAATGCACCTTGTTTCACTTTGTCATAAGGGTCTAGCTTTGTCCTCATTTCCTCCTTTATTGTAAGATATAACCTTAGCTAAGTCTTTAAAAAAAAAAAAAAAAAAAAAAAAAAAAAACACACCTAACTGGTATATTAGTCTTTATTTCTAATGTTAAACATTTTTGTTCAGGTTTTCTTATGGTAATGTAAAACCCACACTATTTTCCTAGAGAAAGCATCACTCAGCGCTCCTTGTTGATCTTTACATGATAAACAAGGCACTTGGGAAACACACCACTGTGTGTATTTCTGTTCAGGACTGATCTTTGATGAAGCCTCTCTCCTTGTTTCAGGCTGCATGTATAAGGGTCAGGACTGCAGACTGGTCATTCACTATGAGCTGGGCTTCTCTGTGCTGCCTGAAGGAGAGCCTCCTCATGGTCATCCTCTATTCAGCTACCCCTTTGAGAAACTCCGAATGTCCTCAGATGATGGGGTGCGGATGCTCTATTTGGATTTCGGAGGCAAAGAGGGTGAAATTGTGAGTAAAATAAATCTTACTTATATATTTTAACTGCCTCCTTTTTAGAAAATATTTGCTGTTGGATTTATGTCACTGATGAAACAACCATATGATAAGTAACTTCTATTTTAAGATCAAGTGTTTGTCGTTTGTTCTATTCACAGCAACTGGACTTGCACTCGTGTCCCAAGCCAATTGTCTTCATTCTTCACTCCTTCCTTTCAGCAAAGATCGCCAGACTGGGCTTACTGGCCTGAAATGAACTTCTGAACTGTTTAATGAAACTCTCAAACACGGACTCAGTTGGTCCCAAAGGGGGGGCAGAGTTTCTAAATGTATGACCAGGATGGAACAGAGAGAAAAAGAGCAGTGGTGAATATCCATCAGTTACTTTTTTTTAAGCAATGAACTGATTTGTCTATTTTAGAGTGAAACACAATCAAATCCAAACACAGTGATTATGCTACAAAATGATCAAACTCAGAATGAACACTAACTTGTGATCAGCCGTACACAAAGTACTATGTATTGCTTTAGAGTTCATCCGATTGAACAGTATTAAGCACTTAACATGACTGATAATGAGGCTCATCTGTACGGGAACTGTCTAAGTAGATCTATTATGATTCTGGCAGCTAATTATGATTAGAGAATGACTTGTTTTAAATCCTGTAAATTCATATATATAAAGTTTCACAGTGTAAAAATGTGTCCCGTTTCTGTGTTTGGTACTCTGGAGATTTCAGTGAAAGGACATTCTGAGCATTAATCATCAGCAACATTTCAACAGTGTCCATCGGGTTCATGAGAGTGGTCAAAAGTAACCGGGATTGTCTACTGTACCATGAAAAATGATTTCACTTATTAACCATTCTGCATTTACACACAGATCAATGTGACTAAGAAATCAAAAAGCTAAAATGTTAAAATCCTGTTAATTAAGTGAAACTTTCCTCGTTAGGCAGGCAAATCATTGCTGAATATTTCTCTGTTGCCTGAAGCCATTTTATAGTCAAACTATGCTCACACAAAAGCCAGTGATGGATACCAGCAAGCAAATTACAAAACCTAAGCAGGTTCTGAGTTAAACAACAGTTACTGAGGTGCCAGTGTGATGACTTTGGTCCCACTTGTACTGTTACAACCAGAAGACAAAACAGCCTCTTACTTGTGATGGTGGAAGAGGTTTGGTGGAAGTGGTACAAGTGGCTCTTTTGCATTGCTTAAGGAAAAATCAGATTACTTAAAATAATAAACAGTGCCTGTCTGCACTCACAAACAAAATGCATCAGGTTCTCAGAAATGCACAGGTCCAAAGAAAGCAGGGTTTCAAATGAGAAATACTTCAGAAGTCAATAAGAGTTAGTTGTTATTTCTGCAAAACCTGGCACAACATTCTGTAATCTGATTTAAATACCATAAACAAGTTGCAGATTAAACACCATCCTGACTATTGCTGCATAAATTACAAAATGCCTGTTTTTCAAAATAATCCTAAAGAAAGCCAGCTGGAATATAACGCAACACTTGAACTAGACCAACAGTTTCTGCTCCCACAGCCAGTGAGCTCATCTTGCAATCTGTTTTTGAGAGCTGTTGAGGTTGCCAGCATGTTGTACAACTCCCCATTTACCACCAGCCCTCTGGGCACCCGGGGAGAGAACAATAGGCCTCTGTGAGGCTGGAATGCAGGCCGTAGAACCGCCAAAAGTGAGAGCCCTTTCAGCCCACACTGGACAAGCGATGCCAGGGGGCAGCTGATGAAAGGGCATTGCTTCAAGAGGATGCACATTACCTTTGATGTGAGATTGGAAAGGCCAATAGGGTCTGGGTTTGAGGAGTCAGGACTGTAGTATATTAGCACAAAGTGTAAACTTGTCCTTAATACATACATAATATTTTTAAAGGTATACCTGTGAACACAAAATCTGTTGGATATATGCTGTTTAGAATAAACTATCAAATGCAGCTCTAGGTGTAAACCCAATCAACCAGCATTAAGCACTGAAACCTTGCTGTAACTTGGTGTGCTACAGTCCCCCAAAGTCCACGAGGCACCCAAGATATATCAAAAATGTCTTAATCATATAATTGACATAAACTAACTTACCCTTTCAAAGGGAAGTGGAACTGTCATGCTTCAGTGGTTCATTCAAGCATATATACACAGAGAATTTCCCTACACTGTCTTGTGAACTGAGGGATGAACAAACCAGAGAGATGAGGTCATTCAAGCTAAGCCAACAGAGAGATCAAGTGGAAGTGCAGCTGAAGTGTTTTTACTTTTCATTACACTGCTCATGTGTTGCCAATTTCAAGGTTGGCTGGTGCTTTGAATAAATGCTTAGCTACTAGAAATGAGGTTGGAGGCCAAACCTTTTTCCATTTGATTTTTCTACAATTCAAAGGAAACCATTCCTATAAAAATGTCTGGTTATGATATTTGGACATTGATCACAGAACTACCCAGCCCTGGGTGACTGATTTATAGTGTTTTCCTTCACCATTTTGTGGTTGGCAGAAAACATTAGACATTTCCATAATATAAATATTGTACTGCCATTAATACATTTCTCAACTGCGATCATCCAGTCCATCCTAGTCCTTTCTGGGTCAGTTGCTCACAATGAAATAAAATAGGATGGAAACTTTTTTTTTTTTTTTTTTTTTTTTTAAATAGAGATCAGTGGAAATTGATGACTAACCATAAATATCTCAGGGTTTGAATGTATTATACTGAAATGGGAAACATTCACATTCTCTGACTATAATCAAAACACAAGAGAGGTATATATTACATCTGCCTTTTCAAACCTTTTAATGAAACTGGGAATAGTGCTGTTAAAATGATGAACTGTAACAGTGTAACTGATTCTGTGGGTAAAATGTTCAGAAATAAGTTTGTTAATAAGTCATATCATAAGGAGCTCTAATGGCTCCAGTTAATAAATATGATATGTACTATGTATGTAATGCACCTGATATTTCAATAGTTGTGAATTATGTTCATAAAATAAATGTAGTGCGATCATAAAAGGGCTGCAACAAGGAACCTTCTGCATCCAAATGCTGAAATAATTTTGGGCACCCTGAACAAATCCATCTAATATGTCCAGCATCTAATATGAGCATGCAATTTTTTTTACCAAAATAAGTACTTTACTGATTATAAGAAAAAGAAGCAGGGCTGTAAAATAAAACACACTTTAATACACACTAACACATCATACAGACACTACATAATGCAAAACAGGTAAACACGTGGTGTGTACACACCTCTGACGTACACATCATTTTTTGGCTTTCTCCACAACCCAGTCGATCACCTGCAGAGGTCAGAGAGAACTGAATGAAATGATCATCACATAATAACCAAATCTGAAGTGCATTTAGCCCAGGCAGGGGAAAAAAAAAAAAAAAAAAAGTTTTGTCATTTTCAGGAAATCTGGTGAGCTTTGAAACCCCCCTTGTGTAGCTAAATAGAAAAGTGTGACTAAGTGTTAGGAAGGTGAATACTTTACCTGCTTAGCATTTCGACCAGCTGCTTTTCTCATTTCCTCATGGAGACCCCGTGACGTTTTCAGGTCCTGTCCCAAATAAGACCATGGTTAATAAGAAGCTTCTGAATAAAAGGTTGTGTTGGTGGTGCTAATGTCTTGGTATATAGAAAACACATTTTCCTCATGATG
Organism: Pangasianodon hypophthalmus; assembly: GCF_027358585.1. NCBI lineage: Eukaryota > Metazoa > Chordata > Actinopteri > Siluriformes > Pangasiidae > Pangasianodon > Pangasianodon hypophthalmus. The sequence continues at coordinate 22,628,303 of NC_069710.1, forward strand.
TAGGATATGCCTTATTAAGTATATATATATATATATATATATATATATATGTGTGTGTGTGTGTGTGTGTGTATAAGTATTAAGTATATAGAGCCTTATTAAGTATTGACATGTTAGAGCTGTGCTTTCACTAGTGTATGTAGTGTAAATTATGCAAGCCACTCAATTTTTATTTCCCATAACTTACGCATAATTGTGAAAGAGAATGGAAACTCTTTGCATCATGGAACCCCGTAAATGAGTAGGGAATAAACTCTGACTCATAGCACTGATTAATATTTTACCAATAATCACACTGCACGTGTCTGACTAATCCAGCCTACAGTTTCTGTTGCTGCTACTCAGCTTTTTTCCATCATATACCTTCAGATAGAGCTTTGATACATCAAACAGTCTTTGACTGCAGGCCTTGAAGCACTTGTGCTCGCTGGTGATGCCATAGTGCTTCAGTGTCTTTGCAACCACCTCCTTCAGCATCTGTGGGAAAAAGAAAAAGAAAAAGAAAAAAAAGAATTTCAGAGATTCAAAAGAGACATACAAAATGACAAGCACACACATCATGCAACAATGGCTGCATTCTTGCTGTACAGGAAGAGCCTCACACACCCACTTATAAGAGCAGTGTGTGTACAGTGTTGAAGGCTGATCATGGCTTTCCAACAGCACTGATAATGTAATGGCAATTCAGCTGTCTAAACACAAACTACAGTTCAGTTTTTTTCTTTTAAATCAGAATATTCAGTGTGGCTAACTCCAAATATTATACTTGAAGTGTGGTGTGTGTGTGTGTGTGTGTGTGTGTGTGCGCGTGTGCGTGCGCTCTCACCCGATTGTGTTTCTGTGAACGTGACTCAGTTTGGCCCTGGCTAGATTTCTGGCTGGCTGGAGGCTCGTTGGAACTTTCAGCTCCAGCAGTGGAGCGTCTGGTTGAGCTGGAGCAGGAGAGAGAACGGCCTGACTGCTGCTGCAGAGCTCTCACGGCTGGGTGTGAACCACTACCTCCACTGCACTGAGAGCCCAGAGACTCACTGCTCTCTGACTTGACCAACCTGTGTTAAAAATTCAAATAAACACACAATTGATAGAGAAACAAGCACACAAAAAAAAAAACTGAGCACACCAAAACAGACTGAACACAAATTGACTGAAGAGCAACATGTACGGCATTTACAAAGAAAGCACATTTCTGAGGATGCTGAAATACAAAGCATTTGATATTCAACACAGCTACGCTTTTAAATAATGAAGTTTAATCTCCTGTTCATGTCACTCAATGCATCCAGTGCATATCTGTACTCGATTTTACCATGAATGCTAAAAATAATTGAAGAGTGGTGTGAAATGGGGTGGAAAAATGTTTCTGCGCCATGTCAAGGAGGTCACTGGAGAGGCTAGTGCTTACAAAACATCTCAAGGGTGATATGGAGACAACACTCAAATGTGCTCAAAGAAGACCATGAATGCTTTCAGCAGGAAACAAATGAGGAGAATTTATCATCCATTATGGAACATCCCCTAACAGATTCATTCCACTGCTTTGATCATTTTTCAGCACCACACAGTCTAAAAATAAAATGAGTAAATCCTTAAGAGCACTGTTGCCCCCATAAAATACTTAATGGCTCAATGAGTGATTAATGATGTCAGCACTGTGAGTAATTCATCATTTAAGGAGGGATCCATGCTGAAAACTCTGACCTTTTTTGCTGATGTGTGTGCGCGTCTGGTTCACGGGAGCGGCGTTTGAGATGAGGTAGATCGTTGTGTGCAGCTTCTCCGTCCGGTACGCTGCCAGGTTCAGAGGGCGAGGGAGTAGGTGCGGGCATAGGGCTCAGAGCCAGCGGCACCGGGCACGGCTCCTTACAGCACGTAGTCTGGGTCTCGAAGCGGATTAGCCGTGACTGCAAGCGTGCAAATCCACAGTCTCTCTCCAGAGCCTTCCGCTCGTCCAAGCAAAACCTGCGCAAAAACGCACACAGCAGGAGGATTAGGACAAAACCACTGCTGAATGAAGTGAATGAATGGCTGATGATGCTATAACCATGGGTTTACACTCACTCTATGCCATGGTAGTGAGCGCTGGCTGCTTGCCTGAATGGAAGTCTGGTCACTTTTCTGGGAGTGAGATCAGGCGACAACTGGAACGCATTATCCCTACGCACATTGTAAGAGAACATCAACAAAGTATAAGGTATCCCATTCAGAGTTAGGCTACATTAGCTGCAGTTAACGAACACACAGACGTGAAACACTTACAAGAGTCACTTACAGCAAGCCTTAGTAAATCACACGGAATTGAGTGTAATTGCACATCTCGACAGTCTGTTAAGGAAACGACGACAAAATGCAGAGTGGCGAAGGGGCCATAAAATGTGATGAGAGAGGCGGGTATACAGGCAACCAGATGGAGGCATTAAGTGAATGTTTTAAAGATACCCGCTGAATTCTTTTGATTAGTCTAGTTGTGGTATATTTTGTTCTGCCATGGCACCTGCCTGAGATGCACCAATCTAGAAAGCTAGTTAGACAGGAATTTATATAATGGGTTCATCTACAGTCTTAAACTTTAGAATTCTAGCCCATTTGTGAGCATTTTTCACTTCATTTATTACGACACTTCTAATATTACAATCATTGCAGGTATTCATATATGCCATATTTTGTTTTTTTGGCGTTTTTTTTCCCCCCAGGAGGAAAAAAGCTACACATACATTCACTGAGCACTTTATTAGCAACACCTGTACACCTATTCATTCATGCAATTATCTAATCAGCCAATCATGTGGCAGTAGTGCAATGCATAAAATCATGCAGATATGGGCTAGCATCTTTGGGTAGTGTTCAAATCAACTGCTCTCAATCACATCAGAATGGGGAAAAAATGTGATCTCTTTGACTTTGACCGTGGCGTGATTGTTGGTGCCAGATGGGCTGTGTTGAGTATTGAGTGTAGGCTACAGTAACTCAGATAACCACTCTGTACAATTGTGGTGAGCAGAAAAGCATCCCAGAATGCACATGTCAAACCTTGAGGCAGATGGGCTACAACAGCAGAAGACCACGTTGGGTTCCACTTCTGTCAGCCAAGAACAGAAAGCTGAGGCTGCAGTGGGCACAAGCTCACCAAAACGGGACAGATGAAGACTGGAAAAACTAAGCCTGGTCTGATGAATCTCAATCTCTGCTGAGCCAAACAGCTGGTAGGGTCGGAATTTGATGCCAACAGCATGAATCCATGGACCCGACCTGCCTTTTGTCAACAGTCCAGGCTGGTGGAGGTGGTATAATGGTGTGGGGAATGTTTTCTTGGCACACTTTGGGCCCTTTAATACCTATCAATCATCGCTTGAATTCCATAGCCTATTTGAGTATAGTTGCTGATCATGTGCATACTTTCATGGCCATAATTTACCATCTTCTAATAGTTACTTCCAGCATGATAATGCACCATGTCACAAAGCAAAAGTCGTCTCAAACCGGTTTCATGAACATGACAATGAGTTAAATGTTCTTCAGTGGCCTTCCCAGTCAGTGGATCTGAATCCAATAGAACACCTTTGGGACGTGGTAGAACGGGAGATTCGCAGCATGAAAGTGCTCCTGAAAAATCTGCAATCTGCGTGATGAAATCATGTCAACATGGACCAGAATCTCAAAGGAATGTTTCCAACATCTTGGGAAATCCATGCCATGAAGAATTGAGTCTGTTTCGAGAGCAAAGGGAGACCCTACTCAATATTAGTATAGTGTTCCTAATAAAGTGCATTGTGAGTGTATATGCAATTATTTGATGAGTATATACTAACATGTTTTTATGCAAAATGCACTTGAAAAGTTGTGATCTCAAAGGACATATCCTTTTGGAAGTGGTCAGAGTCTCTGTAATCTTGGGATGTATTAGCTTTATGACAGCTAGTTAGGCTGATTAGTAATGACTAGTGAGAGACGGAATTATTTTGCACTGATTATAGTCATCCCTTGGTTTCATGCTGAGTGCCAAAGTTCTTTGATAAATGAGGCATGCCTTGCACTTTTTTTCTGACTATTTTTTGTATAATTCTGAATGACCTGAAAATTCACTATTTATTACCTGTAGCTAAACTGATTATTATTTATTTATTTACTTCATTTGTTCAGTGTGAAAATCATTTTATTTGGTGCCATATTTCAAGTGCATAACAAAGGACTCAAAGAAATATCAGATTTATCTATTTTTGTTTTTTTGAGCACTGTGTACGTCTCTCCTGCATCTTAATACACTATAAATCTAGCAAAGCTTGAGTGCATGCATCATCGTCTGACTGTTTTGACATGGCAAATTTGCACTTTCCAACTCGTCAAAAACAACCAAACAAAATATTTTTACAAATAAATAAGGATCGTAAAAACAAAGCGATGTATTTTTAGTGGTAAATAAACAAACCTCTTTTTTGCCAGACATTTTGACAAATCTGTGACACTGATGACGTCCGTACACTCACTCAGACAGAAACAAAACATGGAAATAAAATCAGTGAAAAACAAAAGCTTATTTTCTCTCTATTGAGAAAACTACCAAAGAGACAAAAAGATCCTGAGTTATTAAACCAAAGACTGTGTGTAAAAATGCCCCCAAATTGTGCTCATCAGGTTCTAATTGTTAATTACCTGTAATGATCATGTATCCCATTGAGCTGTCTTACTTTTCACATTCCTAATTAGGAACTTTCTACAGCCTTTAGCCTTATTGGATTACATTGACACTGTGTTAAATCCGAAACACGCAGCAGTTGCAGAGCCTGAAGCTTCATTAATTTTGCTTAAATGATATACAGAACCTTAACTTATTTATAAAGTGTCCACTGAAAGCTACATCATACATAAACATTTTCAGGCGCATTACAGTTTGGGTGCCAAACTGAGAGTTAGCCTCTTGTCTAAGGTTACGATTGCAGTTATGAAAGTGTTGATGTGTGTTAATGTGATATGGATGCTATACGAATGCTTGAGAGAATCAGAGGACCTCCCTCTGCAAAGTAGAGCTCTACCTCCACTACCCAATTTTCACCAATCCTCAGCAGCAACATAGCCACTTGCCTTCCTGATATTTGGCACATCTCAATCTTTGTTTGTTTGGGACTTACCGTCTGAGGACAGGGAGAGGTTGTAGTTCTCCACTTGGTAGCCCATCAGCAGTGAAGTGCTTAAGCAGCTCTCGTGCATCCAGTGGTGCAGAAACACTCTTCTGGCCATCTTTAGGGCCCATAAGACAGTCTGAAGAGCCACTGCTGAAGAGGCTAGACCTGGAGAGGTTGTAAGAAGATCTGCTCTGTACAGGCCATCATAAACACAAAAACACTACCAACTACAAAGAGCCAAGCTCAGTTTTATGCACCTTAAAAGCATAAATCTAGAGAATTTATCTCTTTGTTTTGGTAGGTTATACACATGCCCAATAGCTAGATAGCAAGTATAAAAGTTCCTTCTCTTGTTTCTTTGTTCAGAATTTACATTAATGCTTATTTATTTAGTGTACATAGTTAAGCAACTTGCAAAACCTGCAAAAAGGTTGTGCAGTAACAGAAAATAAACACAGCTCTACCCAGACATTAAAAGAAAGTAAGTTCGTTTTTATTTGATTTGATTTGTAACTCAAGTGCCAGTCAGATGAAGAGCAACAAATTAGTAAGCACAGTAAGAATACTTGTAGTCAAAGTATAAAAGTAGAAGCAGATAATGCTCTCCTTACTATTTTTAGAACACCTCCTTCTGCTTTTTCCATTTGACCTCTTACTGCTTGGAATTATAAGCAGTTGCTATGGGCTGATGTATTATGTGCTTCTACAACACCTGTAACTCCATCCTGTCAATTATAACTCGCATGTAATAGTGCTGTGTCCTCTACAATTTGGCACCCAACAAAAATGAGCAAAAAATTAATATATTGAATGTTTTATTTAAACATTTTTTTCCCCCCAAACACAAAATAGATTTTTAAGTAATGCATTTTTCATGCAAAAGCCTGGTTCCAACATTTTCTGCACCCTTACAATTTAAATCACTTTGACTTTTATAGTGCTTTTAACAATGGATATTGTCACAAAGCAGCTTAACAGGAACCCAGATATAGATATAAATTTATTCCTAATGAGCAAGCCAGAGGCAACAGTGGCAAGGAAAAACTCCCCGAGACGACATGAGGAAGAAACCTTGAGAGGAACCAGACTCAAAAGGGAACACATCCTCATCTGGATAGTGAGAATATAAATCATTTCTCTTCTATAACTGTATACTACAGAATCAAGCAGTGCCAAGCGTGTCGAAAGGAACTCGAGGTGTCAGAGTCATTTCTGATTTCATGAGAATTTTAACGTTTAAGAGACAATTAAGAGAATAGCAGCACTGAGTCGAGTTGGAGACACTTGCTTTGTGCATGTGGACTTCCCTCTTTAAATCAGACCACAGGTTTGCAGTATGGTTCAAATCCAGAGGTCAACAACCATCAGTTTTATACGTGTTGAGAGTTTTTTGGTTTTTCCCATTGTAATGAATGAAGTAATTTTACATCCATGCAACCTTATATTTAAACCCCAGGGAAACAGATTCCTGGCGACTGAGCACAAATAAAAAAATAATATGAAAATAATAATAATAATAATAATAATAATAATAATAATTATTATTATTATTATTATTATTACTACTATCAATTAATTATTCATAATAATCTTTTATTATTATTAATGTCAATTTCTCTGCATTTATTAAAAATATTTCAGGTGCTAATAATTTTGGTCCATACCTGTTTTCAGAGAAACTTCATTATTCAAAAAAGTAGTTCTAAGGGCAGTGGTAGCTCAGTGATTAAGACGTTGGACTACTGATGGGAAGGTCACGAGTTCAAACCCCAGCACCACCAAGCTGCCACTGCTGGGCCCTTGACTGCCCAGTTATATAAATGAGATAAGCGTAACTCATCCTGGATAAGGGCGTCTGCCAAATGCCGTAAATGTTCTAATGACAATAATTCTATGTTAGAACATAAATAAAACTAAACTAAACTGACACTCCAGCAAAAATGAAAGAACCTACCCACCCATCATCAGACTTAAACACGCAACTAGTACTACTATAGCTTCTTTGGAGGATATTACTGAACACGCTAATTAAACATTTGCGATTGTGGACTGAAAAAAGCTGAGGCTGAGAAATACAGATACGACATCACAAACAGTATAATAAACACAAATTTCATGACAGAATGTTTCTTGAAATGATGACAAGTGAATGATGGAGACTTACCTGTTTTTGTGCCGGATCTTCTGCGCGTTTTCATAGTTCCTCAGAACACTTCTCTCTGGCAATTCTGAGTGGGCGGTGTGCTTATTGTCTGCTAGAGAACAACACAATAGATGTCAAAAACAGACAGCTTGAAAAGTCTGCTGAATGCACAAACGTAAGAGCAGATCATTCTTCAGTGTTGGTTGCTGGTAATGCCAGTATGCTGCTGATTACCTCCTGTAACAGAAGTGTGGTTCTCCTTCTCTACTGGCACACATACTCTGGGCTGCATGGCATTTTGCATCTTTAGGTACTGCTCTCTGGCCAGACGCAGCAGTACTCTCAGGTCATTTAGTGGCACAGCTGCGGGCTTCTGTGCCTCCTCTCTTCTTCCTGTCCATACAGAGAAGTGCATCACATTCCACCATCCAACATATTACTCTCTGCCTCCTCAGCCATGTCCTAATATGACCCAGAACCAGGCTTACTGCTACACCCTTACTGAAATTTCTTTAAATGATTTATGACAGCAGGTATATCCTTTAACATCACATCAACTTATATAGATGCCTAAAAAGCTTACAACTTTTTTACAGTAAACAAACAACAAATTCAATAACTCTTGTGCTGTGTAACAAATCAAATCGATCAGATATCTATACAGTTACACCAGTAATTACTGAGGAAAACAAAACTTCTTTGTTTACCCTATCGACAGGACTCTCATTTTAAGCAAGTACTCAAGTGTGTGTGTTTACGCGCTATGGTTTCGCTGAAAATTCCATGTGAACAAGTAAGAGTTCATGCCAGAGGTCTCCGGTTGCCCAGGTAACCACTTACGGGCACATTCCTGGACGACCCGGTGCTGGACCCTGGCCAGCCTCCTCTCCCTCCGCAAGAGGTCGTCTCCACAGAGACGGGGCAGAGATTGCAGCCAATCAGCAATCTCGGTGCCTGTTGAGAGGGTGAGAGGTTAATAGAGTTCACACTTTCAATGAACCTGTCTAGCTCCTGACTCCTGGCTGTGAGTTCATAACCGTCATTTCAGATATGACTAAGGCAGAGAGGAACGTTGCCTGCAAGGAAAAACTGGGGATTATTATAGTGCAGGAATGATTTGTTACCAAATAATTATTGGTTATGAGTAATAGTAAAGTAATAGTGTATTCTCAGTCCATAGTTATAATCAGTCAACATATAACTTAATAGATGTGGAAGCTAGAGAACAATTTTTCACTTTGAATTGTGCTTAAAAATAGTGTACAACTGGCCGAAAAGCTACATCTCTCTTGACCCAATCAATAACCGAGTTTCTCCTGCAGAAGGAAGACGTCACTGTGTGTCAATGTGGATGTGCCAGTGTGCATGCGTGTATCACTCTTAACTGAAAAACGTGATTCTTGCTGCTTAATTTCTCTGAGTCAATATTAGAATTAGAGTATTGCTTAATACGTATTGGCAATGTCCCTTTGTTCTTTATCATAACGTTTTAGGTGTAAATAAGCACATCTTATCTAAAATGAACATAACACTGGTTTTCCCAGAAAGCTCAGACTTCTTTAACTACAAAACAAGGGCTTCAGAATTTATCAATACCCTTTTACTGAAGAATCATTGCCAGCTATCACAAATACCTGTATGAGAGAGAGAGAGAGAAACAGAACACCTGACAACCCTGTCCTAAATCTAGAATCTCACAATGCAGACACAATTCTAAACACTACAACCACCATAATTCCCATTAAATGATTACAGTAGCATTTGTTGCTTGGCACAATCTCCTGATTACAGTAGGAAACTACGAGCAAACCCACGCTTCCACTGAAGAACAGAACAGTAATTTACCTCGACAAACGTTTCCAGCAGCGATCTCAACACTTACACAAATCAAGAGCACAAAGAGCTATTCAGTGCTGTAGTGAACAGCAAACCACTGCATTGCCATTACGCTCAGCATAAAACGTTAATCAATGAAGAAATACTGCACGCCTACAAAAGCATTAAATTATCTGTACTTTCACACATGTCTAATGTTATTTTAAGTCAGACAATTCAATATGGTGTTCTTTTCAACCTTGTACTATAGGCACTACGTTAGACTTTCAGATAAAATCCAACTGAAGAAACACTTACAGATTATATCAGGTTTTGGATTTTATTCGTTTATTCATGTATTATTCATTTAAAGCTGCATTAGCAGAGAACTTAACAACAAGGGCTGATGAAGTCAGCCGTGCAACACTGGCTTTGTTTAGCCGCAGGACGCTACAGCCCTCTCATTGGATCTGAGTGGTGGAGAAAGACAAGTGCAAGTCATGTAGTCAATACATCATCTCCTAAACTTTACAAGTAGAAATTAATGGTGAGTGCACAACATGAAAATAGGTTTTGTGCTGTGTGGAAACAGTGGTGCGGAAAGGGTTTTTTTTTTTTTTTCCCCTCCATGTGTTTGCTAAGGTCCAGCTGGCTTCAGGTGCTGTGGGATTTGATAGGACTGTGGAGGGCTTTTAATCCAGCTCTAATGAGAAGGCATGCTGAAATGATGCGAGTGCTGCAGCATAAAGATTCAAAAACATCTAACCACTTCACACCAATGCCAAGCATATGCACTCACCCTCCATGAACTTTTCCACATCTTGTATTGTTGGACTTAATTGGGATTATATGGGGGGGGGGGGGGATATAATAAATAAGCTTTATTGTTTACAAATAAAGTGTAAATGTAAGAATTGCATAATTGGTCTCTTGGTTGATTCTCTTACTGACTTTGGCTGAATGGTCTTCTCTAGTCAACTGTTTGCCCCAGGACTAATTTAGGGGTTTCACAGCTATAGAATTTCAATAATCCAATCAACCCATCATGTGGCAGCACCTCAGTGCATACAATTCTGCAAATACAGGTGAAGAGCTTCAGTTAATGCTCATATCAAACATCATAATGGGGGGAAAAAGTGATCTCAGTGTCTTTGATAGCTGCTGGTGTAAACAGACTGGTTTGAATATTTCAGAAACTGCTGATCTCCTGGGATCTTCACACACAACAGTCTTTAGACGCAAATAACAAAAAGCATCCAGTGGGTGACAGTTCTGCAAGAAGAAATACCTTGCTTAAGACAAAGGTCAGAGGAGAATGGCTAGACTGGCTCAAGCTGACAGGAACATTACACCCGTGGTGAGCAGAAAAGCATCTGAGAATGCACAACACATCGAACCTTGAGGCAGATGGACTACAACTAGAGATGACAATACCACTTTTTCTTTTCTGATATCAATCCCCATCCGATATCATTTTCTTTTCCAAATCCAATTCCAATCTGGATCTGAACAGGATCCGATATCCAATACGTTTTCTCCAATATCTGAGCCAACATTTTATTTTTTATTTTTTTGCTGGTATTGGCCCGAGACTGGGTATCGGATCAGTGCCATCTCTAGCTACAACAGCAGATCACATTAGATTCCTCTCCTGTCAGCCAAGAATAGAAATCTGACACTATAATGTGCACAAGATCACTGACACTGGACAGTTTATGATTGGAAAAAGAAGTCTGTTCTGAGATGCTTTTATGCTCACAATGGTTGCAAAGAGTGGCTATTTGAGTTACCATAGCAATCCTGTCAGCTCGAATCATTCGGTCCAGTGAAGTGAAGTTCAAGAAGGTGAATACTTACGCAAGACACTGTACATTACTGCACATGTATCTATCGACAATATGGTTGTTTATAATCAAGATTCAGGATTCAGGATTAATTATTGGAAATGTGATTACATGGTGACATGATCACATATGTTGAACCACATGTAAAACTGACAATTCTTACCTGAGGATAATGAAACTTTTTCCTGTACAAGGCTGTTGATTGTTGCCAGAGCAACAGCACCATTAATCTGATTGGAGGAGTGTATTAATCGTGCTTTGCAGCCACCAGTCTCTGCCCCCTGAACCAAGAGAAGATAGTGGCCTTTCTCTCCTTTCACCCTGACATCAGGAGCTGAAGGGGGAGAGTTTATCAGAATCAGACTGTCCAGAAGTATTCATTCAGATTCACCATGTTGCACGATCAGTATCAATTGTTGCTGGGATACATATTTTGTTTCAGTAAAATGCAATCACATGATTTTGCAATAATACATAGGTTCAATCATAGCTTCACTCTGCATTGAATTACACTGCTCAATCAGCAGGAGATTTACAGTAAGCACCACTGTGATTAGACAGTTGGGGGTGTGAGTTAATGGAATATAATTTATGGTTGCATGTACTGTATGACTGATGATTTTGTATGGGTTATTTCTGTTTTAAAAACAGAGCACTTTAGACTGCAGAAAACTGATCAATCAGGCAAAGCATTGCTGTATTCTAACTCTACTAGGTATTACATGCTGAATGCTCTCAGTCTGGACTCAGTCAGGAAACAAACTATTAAGTACACATTTAGATATTTCAAATGTGCTAGACAAGAATATGTGTATAATGTGTATTAAGTATTGTTTAGTAACAGTCCATTTCTTTTAAAGTGAAGTCTGATGTTCATACCAGAGAAAGCTTTTGGGCGCTTGGCCACAAAATCCCTCCATTTGGAGGCACTGAGCTGGGAGGCTGGAGGAAAGGCTTCAACGCTCACCACACAGGAAAGAGAGAACAGAGCTCCAACCTGCCATGGAAACAAAGAACTTGCTAACGCACAACACATGCATGCGCACACACTGATTCTCCAACATGTCACTATGGTCTTTAGTGATAGTGGCAGAAAAAGCAAACCTATGGGACATTTTATAATGCAGAGTAACAAGCTGGATGAAAAAGAGGCTGTATGTAAATTTGTGCGAGTTACCTCTCCCCGTAGAGCTCTGAGCTGTTCTAACAGAAGTTTGGCTTTGGCGGATTTGCTGGACAATGCACTGGATGTACAAGTCAAGATAAATGCTGACAGTATATTGCAATGTTAGGACACAATAAGAAGGAAATGCCATATTTGGACAACGATTGCCTCTCAGAGAGAAAGTGTCTTACTGGAAGTGGCTAGATAAATTATAATTATCCTCTTTTTAAGGATTGCTTACAATGTTTGTTTTTTCTACAAATTAGACAAGGTCAGCTCAGAGATTAAACATTTTTTGAAGAAAATTTTAATTTGGATGACATTGTGCATTCTTAGCCATTCCCAATAAAGACACTTTGACTTAAAAACAGATGTTTGATTAAAAACTCTCCCATACTATTATATACAGCCTCATAGCATCAACACAAAAAGCAGTAAAAATAGCCGTCATCCCTATGAACAGCTAAAAAAAAGAAACTAGACACACAATGTACTTATTGAAGAGGCCTGGGTGGGGCAGAGAAAGGATACAGCTCAAACTCAGTGGCAGAAAGAAGAATCACTGGGAGATCTGCGACTCTGACCAACTGGATCAGCTCCAGCACTGGCTGGTAATAGTGAAACACCTGTGTGGGAGACAATGTAGCATGATCATTATGATCATCTTCATTACCTTCAGTTCTAGTGTAATTTTATCTTTAGAAAAGAATAAGTATTGGATTGCTTATTAATGCAGGGGTGTGTGCTTTTACAGGTAAAGCTTTATTGCAAATGCAGGGAGAAATTCCATTAGGAAAAGAATAGGCTGAAGAACGTGCAAGACAAAGACTAAGGAAACCAGGTTCAAATGACCAAAATGAAACCGGCTGACAAAAGAAAGCGATACTGCATGTGTCAGGTTATGAAACTAGAAACACAGTGATTGATGTGCTTCAGTGTCTGTCCCTCAGCCGTCTCTCAGCGGTGGTCCTCCTCCTCATGCATGCTGTCTGTACTGCTGAATTCCCCAAAAATGTCAGCTCTATCCCAGCTCAGCTCTACACTTTCATCCAGTTTGATGGGTTTAATAAGCTAGTATTGGCTTCATCCCTCAATAAAACCTCATTTAGATCCAAAAATTGATGCAGGCTGCAGGCAGGGAAAAGTGAAGATAAGCAGATTTAAAATGTGAGAAACACACATTTCTCAGCATTTCTGGAAGGAAACACAAACATGGCTAACTGGTTAAAATGCATAATAATGCTGAAAGGAAAAAACAAAACAAAACAAAAAATATGATGCCACACCTATACACACTCACTGGCCACTTTAATAGAAACACCTGTACACCAACTCATTCATGCAACTATCCAATCAATCAATAACTTAACACCACATAATGTATAAAATCATACAGGTATAAGTCAAGAGCTTCAGTTAATGTTCCCATCAGAAATGGGGCCCACTCCTGTCAGCCAAGAACAGGGATCTGAGGCTACACACCGTAACTAGACAGTTAAAGAGAGGAAAAAGGTCAGGCGAGATCAGGACAGGAACTTGATATGGAAGCACTTCTGTAAGTCACTCTGGAAAAGGGCATCTAACAAATGTCAAGATTCAACATGTTGTAGAGATGCTTTTCAACTTACCATGGCTGTAAAGAGTGGTTATTTGAGTTACTGTAAACAAACGCTGACCTCATCCACAAGGTGTTTTCACCTACAGAACTGCTGCTCACTGGATGTTTTTTGTTTTACGTACCATTCAATGTAAACTCTAGATTGTTGTGTACGAAAATCCAGGGAGATCTGCAGTATCTGAAACACTCATACCAGCCCATCTGGTACCAACAACCATGCTAAAGTCAAAGTCACTGAGATCACATTTTCTCCCCTCATTCTGATGCAAAGATTAACTGAAGCTCTTGACCTGCACCTATATGATTTTATGCATTACACTACTGCCACATGACTGACTGATTGGATAATTGCATCAATGAGCAAGGGTACAGGTGTTCCTATTAAAGTGGCTATTAAATGTTAGGAGAACAGAATAAAAAAGTGTTACATTAGGCCAATGGAAATGCAAAACTATAACAGTTAATAGTAGTAAATAATGGAAATGCTTCTGTCAGATGTACCAGAGTGAGTGTAGACTCCTCTGTCTGTATAAATTAAGCCATGGAAATAGAGACCATAACAATATAATTGAATTATAGCAAATAGCTTGCTGTGTTCCACCTACAGCTACATCTCATACTATTATACTATTGAAATTAAGGTTTATTTCACAAAGAAAACCAGATTATAGAAGAACATGCTCTCCTTTCAGATTTCATCAGACTGAAGTGCCATTGTCTGCAATTTGTGGAACTGCTTGAGCCAAATTCACAGGCTCGCCTGCCCTCTCCTCTCTCTGTATGGAACTCTCTCATACAAAGCGATCTCAGCGGCATATGGAAGGTAATGCCTCAAACTCATAAACACAGAGATACATGGAAGAATTACATTTTAATGCCTGTCGCACTAATAATGCTCATAAAGATGGCGGGAACAGCAGGGGAAGTTAATGGCACTAATCAGCGAGGGGGCAGTAAATCTTGCACGCACAAGGCGAGCCCTAGGTAAACAGCCCACGGGGCGCAATCTGCTCCTTTGGAGTCCGTGGCCCCGCTGATTCATCCACAGCGGAAAAACTCATTACTGCTACATTCCATACTCTCGCTTTTATGACAGGGGGAAGAAAGACTAGTTAAGAGAATGAAAGAGCAAGAGCATGACAGAGACAGTAAACAGACCAAAGATAGAGGGAGCAGAGAGAGAAATATACAAAGAGGGAAAGCTTCCTTGTGAATGCAAGGTCAAAATTAATCAGAAAAAACAAATGAAGATATGTTGCATATGTATTAGGACTAAAGAAAGCAGCAAAAAGACAATCAACTTTTATGAGGCTGCAAAATGTGCAGGATCATTTCACACACATTGTAATGTTGCTGTTTGAGAAAACACCACACTTGTGAACTGTTATCTTATTTAGTACATATAGTTGAATTTCAGCCCTCAGAGGCTTTTTGAAAGTATAGGGCATGGGTCATGAACTGGTGGACAGTGGTCCAGAGGCAAACCCATAAAGTATTTCAGCGGACCAAACATAGAGAACTTGAAAAGATACTGTAGAAGAGACAAACTTATGAAGAACTGTCAGCGTCTCTAGTTTTCAAAAATGAACCATCACGGATTCATCAAGACACAAGCTGCAGGCAGGTCATCAGACCAGCTCCAAGGCTAGAGACATTAAGTAGAGTTTCACAGACTTTTATAGCTTTTTCATTTTATTTACCCTCTCTTGTTTGATTACCAAACTGACAACATGGCTTGTTTAAAAAAAAAAACAAACAAAAAAAAAAAACACAAAAACAGACAATGACAAAAACAGAATGGTCAGAGAAGTATGTATTTATTTTCCCTGCATTAAATTCAAAGCAAAATATCAAAAGTGGTAAAACGAAGCACCACTACAAAAGAAACATTTCCAAGCACTTCCAAATATCTTATTTATATCCATAAACTAATCACTTATAGTTAAGCATTAAAACATAGCTAATGTCACCATCCAGTCATGTTAGTAGCTAGTATGTTAATACCCAGACCTTTGTAAGAAAATAATTTTATGTAACTAGACCTTTACAATCTATTGTTGAATAGCCGTGGTATAGGCATTTGATCAGAAAAAGGTTTACAATTTGTTAACATAAACCCATCTGCTACTAAATTCTATTCAACCTTGTTGGCTGTATGAAAATGCAGCCTTCAGTAATGAATAAGAGAAAGGAAGACCACTTACTTCAGGCTGAATCATGTGGTCAGTAAAGCAGCAGGGGTCTGACATGTGGCTCCGGCCACCTCCGATCTGCCACTTCAAACTGAACCCCTCAAACAGCAGCTCAGAGACAAACTGCAGCACACAGGTGCGCACACACACACACACACACACACACACACACGAGAAGACATCACTCCTTGACAGAAATCAGTGGTTCACCATTGGGGCAGGCAAAAAAGCCAAGAGATTTTCTATGCAATACATAATGCTTTATGTTTCATCAGGCATGGTCTGATTTTGCATGCCTCGAAATGCTTTTAGAAAGTAAACTTGGACCATGTTTTGTTTTTTTTCTTCAGTTATTTCTCATGCTCTTTCGGCCAATGAATAAACACAAGTGTACATCTAGGACTCGCAAATTAAAGAGTTTCTCTCTGCCCTCATAGATCCATTAGTGAAATGGCACTCATATTACTCACAATTTCTCATTTTTAATGCAAAGCAGGAACAGAGAGTTTGCCTTAACATATAATGTATTTATGCAAAATGTGCATGTATGAAGATAAAACAGCAATTACCAACAGTCTAAAGCAAATGTTTCACCAGTACCTGAGCGCTGTTCATTCCATTAAACCACTTAAAATCTTTCAGGCTTTTGGAAATGGGTCGTTTTTTGCATTTAGTTAATGTCACTGTATCTGCACACTGGTGGCGCTGGAGGAAAAAGATGGTAGACCAACATCTACAAATGCCTAAATGACTGACCTTCAGACATTTCCATCACTTCACACATTTTCAAAGCTTTCCATCATGTTAAACTGTTCTTATGTTTCTCTGTGACTGGCAGCCATGATTTGGATACCCTCTGACTTCTTTGCTTATTTGACAGAGGTCATTTACTGCTTATTATTTCAAATTTTATACTGATCTAGATTTAATTATCATTTCAAAATATGTATTATTAAATTAGTTGAAAAATGGTACAGTCTTGATTTAAAGTTAGAGATCTGGGGGAAAAAATGCAACACCCTTCACTATCTTACAGTGGCTTATGGTTTCCCTTTTTAAAATGTTTATAATATTAGAAATATACCAGTACTATATGTCATCTTAAACAAATAGAAACTCTGTTGGAATACTGCATGTGTGTGTGCATGCCTTATACAGCCCATATATTTTTCCTTGTGGCATGAGACTACATAATATTAAAACACAATGGTATTAATTCCAACTCATGGCAGTACTTGCGTAATTAAAAACAAACTCTTGGTAAAGATTCAGTATCTGTTGTTACAAAGGCCAATTATTGTTATGTCATGACTGCCCTCTGGTGGACAAACACTCAAAGTAGAGAGCAAGGCTATTTTATTTTTTTTGCCAGAGACCCCAAAGCTGCACTGGGCCAAGATTTTTAGAAGTAACAAAGAGCTCTGACACAACAGATGTCAGTGAATGACCTTTCCCCAACATATGCCTAGCACTGCTTGTGAGAATCTACTTCCTCTGATTAGAAAAGCTCTTAATGTCAGGTTGGATGTAGAACTAAACTATGCAGGATGATGGAGAACTACAGCGTGTCCCAAAAGTCTCCTTACATAGGGGACATTAACGCTTTTTTGGAAAAACTTTATTTACAAAACATCCGCTACATGATTGCCATTTCTTTGTAACCACACACAGAGTCATCTCTCCCACGCATGAGGAACTTGTGTTAACACATCTGGTGTTATGCATGTAATTGCATGTCCATTGCAACCTTGCGACAGCTTCTCGATCCAGCCATGAGAAAGATTTCAAAACGTTCTTCTTTTGTCAAAGGCATACTTAAAGGCTATCTGAAAAAAATATATAACGCAAACTAAGTATGAAAAATTTTGGACGAGATTTAGCTAAAAAGTGTTAACTTCCCCTATGTATGGAGACTTCTGGGACACCTTATAGAAGCTTAGTTAATCCTGTCTCTCACAATTAACCCAATTTTAAGCTGACGTTTAACAACCACTTTTATATTAGTTGTATTCTTTCTCTTCTGCTTCTTAATTCTTCTTCAGTACAAGGTTCTAAAGTTTAAGGCCTAGACCCGTCTAGGCGAAATTGCAGTGGCAAAAGATAAACGTGAAGATACAGTAAAAGCAGCAGCCAAACATGCACCATCTATTCAACCTATTTATTTTGCAGTCTACCAAGATGTGCAAAGAAGTGTTTGGACACATTCAGTGCGGAAACGCAGATGAGCATGTTACCTTCTTCTCTCGGATCAGCAGTCCCCCTCTCCAAAGCTCACTGGCATCGATGCAGCTCTCTAGATCAGAGGGAGAACACACACGGCCCGACAGGTACGAGGCTGCTGTTCGCCATCTGAACAATAAACACACATTTATCTGACACTTCTGCTCCCTTATACTGTTTCTATTTGTATTTAACATAATCAATAAATGATACAAATGTAGTTATCAGTGTTCTAAATGTCACATAAAATATAACCTCAACTTAATGTAAGGGACCTTCATACTGTAAAAATGTGTGGCAGTCTGGGAAAAACTCATTGCTGTGCCTGAATTCTGGAACATTTCTGAATTCTGAAGAAATCCCTGAATAATTTGGGGGTAGACAGACTTTAAAAAGCTATAACTTTATTCTGATTGAGATACATGCTCGGGAAAACCTGATGAGAAGGGTTTTTCCCAGGCTGCTGCACAAATAATCACAAGGCATATTAAAGTTTAATGATAATTAGGCACAAAAATGCAGAACAGTAATATTTCTGTCTCCTCTGTAAAGTGTAGAAAGACATTTTTCTGCAAGAGCAGCACTGTATTATCATACTATTATTTGTGCAGCTGAAAGTTTTTTCACTGCACAAATGTTTAATGCACCATCACCATTAATACACCATCACAAGATTTCAAGGTCACAGAGACAATGCCTGATATATAACAATTCTAAAAGTAAAGGGTAAATGTAAATGTGGACTGTGGAATCTGTTACCCTGCACTTTGCTCTGTGATGACTGTCATCTGTGCAGAGTGCCAAGCCCGCATATGCTTCAGGGAACCGATCACTGGCAGCAAGTCCTTCATTCCTACCTCACCCTCACACAGCAGAATTACATCCAACAGGAACCTTCCTGTGAATCACAAAACACACACCGTTCCTGTAACACCCAGTTTGACCACCTATTCCAAGGAACTGCATCATTTCCAAAGAACTAATCAGCACTTGAATCTTTTACCTTATCTAACTCTGAATTGTTAGCAAGTGTATTATTTATTACCTGGAGGAGGAAGTTTGTCTGCTAACTGATGAAGCGAATCAGCTGCTTCCTCAAAGAGCCTACGAAGAAAAGCCAAAGCTTTAAACACCATTTTAAGCTTCTGCCCTGTGCCTGTATTTAACCCTGACTCTTGGTTAGTGTGCGCAATAGAATAAGAAACGAAATACTGAGCACACACTCCGTGTGTGAGGTGATCTCAGACAGCTGGCTCTGCTCCTCTTGCTCTTGCAGGGCGCAGACACAGCTGTCCACAGGAGAAAGCACAGACTCTTCACCATCACTGTGCTGCACACACACCTCATCCCACTCTGAGCTACAGAACTGCCAGATAAGAACAGGTGAAAGATGGTCAACTTGTGTGAACACTGCAGCCAAGCAACACTGTGGGTGTGAAGGTACACCGAAATATGAAAATTTAAATTATAAATTACACTATCTAAGTATACATCATCCCAGTAAAGAAATTTTAGGTGTGGCCCATCCAATAACATGTCACCATTTTAAAAGAAAAAACAAGAAATACTACATTATTTTGATAAACTTTAAAAGGAATAATCCTCTTAAAGGTGCATTAGTCACAATTAGTCAAGATTAGCACTCTATTGGTCAAGCATGTGAAGTACAGCAGCACTGGAATTTTATTTATTTATTTATTTTATTTTATTTTTAAATTACTCCTTGAACTCGTTCAGATATAAGGCTGGAGGTGTTAGCAATTTAGCCTAATCTGTGGTTGTGCCCATTTTGCTGTAAACTGCCAAGTTACACCGCTATAAACCTGAGAAATCAGAGTCATACTGATTTGCCACTGTGAGCTCTCACGAGCTTTTCAGTTGAAAAACTACTAACTTTGTTAGCTATACAAGAATCTGATGCAGTTATCGAGAACCACATACATTTCTATGAAGGTGGTTCACCTTGTTCTCCAAGTGATACTAGATTTTCACTTGACAGGAGATCCATATAAAAACAGATTTTTCCACGTTTCCGAGTTATATTTGCCAGGTTATTTGTTTTAGTTAAATAAAATGACCTTTAGCATTTAGATTGCACCTTTAACATTAAAATATATTCCCTAACTAAGGAACAACCCATTTCAGTTACACTGTAGTTTCCTTCCATGCAAAAGTCTTCTCAGCAGCCATTAGAAGGATGAGCGCATGCTGAAACAGGAAAGGCACAGCCTTCTGAGGGAATATGGTCATGATCACTTTAGAATGCATTAGATCACATAGTCGAAGTCATTTAATCCCTTTAGTCTTGGAACATGTAAGCAGACAACGTTAAAGAAAGCCGTGATGTTGGATTGTAAGGTTATGAGACCCTGTGTCCTTATAAGACCACAATTTCTCATACTGCTTTCTATTCGAAAACATTGCCTAGTGTCCATAGATATTAGCTGCTACTAATTACAAACCATAACCTTAGAATTATATGGTTCTATGTGGATTAAGAATGAATGGGAGGTCTTTATAATACTAAACTAAAAAAATATATGAACTGTAATGGCTGTATGAGCTGAAAATCTTACCTGTGTCGGGCCATGAGTTGCTTGAATAGCGAAGAACCATTTTGGGGAGGCAGGAGTTCCACTCAGAGAGCAAGCTGAAGAAGGAACCACACAGACAGATAAACACACTGAAAATGGACAGGCAGGTAACTGCATTACAGTGGTTCTCAAAGTGAGGTATGGCTGGAGTCTGTGATTTTTTTTTTTTTTTAAGTTACAGTGGAGGAAATCACAAGTTCTTATATTTAGTGAGTTCTAGTAGTTATGAAACATTTTGCCTGGTTTCTTGAATTGAATGGGTTTAATCCAGTCCTCAACAACTCAAAAACAAGTAGGTGTATAAATAATTCAATGTGGACCTAAAGTGTTGAGTTGATGGAAAGAACAGAAATAGAAAGCTATTAGGGTTGTTACAGTGTCACTGTTTCATGATCAAACAGCTACCTCACCACTGACTCTTTCAAAATACTGATTACAATGCATTTCCATTCCGCCACTCTCTTTTAAAGGCTTATAACGACAACATGATTCGGATTGGACCAGTTTTACATGGGGAGATGGCCTACTGTAAGTATTACCAGAGTATGTCTAGGATTTTAGCCCTGTCTATATCTGTCACGTCAGTAATTCTTACTGACTTTCTATAAAATGAGTAGTACAAAACCCCAGGCAATATCCTGTCTGAACTGACATGTGGATAAAGGTTACATATATCTTGTGGGAAAAGCGGTTTGGTGCTGTTTTCTATCGTCTTCCAATGAAAACAAGCCAAAACCCAGTGGCTGAATTTACAACAGAATATAGATGGTTAAAAGCACACTTCCATGGGTTTTCGGCAAGTTATTCACATGCCTTTTGTATGATCTCCCTGTGTTTGTGTGGGTTTCCTGATCCGGGTTCTCCGGTTTCCTCCCACTGTCCAAAAACATGCAAGCAGGCGGACTGGTTACACTAAATTGCCCCTACAGTTGGGGTCATAAGTTTACATACACCTTGCAGAATCTGCAAAATGTTAATAATTAAATAATAATAATAATAATGATGATAATAATGAGGGATCATAAAAATTGCATTTTGTTTATTTAGTACTGCCCTGAATAAGCTATTTCACATATCAGATGTTTATATACAGTCCACAAGACACAATAATAACAATAATTTACACAGATGAACCAGTTCAAAGGTTTATATGCGCATACTGTGAAGACGATCTCATCTCTGTGATTTATACAGAGATCACCTATCCCGTGCAAATCGATCTAGACGTCCTCCAGCAACAAAACTTAAACATGTGTCCAGAAATCTTATCCCACAGAAAGTACAATTACAGGATTTGACTTTTCTGTTTCTTATATATATATATATATATATATATATGCACAAGAATGTGCAAAGACACTTTTGTGCACTGATTTCATAATAAATGTTTGCTTTAGTTTTCATCATTGGCTTGTGCGTTTTTAGACAGTCGATTAATACTGTGATACAGCAATAGTTTCACTTAGGTAATCCTATCGTGGAAATTTCAAACCATAACAACCCTAATAGCTATGAGGTTCTATCTAATAAATAAAATTACTGTACACATTTAAAATGTTCATGAAATAAGACTTAAGATGAAATAAGAGGCACTGTGTGATTTTTTTACAGTGAAAGATCCCTGGTTTTAAAACATTTGAGAAAGCCTGCTGTATTAGATTATTTTTCTTTTCATTTTTTTATTGTAGTATGATGATACAAACATCGTGGATGATAGACAAACAGCAAATAAATATAGAGGAGAATAAAAGAGTAAATAAATAAATAAACTAAAAACATTACACAATCTAGCAATACAACTATCTACCGCCAGGGGGCGCACCACTACAGTATATAAGATTATCATTACCTGGAAGGGGAGAAAGCCGTGTCGTGCTGTCAGTCCTGCAAATATCTTTTAGCTTGTTATACACCTTTCTGGCAGCTTCAATCCCTGAAATGTAAAAAAAAAAATTGTTGCAGAAAAAAGAATTGTTGCATTCACACGTCTATACTGCACTACACTTAGCCAGCTTGCTATCACTTGCCGTCTAGCTAACTAGTGAACGCTAACTAGTGATAACTTCTTACCGCTGAAAGAGCTCTCTTTCTTCGCTTCCTGATTAATTACCACAATAAGAACATATCTGTCCATAGCTCTATCTCATTCACCTCACATAAGTCCACTTAGTTAATATCATGCCACACAACACAAACCAAACTTCCCCGCGTTTTACCGAATCCTTCTTCTAGGCTGAATCCCAAATGGCGCCCTACTCCCTACATTAAGTGCACTACAAGGCGGCTAAAACATTGCGCATGCACCCTTTATAGTAAACTATACAACCCAATAGGACACAACCTAGTTAAGCGGCATGACGCATGTGTGTCACCTCAAAATATAGTCGGCTAGAATTAAAAAAAAGCTTGTCTGTATGGTTATTATGATTGAGCATTATACTAGATATTAAAAAGTAAAATATGTATCGAGAAGGTCTCTAATTGATATACCTAGAATAATCAAGCTGTCAACAAACGCAAAATCTGCGTAAAATTTAATGATGGGAACTATTCTTTCTTCGCCGTGATGTTCAGGAAGAGAAATACTGAAGCACCACTAACACCGCACTGGGGTCAAATGTGTACTGTCTAATGTAAGCTAATGTGACTGGCTAACATGTCTAGTTTTTCCAGATCTGCCCAGGTAAAGCGCTTTTTATTTATGTTCTGATGTGATCACACTGTTTTATACTACACTACACATGTGATAGATCCTGTTCAGAAATATAAGTTGTTTGAGTTAAATGTGTTATACTCAGCTATCTAGCTAACTGCTGCTGGTCTCTAGGCATATGAGGCTGTAATATTAGATCATAGCTATAACTAGCTGTACATCCTATTTAACAACAAATAGCTTGATAAATCCAGCAGTGATAAGTATGATAAGTAAGGGTTCTGTTGATTTACTGACCAGCAGCGGCTACTCTAATGCTTTTTAGCTGCTCTGGCATGTGTTTCTGTTCTTCACAGCAATGGGCGACGTTTGCAAGGTCTTGGTATCTGATAGACGCCCGAATGCAGCCTCCAGGGAAAATCGCTGTAATGTGCTCAGTTCGGCTTCAGGGCAAACACAAGCCGATCTACCATGCACTAAGTGAGTAATAAACCCATTAATACATCCTTTCTGTGACACTTAGGTTAATTAAGCAGCTTCTGCACTTCTGCACTATCCCTCTCTGGCTAGAGTTAGATAGTGATGCACGATTTGAGAAGGAACTTCTGGATCTTTTGGGTCATGAATCGATTCTCCAGCACAAATGAATCAAATCTGTTCATCTTCACTGAGGTCAGAGTGAATCGAGGAACACTGGGCACAAGGCAGGAATACACCCTGAATGAGATGGCAGTTCATCACAGGGCACCATGCACATACACACACATTCATACACTCATTCCCACCTAAGTTATTAGGAGGTGGGAAGAAACCCACTTGGACACACAACATGTAACACTCTGTACAGACAGTGGCCCGAGCTCAGGATCAAACCGGGGATGCTGGAGCTGTGAGGCGATAACACCAATCACTGTGCCTCCCTAGGGAGTTAAAAGGTCTTATCAGGTCTTATCTATAGGGGACAGCTAATTTGTATTTTTGCATTTCGTACATACGTTTGTGGCTATTGACACTGCCACCATGCTTTACATATTCCTCCTCTGAAAATGACGGTGAGAATCAGAAAAAATATTTGGTTGTTGAGGCGCTAACTGAAAATAGTAGTGGTACCGGTATAGTCCCAAGATAAAGATGCACTGTATGGCCAAATGTTTGTGGACACCTGAACATCACACCCATATGCGATTCTCCCACAAACTGTTGCCACAGATTTGGAAGCACACAGCTGTATAGGATGTCTTTTGTATGCTGTAGTATTACAATTTCCCTTCACTGAAACTAAGAGGGCTAGCCCCTGTGCACAAAGTAAGGTCCATGAAGACATGGCTTGCCAAGGTTTGGAGTGGAAGAACTCGAGTGTCCTGCACAGAGCCCTGACCTCAACCCCACTGAACACCTTTGGAATGAACTGGAACACTGACTGTACCCCAGACCTCTTCACCTGACACGAGTGCCTGATCTCACTAATGCTCTTGTGGCTGAATGAGCACAAATCCCCACCACCACACTCCAAAATCTAGTGGAAAGCCTTCCCAGAAGAGTGGAGATTATTATAACAGCAAATGAGGGAACTATATCTATAATGGGATGTTTAGCACAGGTGAGTGTTATGGTCAGGTGTCCACATACCTTTGGCAATATTGTGTGTGTATGTTATTTATATACGTACATACATTTTATATATATATATATATATATATATATATATATATATATATATATATATATATATATATATATATATTACTGTGTGCACAATTATTAGGCAACTAAAGTTCAAATTTTTTTTTTTCACTCACAAGTTTATTCTTCAGCCTTAAAGTATTATTTAACAAATAACTAACATAACATATAACAATCAACAAAAAACTATTTTGGCCCTTCAGAACTATTCAGTGATGAATATAGCCACCCTTCTTTTCATTAACTGCCATGAGCCTTCCATCCAGTGATTCTGTCAGTTTCTTGATCTGTTCATGATCAATTTTAGCTGACACCACCACCACAGCCTCCCAGATGTGGTTCAAAGAGGTGAATTGTCTTCCCTCACTGTAAATCTCACGCTTGAGAATGGCCCAGAAGTTCTCAGTAGGATTTAAGTCAGGTGAGGAAGGGGGCCAGGTCATCATTCTGTCATCTTTGATGCCTTTTCTGGCTAGAAGAAGAAGTGGTGTACCTTGATTTATGCGATGGAGCATTGTCCTGCATAAAGATCTTAGCTTTCTTGAATGTTGCTGACTTCTTCCTGTACCACTGCTGGAAGAAAGTGCCTTCTTGTAACTGGCAGTAGGTTTGGGAGGTGATTTTCAGTCCATCTTCAACCTGAAAAGGTCCAACTAGCTCATCATTAATGATACCAGCCCACAGCAGGACCCCTCCTCCACCTTCCTGGTGCCTCACTCGTGCTCATTAGTGATCCACCCATGGGTCCACACATCTGATCCATCTAGTGTCACTCTCATTTCATCTGAACTCTCATTTCATTCCATGAAACCTTTGAAAAATTGGTCTTCAGGTATTTCTTGGCCCAGTCATGACGCTTCATCTTGTGAGCCTTATTCAGTGGTGGTCGTGTTTCAGCCTTCCTCACCTTAGCCATGTCTCAGAGCACTTGACACTTTGCACTTCTGGACACTCCTGGAAGGTTGCAATTCTGAAATATGGTGGCACTGGAGGCTAACCGGTTCCTGGTAACCTCACCTTTTATTCTTCTTAAGTCTTTTGCAGTCAACTTGTGCCTTTTCTTCGCCACATTTTTGCGACTCAAAATGTTTGTTGAGTTTTCATAACAAAGCGTTTGCTTGTCCGGTGGTCACGCCTCAATAGTTCTGTAATCTGCAGTGTGCTGCATCCCCCTGATAGGCATTTTACAATTTTTGACTTTTCAGTCTCAGTTAAATGTCTTTTTGTCCAATTTTCCTGAGGTAGAAAAGCTAACTAATAATCATGCACAACTTATATCGGGTGTTAATCACTTTAAGCCACACGCTCCCTCATTAAATAATTAAACTTAACCTGGAAATAATTAAACCCAGTTAGAATTCAGGTGTATAAGGTTAATAGTTGGATAATATGCATAGAAATAATGATCAGATCATAATACTGACTTGCCTAATAATTGTGCATGCAGTGTATATACACAAACACATACATACATACATACATACATACATACATGGACAGAGAATCATCTTTGTTTTAAAATATTTCAAAATTCTAAGACTTTCTCTTTATTTACAATTTTAAATGCAAAAAAAATATCCCAGATTTTCAGTGTGGTCTCAGACTTTTTGACCCCAACATATATATATAAAGACTCACAAAAATCTTTGTGTCTCAATCATAACTCATGTATTGATCATAAATAAATGCAGCTAGCATTCCTTAATTAAGTGAATCAGTAAAGTGAGCAGAAAAGCCAGCCCCTGGCTGAAATGTGCAGTGCAGAGCACAGCAGCAGCCACATGGTGGAGATAGAGTACAGGCCATGAAGACAAGGTTTCAGTCAGAAAGCTGCATTTCAGCTCCAGCTGCTGCAAACCAGTCTGACATTATACCATCCCTAAAATCCCATAATAATGATATGCTTTAATTATAACTGTTCATGTGTTAGTGTTGCGTTAATGTTACTCACACAGGTACAGTTAGATCGAGGTGATGCCTCTATGACTCTAACAGTTTGGTGGTTTCTCTGCTCTAGCACACCTGCTAAATCTAGGAATAGACTAATGAGAGTAATCAGGTGTGTGTAAGTTGGGAGATCACTAATGTGAGCTGAAGTCTGAACTCCAGAAGCAGTGTAATGCTAAACACAATAACTGAGAGTGGTCATTCGTCGTCATGGCAACTAGTTCTGATGGGCAAAGTCACAACCTCTGTAAGAAACGTAATACGTCATTTTGCGGGGTGTGTGTCTGTGTGTGTGTGAGAGAGAGATTTTCCAGACCTTACTGTGACCTGCTGATGGACTCTAATGATGCACAGACAAAGAAACTAAAATTTCAGTTAGTAGCGAGGTGGAGGAATGTGTGTGTGTGTGTGTGTGTGTGTGTGAGGGAGAGAGAGAGAGAGAGAGAGAGAGAGAGAGAAAACAAATGTACAGGTGCAAATCTTTACCTTTCATTTACATTATATCTGTAAATCAAACCTTAACAGAAACGATAGACCACAGCGCTGTTGAATTCTTGATTCTGATTGGTCAGAAGGTGTGTTGCTCAATTTTCTGTAACAGCACGTCTCTTATGAGAACACAGGCTTATAATCTTACAATCCAATGTCATGCTTTTCTATTTGTCACATTGTCCACTTACAGCTTTACAGTAGGGCTTGTTAAAAGGCAAACCACAAGTTTATATTAATGCGCTCATCGTAATGATCATTTCTGTAGTAACACTTCATTCCCAAGGACTTGTATGGTGGCTGCAGATAAAAAAATTTTAAAGTGACTTCTTGTTTCTTTTCTTTTCTATATTTCTTCCGTATTTCTAAAACCTGCAGTTGTTGCTGGCCGTATATCATCAAGTCAAGGCCAGCCAATATGCCTACGACTCTTAGCTAGCTTTAGGTGTGACTTTGGAAGCGGATTCGGAAATGATTATAGACATGGAGAGAAGAGGATTGTCCTCCACAGAAATAGCTGAGATTATATCTCCACAAATATGCAAATTTGAGTCTAAATATGGCATGTTCAGCACAAAATCTCCTAACAGTCACTGAGGAAAGGCCTTTTGCTTTTCCGCTACGATGCTACATTATCTCAGATATGTTTCTGCTATTAATAAAAAACAAGAATAAAAACAAACAACTTTTTCTGGATTTTGAAACAACAGTCAAATAACCATTCATGTCTTATTGTTAAATTTCTGTTACTGGCATGAAAAAAGAATCAAAAAGCACAGAATATCCTTGAAATTGTACACCTGACTTGAAGAGTAGGTTTAACACATCAACGAAAGTTAGATGAATGAAATCAATGAAAATCTGATCAGATGTATTGTCCTCTTTTGACGAAAATATTTTAATACAACGAAATGTGTAGTAATCCGTTGTGTTTTATGTACTGGATGCTGTGTACCAGAGAGCACTGACTTGAACACGAAATGAATATTTGATCCAGACGATACACACCCATGGAGCTGCCACTTGCCTTTTCAACAAGAGAGGCCTGATGTTTAATTAATGATGTACAAATCTGCAAAACCCGCCAACGCTGAAGAAGTGCTTGTTTGGAATAACAGGTCTTTCTGTACAGATTTCAGCAATTGCTTCTGAAATGAAGAGCAGCCCTCGAGAGAACAGTGACTGAATAATAAGCAATTGTTTCTGTTGCATCTTCTTTTCAGGTGATATTGGCGATCACGTGGTGGTCATGAACACCAGACACATAGCGTTTTCGGGGAATAAATGGGAACAGAAGGTCTACTCTTCACACACAGGGTAAAAACTGTACTCCACTAATACACCTCTTGACACCACACAAAGCACACACATCTAAGACAAATGTGCTCTTTGTAGGTCTCTTTTTTAATCAAGCGCTCCTCTGGGTAGCACTTATATGTATAAGCCTGTAATTAAAGCACCACGTTATTTCCCTAGCTTGCGTCTTGTAGTTATATTGGCCTTCATTAAAGCCTGGAGTCTCTTGTTTCCTCTTCTAGATACCCAGGTGGCTTCAAGCAGCTCACAGCGGCCCAGATGCACCAAAAAGACCCAACGGCTGTGAGTATCCCGCTCATAAATTATGACCTCTTGGACGTTTGAGTGTGTTGCCTTTTTCCCCCCAGACACCTGAGGAGGGCACTGTGGTCTTGATTTCCACACTTTTTCACCCCCCTGGAGATCTGGGATTGACACCGACCTGCTCCTCTTGATTATTTTTTTCTGATTTTAATTGGCTAGTGCCTTCGAGGCAGCCTTTAATCACCTTCACTTAAGCTTAGTTTATCTGCTTGAAATGAGCCCAGGTATTTTTACACACTATGAATATGTAGTAGGATTTTTTTTTTTTCCTTTGCTTTCAACCAGTGTTCTCGACATTGTACCATCGTATTACTGGCACAAACACAGTGATCTGCACAACCAGTTTGCAGCAATGAAAGGCAGTTCAGTTTTTAGAAAGCACAACTTGTTACAGAAAGAGTGCCTGCTCCTGCAGTACTCCTCATTTCCCAGCTCAGCCTTCCTGTCTTTTTTTCTTTCAAACTGTCTCCAAACAGCACTGTGTTAGCAAAAAAAAAAAGCAGCAGTCTGCTGTCCCTTATATTACCTCTATACAAGTGTGCAAGTAGTCTAAACAAGTAGCCTGCACATATGTGTGTGTGTGTGTGTGTGAGCGCGTGTGCGGGCACATGTTCACCTGGCAGCCTTTACCTTCAAACAATGGAACATGTCTTTATGCTTCCTTCATTAGAATAGTCGTGGTGTGCCAGTTGGTGCTTTGTAAATGTGATTTTTAATGCAGAACAGCAGAAGCAGCTTGCAGTAATAATCATTTTTTATTGTCAGCAGCGTTTCCCACATAAACATCCATCATTCAGCCCAGGCTCTAAAATATCCAAAACATTCATTGGCCTATAATCTAATTCTATCTCAACCAAAGCCTCGTCTGAATTCAGCGCTTCTCTCTAAGATATTGTCGCTTATCCTGGATCTTACTGTGCAGCGTCGCACATCTCCAACATCTCCTCTGTCCAACCTTGACCGCTGTTCCTGTCTGTCTGCACGGCCCATCTGCAAGCTGTGCCTCTTTATTCAGACTCCAGACACGCAGGAGCAGAGCACTGGCTCAACACACACCTACAGAACTGTAGCATCCGAGCCAGACCTCCGAGCTGCCCTCTCTCTGTGTCACATTTATGCAATGCAAGGTTTTCAGTTTAATAAAAATAATAATAATAAGAAGAATATAGATTGGTTCAAAAATGCCTGTCAAACTTGATAAATTAAATTTAAAAAAAAAACATAGCATTCAGTAGCCACTTTATCCTGGTTAGGGTCGTGGTGGATCCATAGCCTATCCCAGAAACACTGGGAGTGAGGAGGAATACATCCTAGGGCAACATGTACATTCATACACTTGTTCACATGTAGGATCAATTTAGAGTAGCCAGTCCGCCACCAGGACTGGCATGCTTTTGGGAAGAAACGGCAGAACCCGGAGGAAACCGACACGGAAATTGGGAGAACATGTAAAACTCTGTACAGACAGTAAAACAAGCTCAGGATCAAAACTGTACACAGGTATGCTGTGGTAACACTAGTCCCTGAGCTGCCATGCCACCCTGAATACAATAAATTTGAATACAATAAAAGTGTTAATATTCAGAATATTCTGAAGTAAATAATTACTAGAGATATAAAAAATTAATACCTAAAAAAATAACAGTATGATTAAATGCTAATCTAAAGTGATTAAAATGAAAAGGTGGGGGTTATGTGTGGTTTTTTTTGTTTTAAACTGTCAATAAAAGTGACAAGAGATGGCATTATTTATGAAGAAGATTTCATGGCAGAGTGAAAAGAAATCACACTGATGAAAAAAAAACCCCTTAAATACAATACACAAGTGCTTTTCATTAGTGACCTGTAGAAAACATTACACACAGAAAAGCAAATCCTTCAGCGCTTTGCTCTTATGTCACTAATGAGCTCTAACGAAAAACAATCAGCAGCTGGTCGCTTTTTTAGAATTAAATGCTGAACTTGTGTCAGAAGTGAAAGGAAATCCTTGCTGTGTTGCATTTCTCTGCTCACCAGCATGTTGCAGTCGTGCTACACTGAAATGCAATCACTGTCCAATCACAGCCCTATGTAGCATTCAGGGGCATGATTGTAATCAGAGAGGAGTTTCCAACATTTTCCAAGAGGTGTCATGTTCCATATAAAAGCTCATTGTTTCTTCAATCCTGTTGTATTGATTTATTTAATCCTTAATGGAGATTTTCAGAATTATTAATAAAACACAATTAAAGTGTTAACGAGTAAAATACTTACAGCTCACAGCCGGACCTAGGAGTTATGTTATCAAATTTTGTCTAAACTTATTTTCAGAATGTTTGCTATTTGCTCCAGCGTGGAATCTTCTCCATATTTATTCACATTACAATAACAATGTTGCTTTGACAACCTTGTGCAAAATTGTAAAGTAAATTACCTATACTTGTTGTAAGATATCAGTAAGGTTCAAAGGGGTCTTCTCTCTCTCTCTCTCTCTCTCTCTCTCTCTCATTTTCTCCTCTACAAATCCACCTCATTCCTAGCCATTTATAAGACAGATGCCTGACCGGGGCTGAGTTATTCATGCCAAAGGGTGATCTATCATTGCATAATTGTGGATAATAATCAGACTGAGGCGACATCTTCCTCAGAGCTCTGAGGAGCGATCCCATTCCCAAGACAGAACCCATCTGTCATCTATCCAGCAGCGCGAGAGCGAGGGAAGGGGAGAAACACACTGATTAATGTGATAGAGGGCGGTGCTGAAAGAAAGATGGTGTTGCTTCTGCAGGTTTGAAGGCTGACACTTTTTTTTTTTGTTGTTGTTTGCATGAGGGAAGCGTTTTGTAATGGGTGTCTCCTTTAGTGTTCAACCAGCAAGATAGAATATTCAAAGCACGTCCTGCTGCTATAATGAGTTGAAGAGGAAGTCAATGCTGAAGTGCTCTCTGGTAAACTCGGGCAGATTCATCCTGTGTCTGCATGCGGGGGCAGGACTCGCTTATGACCCAGCCATTATTACAGATATAAACAAGCCAGCTTTTCAGCTTTCAACCCCACCTCCCCTTTCCTGTCTGATGCCAGTAGCCAAGAACTTTTCATGCAGGCCCTTTAGGGTGCAGATCTATTGCTGGGTGTGTTTTTTTTCCCCCACAACTGTAAGTTACAGCAGAGAGTGGAGATGGCTCACGGGTCACCCTTGGAGAGAAAGACTAGTGTGTTGGCCAATCGTCCATCCTGCTGCGCTGTTTTGTAAAAGTTGACCTTTTCCTTTTTCTCTGTCCCTCTCTCTCTCTCTCTCTTTTGCCAGATCATAAAACTAGCTGTGTACGGGATGCTCCCCAAAAACCTCAAGAGGAGGACCATGATGCAACGGCTGCATCTGTTCACTGACGATGTGAGCACTGATTTTTGTGTGTGTGTGTGTGTGTGTGTCTGTCAGCCATCCAGAGCTTGTCAAGTCATAAAACAAAAACAAGGTGTTGACATGTGGTCGTTCCTGGCTCCCTTTCAATATATTCCTTGTTTTGATGCAGCTATTGAAGAATCCTAATGAAGATTCCCCTAATAAACACAGGGTTTGAATGATTTATTTTGGTTTAGCTTAGTGGTAATCCAGTCTTAATGAGTGTATTTAATTAGCAAGGACCCTTTCAAATGCCAGTTCTTTTTTGTCTGTAGTCCTTGTTCAGATGAAGTTTTTCCTTTTGTAAAACACACTTCTGGGTGTGTGTTCCATTTTCAGGTTCTTCCAGATGACATCTTGAGGAACCTGACAGAAGAGCTTCCACAGCCCCGCGCCATTCCACGCAAACTCAGCGAGTACACACAAGCAGAGCGCGACGCCTTTCCCCTACTCTGGACCCCGTGAGTCGCCTCTCTTTCTTTATATATTCCATTCTTTTGTTCTGTCTCCCTTTTTTTTTTGCCCTCTCATGTCCTTGACTTGGTGTGTGGTGAGATTTAGGACAGAGCTAAGGTGCTCAGGTGCTGAGGCCTTGAGGAAAGGAGAAAAAAAGGCAATCAGAGGATCATAAAACTTCAGAGCTGAATAATCTGTCTCTAAAGCCGGGCTGATCATTCCTTAGCTCTCTGCACTGCACGCTTTCTCATATTTATGAGCGATGAGTCACACGCTTGCTCTGAGGTCACCAGTGGAGGACATGAGCATATTCACTAGGTCACAGCTGCTTAACAAAATAATATGGACGTGCCAGTTTTTCATGATCGGTTGATACTTGTATTTAAGGTTATAAATCACTTCTAGTCCTAAAGCCTCAGTCCGGAAAATATCTGATTAAAATTACAGCAAGATGCATTTTGTCTGCCAGTCGAATCCACAAGGTGTCATGAACAGGCTCAACAGATGAAGCCAAGATTTGCTTCCATTTCTATTTCCATTATAAGCATGAACGCAAAGTGAGGATTAACTTCCAAATTGGGTGAAATAATACAAAAGGACATAAAGGATGGAAGGGGTTCAACCCGCATGAATGGACAGTTTGCAGTTTTCAATACCCACAGCAGTGTTGTAGTGAAGAAAGTGTCAGTCATTACCAAGACAAGTCCAAAACTGAAATGTATGAGACGAAGATTGCAAAACAAGCAGTTAATTTTTTTGTTCTATTAGCAAATTTAAAATTAGTAAATTTACTGGACAGTTGAAGACTGGAATAAGACCAGGTGATTTTTGTGAGCTGTCCAGTTTGGGTGAGTCTGTGCCCATGTGCCTCAGATTCCTGTTCTTGGCTGACAGGAGCCCAGTGTGGTCTTCTGCTGTAGCCCATCCACCTCAAGGTTCAAAGTTCTGTGCATGCTCAGATGCTTTTCTGCTCACCACAGTTGTATGGAGTGCTTATTTGAGTTACTATATCCTTCCTGGCAGCTCAAACCAATCTGGCCATTTTCCTCTGACTTCTCTTCTCAACAAGGCGTTTCCACCCACACAACTGTAGTTCACTCAGTGTTTTTTGTTTTTCGCACCATTCTCTGTAAACTCCAGAGACTGGTGTGTGTGAAAATCCCAAGAGATCAGCAGTTTATGAAAAACTTAAAACAGCCCATCTGGCACCAACATCCATGCCACAATCAGAGTCACAGAGATCACACACTTTCATCATTCTGATGTTTGATGTGAACATTACCTGAAGCTCTTGACCTGTATCTGCATGATTTTTTGCATTGCGCTGATGCCATGTGATTGGCTGATTAGATAACTGCATGAATGTACAGGTGCTCCTAATAAAGTGGACAGTGAGTGTATGAGAAGTTCTCACATCCATCGGTTAAACCACACTATATCCAAGCATGTCTTTTAAAAATGGCACCCAGTTCAGCAGACCAGTACCAGTTCCCCAGTCCACATGGCTCAATCTGTTGAACAGAGTCGAACTGGACGAGTAAATTTAACGACAGCTTTCTATTTTCATGATCCACCATGCTCATGATTCACTGCATCTCTAGTTGCCTATTATAACTACTGGACCTTGAAGAGCGATCTTATTTTCAGGCATTTTTGTGTTATTCCTAAGCGTCTATAAAACAGTGCCTTGCATACATATGAACTTTTCTACATTTTGTATTGTCGCAACCTAGAACTGAAATTGGGATTATATGTCATGAATCTACACAGTACAACATATAATACTGATGCGGGGGAGGTGCAACCATTTGGCATCAGAAGTCACATAATTAATAAAATGTGTACCTGTGTGTAAATAAAGAGTCAGTATAAATATATCTATACAACAGCATCATGAAGGCTAAGGAGTTCAAAACAATCTGGAAGAAAGTTGTTCA
Source organism: Pangasianodon hypophthalmus (assembly GCF_027358585.1). Classification (NCBI taxonomy): domain Eukaryota; kingdom Metazoa; phylum Chordata; class Actinopteri; order Siluriformes; family Pangasiidae; genus Pangasianodon; species Pangasianodon hypophthalmus. The sequence goes on from NC_069710.1 coordinate 22,663,178, forward strand.
AAATCAATCAGGGTTTGGTCATAAAAAATATCCTGAACATACAATAGCGCACCATTAAATCTATTATTAAACAAAGGAAAGAATATGTCACAAGCGTAGTCCTGCCTCAAGGAGGCCATCCATCAAAAGTGATTGGATAAGGAGGGCATTAGTCTGAGGATAACCCTGAAGGAGCTGGAGAGATGCACAGATCAGATGGAAGAGTTGATCGCAGGGCAACTATAGCCCAGACATTGCACAAAACTGGGCTTTATAGCTGAATGGCAAGAAGAAAAGAAGCCATATGAAAGCCTGTGGATTTTCAGCAAATGTGGAAAAAAAAGCTCTCTGGTCTGAATAGACTAAAAAATTTTTGGCCATGGCACAAAGTGCCACTTTTGGCAGAAACTCAACAATTCTCCACACTCTGGAAAAAAAAAAGCACCCCTACAGTGAAGCATGGTGGTGGTAGAATTATGTTATGGGGCTGCTTTCCATTATCAGGGACTGGGAGACGGGTCAGGGTTGAGGGCAAGATGGATGGAAACAAACACAAGGGCAATTCTAGAAGAAAACCTGTTCCAAACTTCCGACAGGACGACCCTAAGTGTACTGCAAAAGCTATGCTGGAGTGGTTTAAAACCAAGAACCTGACTATGTCCAGTCAAAACCCACACCTCAGTCCAATCTGAGAATCTGTGGAAATTGGTGTTCACCCATGATGTCCGTACAGAGCACGCCAGAGCTTGACATGTTCTGCATAGAAAAATGGGCAAAAATCCTAGGATACAGGTGTGCAAAGCTGATAGAGACATCCCAGGTGTAACTGCAGCCAAAGGTGGTTTTAAAAAGTATTGTATAGTCCAGATTTTACATGTTTTCTCAGTGTTGCTGTGACTCCTTATAGTATAAAAGCCACCAAAAAACAGGAAAATGTTTTTACATAGGCCCTTTAAACATAACTGTCCCTTTCACATAGAATTATGATCCTCATTCATCAGTCAAATTATTATTATTATTATTATTATTATTATTACTACCTAGAGCTTGATTGACTTCCAGTCTACATCAAACTGGTGATAAACACATCACTCTGCTGCCATTAAAGGGAGAGATAATTGCAGTGAGTCTGCTTTATTATTTGATTATCACAAGCAGCTCAGTGGAACGTGAGATGCCGTGCTGTGGCTGTATTAAATGAACACGGTGCGGGACAGAAGGAAATTAAGGCCTGCTGTGATGTAGACTAAGAAAAGCGTAAGGCTCATTAAGGAAATAAAAGTGAACACTAAAGACTGACTCCGAACAGAGATCCCTGAGAGAGCCAGTTAGCCTGAGAACCTGAAGTGCTGAGCTTTTCTCATTCTGATGTTCTGTACGTATAATATCAGTTCAGCTGCTCTGCTGTTGGACTGTCAGATTGAAAGGCAAGTGAGACTCTGGTGTAGGGTTTGCAAATGGACTTTGATGTTCAATAGCCCCGATGATGAAACACTACTGTGCACTTTTTTTTAATAGTTTGAGCTCGTAATGCAAAATTGAGGAACAGTGTATTACAAAGCCCTGTGACCCAGCCATGACAATCCAATTATTTTTCCCTTGTCCTTATTCTTCTCAGCAGGGCACCCAAGAGGAGAAACTTGTCCCTGCTGTTATTTTCAGCTCTTCTTTATAGCTTTTTATATTCTCTATAACATTTTGGTGCATTTTAGGTGTGATAATTATTTAATGTGTCTGTAAGTGTTTTGGGGGTGATGTAGGTGGTCACATTAAAAAAAATGAAACATACTGGCTTCAGTACTAGTGTGTGTAGTGTAAAGAGATGATTTGTTCTGTTTGATCATCCCTTCTTTCTTCAAGCGAAGCCTCTTTATTATGCCTAAGTTAGGTTTGGATTTTGTGCCACATTAGCTGGTTCTACTCAAATGTGTTGCTAATTTTAAGCACATTTCTGAAAAATAGTATATTGTGTATATTGTATTTCATTTTTCAAGTAGTTTATTTGCATACTACTGCATAAAAACATTACACGTGACTACTAATAAAATCACAGGGCCAAAATCAAAAAATCAAAATTAAAACATTTTGTTGCTCAGAAGCGTTCAGATGGAGCAGAAATGTAAGGCATCATTTGTAAACCATCTTTGTAAAAACTTCTTTTTATTTCTGATTTTCCATCCATTTATTTTTGATGGCTGGAAAACCCCATATTCTAAAGTGGTTAAATAAAAATGGTAAAACACTTGAATACATTTGAAGAATTGCACGCATATTGTATATATATAAAACCTCAATGACAAACAATAACTTCCATTATAAGGTTAAAAAAAAAAAAAAGTCATATACAAGTCACTCAGAATGGCTATTGAGGGTTCTTGTATAGACAAATCAATATACTTCATAAAACACTTTAACAGCCTAACATAAATCCTCCAGTATTGCTTTCTAAAATATTTATTCAGAGCTTATGAATGTGTTACGAAGGCCCAGTGTAGGTGCCCTTTAATATAAAGTTTTACCGAATGATCTAACATGTTTTGCTGCCTAATGCATCATTCCAAACACTTGATTATAGGTTTGAGGGGATGATGCAGTCAGTGATGATGTCAATAGTCCTATATAGTGTGGAATGTGAACACTGATTTTCAATTTGCATTAAATATTTATCACACATCGTCTCCTCATCAATAGAGCTTGTAATTCCTAGGTTTTTTCCCCCCATTCCCTCAGGACATTATAGGATTTACAGTCGAAGCACAGTAGCACAGTGTGCATTTTTCTGAATAATAGGCAATCAGAGCCTTACAATAAGCCCATATCTGTCTGTAGTGGTTCTGGGTAGTGATTAGTTACGTGCCTAATGCTTTAGAGTTTTGTTTGGCTTTTCTGCATTCTTTCATCAGACCCTATTTAAATGGGTAGATCTGTGCATTAAGGCTAATCAGAATAATCAGTGATTGCTCTTGTGTGGTATTGGGAAGTTTTGTGCATCTGAAAGCAACCATAATACCTAATATACATAATACATAATACAAAATATATCTGCAAATTGCAAATCCTATAGCATTTCCATAAGCACCCATGGATTTACTGTGACTTGCATAACTATTTACCCCTTTGGATTAAACCAAGGTGTAATGTTTTTTTTTTTTTTTTTTTTTTTTTGTGTTTGTTTGTTTTAAACTATGAGTTTAATGTGGCAAAACATAGGAAAGGTCTAAGGGGCAAATACTTTTCCAAGTGCACTGTATGACCATGGTCAGATGTTGATAGAATTAGAAACTGGAAGACATTTATTTGGAAGTATCCCAAAGAGAATCACTTGCATAAGTATTTACCCCCTTGGATTAAACCCAAGGTTTTGTGTGTATTTTTTAAAATCTGTATTTACATTTGCTAGATTTTTGTCCAGTGTGTCTACAGTCCTCAGACCACCAGTGGCTTTACAGCATGCCTGGGATTTGAATTGACCTTGTCAAAAATGCAAAGCAGGGCTCCCCATAGCAGCATCTACAAGGTCAAGATAATTTTGGTGTCCGTGAGTCCCACCTCTCCCATGACACTCCACTTACACTGCTGTTAAACTAAACAAGTGCACCTTAAAACCATCGTGAATCCTTAAGCCTTAAACCTGAGCTGCTTTGTCATCTCTCTCATGCTATTTTGCTGCAGTCAGCCTCTCCCTAAGAGGCACATGGAGCGTGTAATTAAAACACGTCAGTGGGAAGTGAGACCTTAATAGGATAATGAGACGTGCGGATCTGCTGCAGTAATTAAATTGGAGAAAAGAAGATGACAATGGAGCTCCACAGGTCGGCTGTTGTTCTTGTAAAGTTTGCCAGGCTGTAAGGAAACCCGCCTGACTCCCCATGCGTACAGTATAACACTGCAGTAATGAAGCTGAAATCAAATACCGGGGTAAAATAAAGTTCCTCTGTAAATCCGCTCCTGTCGCCGAAAGCCGAGAATGAGAGGCACCAGCGTGGAAAAATCCAAGAAAAAGCCAAGAAGCACACACACATTCACAGGCTCCTGTAAATACACGTATCCAAGAATTCTTAGCAGTACCTGGAGAAAGCAAAGAATACACACTTTTATAGTCACCAACTTGCTTTCATGTCACTCAAAATGTCACATTCAGTGTGTGAGTTTGTTAATGAGGCCTGCGGTGTAGTTCTGAGGATTGACACACACGTGAACTCTGGGAAAGCAGTGCTGTTATTTGAATGGTCTCGGACAATTTAATGTAATTACAGTTGGCGAGTATAGATGCAGTGTGTATGTGGCAGTTTAAGGTTTAAGGGTCAGCTTCTACTGTTTAATGTATGTGTTCTTAGGACACAGCAGTGGATCTCAGAGTGGGATTCATGATTATTTTTATTTCATTGCAGTGCTGGATATCAAAATGTACCTTTATCAAAGTTATTCATTATTGAGTTCTTATAGTTATTAGCCCGTGTAACTGGTCACTTGAATGGGTTTAATCCAAACCTCAACAAATCAAAAACAAGTAGGCTAACCTACAAAGTTCATTCTTCTGTGAATGGAAAGAGATAAAAGCTCGAGTACTTCAATATATAGAATATTATTGCATACCTTTGAATAATGAGCCTAATATTGAAATAGTTGGATTACGTTCATTAAAACAGTGTAGTGGGGGTCAGTGGAATTTATTTCACAGGTTAAGGGATTGAAAATAAAGTTTGAGAATCCCTGACCTACAGCACAAAGCATAAAGCATTATTTTTATTAGAAAGAAAGTAAGAAAGAAAGAAAGACAACACTATTTCCCTTAATAAAAGGCCACACTGGTGTAGGTTTAAAGTTCAGCTTTGGGCTGCTGTTTTTCTCGGGCTGCTGCATGGCAGTTTCATGTTTCTCATCACTCAGGGTGTGGACTTTCATAAATCCCTACAGAAGTGATTCACAGGCCTAAGCTATTACTGTACGGCTCATTGAGCTCTGAGCCTTCCCGCATTGAGTTTCTCAGATTTGCTTCACGTTTCTAATAGCGGGCCAAGCTAATGACATACGGGGCTCACAGCATGCTGTAGATGTTCTGTTTTTTTTTGCTGGGAAGTCTGCACTTCTTAAAGGACGCATTTTCTTAAAGGAATGAATGTATTGTTCTGCCATTCGCTTAATAATCTAACATAATCTTGAAATATTTAGCTGCATATACTACACACAGTGCCTTGCATAAGTATTCACCCCCTTGAACCCTTCCATATTTTGTAGTGTTACAATAGGGAACTGAATTAATTGGGATTATATGTCATGTATCTATAGTGAATAACCCATAATATTGAAGCAGGAGGGAAGCAATCAATATAGTTTGCAAAATGATTTACAAATTTAAAAAAAACTTTTGTGATTGCATAAGTATTCACTTCTATTGCTGTGAAACCCCAGGTTAGTCCTTTAATTAGTTGAGTGGAATTCACCTGTGCAGTTGTCATGTGATCTCGATATCCCGTAAATACACCTGTTCCTGTAAGGCCTCAGAATTTGTTACAGGAAGTCGCTAAATAAACAGCATTACAAAGCTCAAGGAGCCATCATACAAATCCAGGACAGTTTTCTGGAAAAGTATAATCAGGATTTGTTATTAAAAAAATATCTCAAACATCTTTAGGAGTTAAGTACATTATTAAAAATTGGGAAGAAAATGGCATAACCGTGATTCTGTCTAGAGGAAGACATCAACCAAAAGTAACTGACTGACAAAGGAAAATATTATACAGAGAAGCAAACAAGAGGCCAAGGGTAATTCTCAACATGATGCTACCACCACCATGCTTCACTGTACAGATGTTGTTCTCAGGGCAATTAGCAATGTTGTTTTTTTTGCAGTGCCCAGGCTATAGTTGTCCTATGAACATCTCCTAAATGAGCTGTGCTGCTCTCCAGCTCTTGGTTGCTTCTCCTTACCTGGTCACTAAATTTGGTGGATGTCCTCCGGTAGTCGGGAAATAATGCAGCTGTGTGAAATGTTCAAAGTTTGGGATATTATTTAACAACCATATCCTGATTGACACCTTTCCAGAATTTTGTCCTGTAGTTTTGATAATTCCTTGGTCTTCATGATGCTGTTTAATTTGGGTATGTTCTTCAACAAACTTTAAATGTACACAGGTAGACTCCATTCAGCTGACTTCTGATGGCAGAACTGATTTAACAGGGGTGAATACTTGTTCAATAAAGGTTTTACATATATTGCTCCCCCACCTCAATATTATGGAATAATCTGTACAGATTCATGACAGTGTAATTTCAATTAAGTCCATTTCAGTTCCAGGGTGAAGGGTGCAATATTATAAAATGTGGAAAAGTTTGGGTTTCTGATGAAATTGTTGGGTTTATTTCATTTAAAAAATGGCACCATTATGCTGAGTACATTTAAAATGCCAGAGAACATGCATATCTGCTGTAATTTTAGTAATGATCCCTGACAGGTTGTATTTAGTGGTTGAAGCTGACTGTAGTTTTATTCTGTGGGGTTCCACATTCTATCCACATGGCTTGACCTAAAAAAGGGGTATTTACAATAGACCTACTTGACACAGTTATTAAGTGAGACATAGACTAGCTACTGTATGATGAAGATTAAGTTTTCCACAAAAATGTCCCTTCCAGGCCATTCAAACTGGGGTTTCAGCATTTACAATAGAACTGAAAAGAACTGATGCATGCAGTCATGTTTGACAAAAATGTTGAATGTTTCATCTGCTTGTTCAGTAAACACATGCTCTACAATAATTAGAATAGAAGAAATGACATGACCTTATGACATTTTCCTCTTTTTCTAAATTCATATTGTAAGTGAGTCATCTTTTACCAGGAATGTCCTGTCTGTAGCCCATCAATGTTCCTATATCAAATGTAACCATAACCATTCTACTTTTCTCTGGCAGTCAAAGGCAGTTTTCGTCATAGTGACACTATTTTTTACCAGGTAACGGTTGCTACCCTGAGATTGACCCTTGTACTGTATTTTCCAATGTAGCTTGAGTCATGTAGGCAGTATCTGGTGTTGTCTTTTCCCAGCTGAAGAAGATCACTGCTCTGTTAAGAGGCCATCATGTATTTGAATGACTTACTACCCATATTATTTATTTGTGGAGTCATTATTATGCTGATAAAGTAAACAGTGTCGGCTCATTGACAGCCGATTTGTATGTTTGAGCACCTAAATCGGGACATTAAGTAGCATGTCTGGCAAATGACCAGAAGCTCTTGTGGTTGTTATTGTTTGTTTCTTGTCCTTTTTAATGTGCTCTGTCATCTTTAATACAGAGCAGGTTTTTTCTGATGGCTCAGTGGCACGCTGAGTTTTCTGCTAGATGCTGATCAGTTCTTTTGGTCCCAGACTGGATGAACTTCAACAGTCTTGCGTTAAAAACATACTCCACTGGCTGTTTAAGACTGATGCTTTGCCTGTCATACTGAACTAACTGTGACAAATGGCGTATTGTTAATTATGATTTAGATGTAAATCTTCTAGTGACCAGAGATGTCATGATTCATAACTGGCATGAAAAACTAAGAAGGAAGTTTCTTTTCTTTTTTTTTTTCCAGGAGAGTTATGGCTACTGGATTGAATGTAGGTCATTTATTTTCCGATCGTTACTTATTGAGGCTTCTGCTGGAGTCCATCTTGAGGGTGAATAAGTCATTCCACGTTTTCTCTGCTTAAATGAAACAATCTTTTCTTCTGTCTCCGCAGGCCAGAGGACTACAGAATGAAGTGACCTCATCACATCACAGACTGGACAGATTCAGTATCCATCTAAATGTTTGCGTTTTTTCATACTCTTGTCTACATGAAATAAAGTGTCTTTAAAAATGTCTTTATTTTATTATATATTGTTTACCAATGACAGACACATTTTTTTAACACTCAGTAATGTATTTATCGAGCCAAGGCATAAAGAAAGGCTTTTGGTAACCCTATTAAATCAGAAAAACAAGTTAGTATTAGAACACCGATTTTTTTTGGCCTGTGCTTTTGGCCACAAATGGCTTTCACAGGCCTCTGTGCAGCCTGCTGCCTGTCTGATTCGACTGTGGTTCAGTCCTAATTGACATCATATGTTTATGTGTGGCTCTTGTAATGCCACATTACCCTTTGAAGTGCACTAAACTCTCAGAACAACATGATGGTGATGGAAATGAAACACCCTTGTTTGCTGTCAGTCTGTCATGAGGGTCAGCGAGGTCCTGCTGCAGGATTGAACTGCAATTGTGGAAATAGCGTTTCCACTATTTGACATGTCTGCTGTAAAGGAGGACGTATGTGTCTACAGAAGTCGTCAAACGTGTCTTTGATTTTAGCACTAATCAAGATTCCTGCGTCTGAGCTGACTGCCTTATGGGCTTTTAAAAAGAAAACATTAACAAAGAACAGACAAGACATCACCGCTATCATATTACAGTTTTATTGGTTACAAAACAAAGTAAAAATAAGTTACTTTTCCGCTTCAAAAATTTGGTAGTGAGCCATTCCTCTGGCACCTGTTCAGCACACACAGTTTGATTCGTTCTGAGAGGACAGTAGACCACAGGCCTAACTATTCAACACTCTTCCACAGTGAATAGGCCCATAGGACAAGCACATACACAGAGAGAGACAGAAAAGGACTTCCAGTCTGAGCTCTTGTATTAAATCAAAAAAAAAAAAAAAGTTCAAGAGCCCTTACTGAATCCCCAATAACTGCATAACATTTATCCTTATAAGACCAAATCCACAGGAAATTCACATTGACATGTCAATGTACAATCACATTCCAGACATGTGTGGCATTTATAAGTATCTGTGGCAATGTTAGATTTGGTTCAATGTGTTTTTTAAATTGTCCGGTACTGCCAAGGATTCATCTTTCTATAAATAAATCACAGAAACGTGACAGGAACATTGAAAGCGTGGATGATCAAACATGGAAGCACTGAAATTCAATCTCCATTTTTATTATAAAAACAATTACACAAACTGTACAAATTCAATGTTTTTCCCCCAAATGGACAACTAATACAAATCCACTGCATTGTTTGAGAGCTTTTTGTGGTTTTAAATGACTGCATGCATTTTTAAATAAACAAACAAAAAAAGGTCATTGAAGGTCTGTGGGCACCACTCCCTCCATAGCACCCACCCCCATCAGGCACTTTCCAAATACCATTCAGTTAATGCTATCCTACTGGACACTTGATTAATACTAAGTGTGTGTTTCTGGATGGGGCTGTCAGTGTGCAGATTTATCCTCTTCCTGTGTTGTGGCCTGAGTGCCACTCCTCTCAGTCATGCTGCGGGAGAAGCGGTGCGTGCCTCGCTCCCTCATCATGGCACCGGGATAAGCAGTGCCAGGCTGGGCAACACGAGGGTTGGGATAGCTGGGCTGGTAGTACTGGGGTGGGTAGTGGCGGTATCCGCCGTACGGGTCCTCTTCCTCCTCTCCCTCTTCATCATTAGTGTCAGTGGGCCCGTAGTTTTGGTAGGAACTGGGAGGTAACTGTTGTACTATGGGAAGATTGGGGAATTGGGTTGGTCATCCATGTTTCCTCTGTCTATGTCATTCACCACCACCAAGAAAGTAGCCATTGGGTTAGCATCAGAGGAGAGCAGCAGAGAGATAAAGGCACAGTGTTAGAGAAAACAGGAAGCAGAAGACGAATATGAGAAATTATGGCTTTCTGGGGAAGGGCCATCAGGTATGGCTGTCAAAAACATTCTGAGAGAGAGAGAGAGAGAGAGAGAGAGAGAGAGAGATGGGGCAGCAAAGAAAGCTGTATGGATTTGTGTGCATAGCCATGCAGGACCCTTGCTGTGTAGTGGTGGTGATCTTCAGGAGTGTGAGAATATGGCATTATATAATATGGAAGCTTGGGGTTGTAGACAAGTCTTTCCCTAGCCACAGTCTTTTTTTGCCAAAGGATGGAGAATGGAGGGATGGAGGGATAAAGGAAAAGAAGAGAAATGGCAGCAGAGTTTCAGAGAATGCCTCTCAGTAGTCATTCTCATACTGCACTTCGCCTTCCCCTAGAGTCAGGAGACAGATGAGGAGGTCCCGGAAAGGAGAGAGAAACACACCGTGTAAGTACAACACCCACATGATCGTTAAAATGACCAACTCGGCAACTCAGCCAACAGGCTTTCCCTTTCTGCAGCAATCTCATTCTTGTCACACAACTGTAGTCACACAGTTACTTTCATGAGGTTTACTGTAGGTTTACTGTACAAATGCTCTGTCAGTAAATCAGATATTAAATGTACACAGTTTACGTAAGCCTGGAAACTTAAAGACTGTTGCAGTTATTTCATATCAGCATGAGAACTTAATATAACACTTCTTAAGTCCATCTAACTATAATGTACCAGTTTCTTCAATGTTACATTGTGGATTTAAAAACGTATAATCCATTAGCAAGGTGATTCCAAAACTGGAGTGACATTTAGCCCTTTACTCTTAAAAAAATAAAGTTACTTTTTTTTTAAAACTCATTTTCAACATTAGATAAAAGAAAATGTATTTTACCATTCAAACTATATCTTAATCCATCTCAGGCAACATCATCTCATTTCTGCTGACAATGGCTCTGTTTTGCTCTTAGATTAGATTAGATTCAACTTTATTGTCATTGTGCATAATACGAGTACAGAGCCAGTGAAATGCAGTTTTTCGCATATCCCAGCTTGCTTGAGAAACATAACAAAGGTTTTTAGCATAGAATTTGCAAATCAAGAATTTTTTTAATTAGCATCCATATTAATAGCATAAGGACATTAAGGATATTCTAATGATTTACTTAAAGTTTTTTTACTTAATTTATTTTCAGTGTGTAATTTGTGTAACAGGCCCATACTTTCAAAGTAACCTTGTCAGGCAATATCAATTCAATTATTGAAAATAGTGAAAAAAAGAATGAAAGAAATTTTTCTTCTTCTAAATATCTTCAGGAAGCTCAGGAGATGTAAATTCCTGCTGGATATATTGTGGAGTATTCCAAATATTTCTAAGGGGTGAATGTTATGCATTTTCCATTACCTACAATGGATGACTCATGGAAAGGGCTATTTCAACCATCAGATGAAATGGCTTCACACAATAATGCAAAATTAATCATTATTTTTATTTTTTAAATAATTTTTATTTTAATGATTATTTTTCAGTGTAGTTATAGTGGGTTGATACAGGCAAAAATGCTGTTTTCTATTTGCTGTAGATTTTATTAGTTTTAAGTTCTTTAGGTTGTTGTTACCTTTACATATTTTTGCAAATGCAATATCAGTGGGAAATAAATGTCACCCCAGTCGAACAATGAGCCACCAGCTAACCACGTTTCCAAAATTAGTGGTACATCTAATGACCCCCTCCTTGATGCTGCAGTATGTTTCACATTCCAGAACACACTCTCCCTCATAAAAATCACCCACATCTGGATAGCCATGAACTTTTCACAAGTTTCACTGTAAAACTTGATAGCGTATACACTCTATTAAATTTATGTGGACAATTACTGTAATGACTATTCTTTGTCTCTGCTAGTAAAAAGACTATTTTATTGGATGATCATCCTGCATAGTGGCAAAAGTGTTGACTTTTATATGCGAACAAAAAGATTTTTTAAAAAAAGTATATGGCCATATAAATGAAATATATCACACATATACTGCTATTTTGCAAGTATTGAGAAAAAAGTGCACAATCAGTGTAAGAAGATAGTATTTGGTGTTGTTAAATTACTTTGGAAAATAGCATTCTTAGCAGTATCAGAAATGACCCTGTATTAAGTTTTTTTTTGTCCTCACTAGTATCTGCAATAGTAAGAGAAAATGGCAGAAGCTAACACTTAAATATTGGCTTTTCACTATTAGATCAATAGGAGAAATACAGAACTAAAAAAAAACAAAGGAGAGAAAATAAGAAAATAAGAACTTTCTTTACCTCCTATGTTGTACCCTAAGCAGGCATTCTGGTCGCAGTAGCCTGGTGGTCCAGCAGGACCAGAGATGCCAGGACTTCCAGTGCGACCCGGAGTGCCCTGAGGTCCAGGCCTGCCTGGAGGACCCTGGCTTCCTGTCCGGCCCTCACCTGGAGGACCTGCAGCGAGGCATTAACACATATCAACACAGTGCCACATGCAATCCAGCTAAGCTCCACATTTGGAACTGGATTTTGCACCATAAAAGACAGTTCTGTATTTTCAGCACAAGGTAAGCCTTCCCCAAATGCCACTGGCTCTTTTGGCCATGTAGTTTCTCTGAGCTTCAGCCATGAATAGTATTGATTTAAAAAAAAAAAATCTTAGCCAGATGCAGGTCCTTAGCTGATATCACTCAAGATATATTCAAAAATCCTTCAACTTAAATATCTGTTTCATATTTCAGACCAAACTCAAAGGAACCAAAAGTGAGCATTAAATTAGAGCAGGGATTGTTAAAAGCTTGAAGGGGTCCCTGGAGGACCAGTGGTTAGGCTTCAGCTCTCTCACCGCCATAGCCCAGGTTCGATTCCTGGCCAGGGAACCAACCCCAGCCACTGGGGTTATACAAAGACAGTGCACTCCCAATGCTGGTCCCCAAGCCTGGATAAAACTGGGGAGGGTTGCTCCAGGAAGGGCATCTGGAGTAAAAACTGTGCCAAATCAAATACAATGATCAGCCATAACATTAAAACCACCTGCCTAATATTGTGTAGGTCCCCCTTGTGCCACCAAAACAGCTCTGACTCATCAAGGCATGGACTCTACAAGACTTCTGAAGGTGTGCTGTGGTATGTGGCACAAAGACGTTATCAGCAGATCCTGTAAGTTGTGAGGTGGGGCCTCAGACTTGTTTGTCCAGCACATCCCACAGATGCTTGATTGGCTTGAGATCTGGGAAATTGGAGGCCAAGTCAACACCTAGATCTCTTTGTCATGTTCTTCAAACCATTCCTGAACAATTTTTGTAGTGTGGCAGGGTGCATTATCCTGCTGAAAGAGGCCACTGCCATTAGGGAATACCTTAAAGGGGTGTACTTTGTCTGCAACAATGCTTAGGTAGGTGGTACCTGTAAAAGTAACATCCAAATGAGTGCCAGGACCCAAGGTTTCCCAGCAGAACATTGCCCACCTTTCTATCTTAACCAGCATTAACTTTTTCAGCAATTTGTGCTACCGTAGCTCTTCTGTGGGATCGGAAAAGACAGGCTAGCCTTTGCTCCCCACACGCATCAATGAGCCTTGGGGACCCATGATACTGTCACTGGTTCACCGGTTGTCCTTCCTTGGACCACTTTTGGTAGGCATTAACGACTGCATACCGCGAACACCCCACAAGACCTGCCATTTGGGAGATGATCTGACCCAGTCATCGAGCCATCACAATCTGGCCCTTGTCAAAGTCACTCAGATCCTTATGCTTGCCCATTTTTCCTGCTTCCAACACATCAACTTCAAGGACTGACTGTTTACTTGTTGCCTAATATATCCCAACCCTTCACAGGTGCTCCTGTAACAAGATAATCAATGTTATTCACTTCACCTGTCAGTGGTGTTAATGTTATGGCTGATCGGTATATGCGGATCAATGATCCACCAAGGCGACCCCAATGGGAACAGTCGGGAAAAAATTGTTAAACGTTTGAAAGCTTTTCATAAACACATATGAATGTGAATTCCTATGGTCCATATCATATGAACCTGTAGACGTCTATCTAGGTTCTGAGGTAAAATAGGAGTTTTACAGTCTTTTGAATAGCAGAATATTGGCCTTTTAAGGAGATTATGAACAAGGCTGAAGTATGGGATTAGTCAAATGAATCCCTTAAGAGTGTGACAAATTAGAGAAACAGTACATTAAATTTGTAGTTGCAAAAGTAAAAATGGACTACTGGTCCTTTGTTCTCAGTAGCCCCTTATACTGCTACCTTAAACCTGATGCACTTTTGTGACAACTATTTGCAACAAACAATGCAAAATTTAAAATCTCATTAAGGTTTTCATTTGATTCACCCTCATATTTAAAGGAAAATGTTCCAGTTACAGTTTTATCACGATAAAATGTAGGCAGTATAGTGACTACAATGTCTATCACCAACCTCTGAAACAAACCTCTTAACACATACACTCGCTGGCCACTTTATTAGGAACACCATACTAGTACTGAGTAGGACCTCCTTTACTCTCAGAACAGCCTCAATTCTTCATAGCATGGATTCCACAAGGTGTTGGAAAGGTTGCTTGGAGATACTGGTCCAGATTTGTCAGCTGCACATTCATGCTGTGAATCTCATGTTCTAACACATCCCAAAAGGTGAAGTACACTGAACTCATTGTCATGTTCATGGAACCAGACTTGTGCTTTGAGGTATGGTGCATTATCATGCTGGAAGTAGCCATTATAAGGGATGCATCGTCTTGACCTGTATCTGCATGATTTTATGCATTACACTGCTGCCAGATGATTGCCTGATTGGATAATTGCATTAATGTGCAGCTGTACAGGTGTTCCTATTATTGTATCCATCGAGTATGTAACTAAATATAGTCTCATCTAAATATAAGCTATACCTATGCCTTCAACAACCAGAGATGAACAAAGTGGCATATCTGGCAAATAAGAGTGGTTATTTGTTTACCTGGGGGTCCTGGGAGGCCACGGGGTCCCTGTGTCCCCACACCTGGAGTGCCTTTCTCTCCTTTCTCTCCTGGGAACCCTGAACAGATGATAAAACAGACACTAAAGTGAGACCAAGCAAAACCATCTGCCTCTCTGGACTTGCACACTGCTGGCCTCTTTCACTACCAGGCAGACAGAGGGATTAAGATAGCAGACCAAGTGTACCACACACTGATACAACAAGTCTGCACATGCAATGGCTAGAGTGTCTATCCAGCTCTTCTGTTTACCTTCCACCACTGACCACTGGAGTTGGAGAGAGTGTGAGAGCCACATGCTTTTCATGGGTCACTAATCATTTGGCAAAGAACAACAAAAATATGGAGTCCAGAAAGAAAGCTAAAGGTTCCACTGAGATTTCTGGTTCAATATATCCTGCTGCATGGAAAATATCAAGACTGACCACATACAAAAATAGTCTTGAGCAGTTATTATTAGTTCTTTGCTATTCCAAAACCAAAGGCACACTGTGTCATGCAAAACGTCTCAGAATTATGAGCCTTTATGGAGAGACAGACACTTTTCCCAGGCTTCTTCACAGCAATCTGGTCTTCATCACCTCCGACCAGGGCTGACAATTACCCCAACCCCGGGCACATACAGTAATTAGCACTCTTGTAATGATAGGCTACACCATTAACCCCCTCAAACCATCTCTCATTAGCAAACGTTGCTGGTCTTGTGCAGCCAGTCTGAACTAATCATATCAAAGCTGTGCTTTGTGTCATTCTGACACGCTGTCTGTGTATGTAACACACTGCATGTGTGAAGTGATGCTGGTCTTGTGATTCTCACTTGCTTGTTATCTCTCTGCAACTTTCTTGTGATGGTTATTTATTATGTCAACAGTATTATATAACGGTCAATAACATTAACACTGAAACATAATCTGTGATGTATGTTTTTTTCCCTTGGTGTGCATGAACTCACCTCTCTCTCCTGGACGGCCACTCAGTCCATTACCTCCGGGGAAGCCTGGTCTACCTGGAGGTCCCTGCTCTCCCTGTAGCCCCGGAGGGCCCTGACGGCCTGGTTCCCCTGGAGGACCTGGCACTGTCCGGACTGACACAGACTGACTGGGGATCTGATTCAGGATTGAGTTGTAGCGAGACAAGTGGCCTGATGAGAAGGGCAGGAAAGCAAGGAAGTGAAGAGAGATACGCTAATAGAACTGAAAGGATAACAAAATATTACTTCAAAATTATATTGAATAAAGTAAAAAAAAAAAAACTAAACAAGAAAAGCAAAACAGGGATTCCAGAGTAGTGCAACAGAAACACATTCACTCTGGAGATCATCTGGAGCCCATGAGTTCAAATGCCATTGATGCCACAGCCATCCAGGGACTTTAGTCCAAGACAGCATAATTAGCAGATAGCGCTTTGCTCCGATTGTGTTCAGCTGCAATGTGTTGCAGCATGAGCAGCAGTTCTAAAAGATACAGTGACTGGCTTTATGTGTCTTGGAGGAAGCACATGCTAGCCCTCACTCTCCCCAGTTGGCAGCTGTCATGTGATAGGGGTAAAAAAAAAAGGGGTAAAAAATATATATATAATAAAAAGCCCACATCATACATAACTTGCCCATTTAGTTATTACTAACAAACTCAGAAATCCAAGATGAAGACCCAAGCACTTGACTACATTGTGTCCCTCATTATGGAGGCTTTGTATACTTATTGCATTTGTATGCTTTGAGGAAGAGCCTATTACAGTACTAACTAGCTACATGTTCAAGACTAACAAAAACATACTCACTCTGAATTAGTTGTTCACACACTTGTCGGGCTATAGAGCGGACAACTGCCTGAGACTGCATGTCACCCTTTGAAGACAAAAAACAGATGGTTAAGAGTCCTTTACTTTGGTGCTGCTATGTTTTCTCTCCAACAAACACACATTACAGGGTGTTTAACGAAGCAGATAAACAGCCCATAAAGCGTAAGTGTTTAATAGGTGTAATTTAACATTCACCATAGTCTTATTATCTAATGCCCAACCCTATGACACTTCACAGAGACATAATAACAGAGTTCAAGACTGAGCATAATACAGAGGAAAGGTGAGTGATGGAGGCGAAAGCAAAGGAAATATATATAATATATATATAATGTGTGTGTGTGTGTGTTAGTGCTTGTGATTTGTATCAGGATGTCTGTCTGAGGGTCCCTTAATCCCACTGCAAATACCCGACCATTATGTGCATGACTTGCCCCCATACCAAGCTTATTTAAACTTCTCAAACTTTTACACAATAGATCAGCCTTACCCTCTCCCCTCGCTCGCCTTTGGTACCAGGAGAGCCCTGTCGAAAAGAAAAGGGAAGGTAGGTAAACAGCTGTCTTGCAAAGATAATGGATGATTTCAAAGAGTTTGTGTGAGTCCCAGATCTGATTGGGGCTGATAAAAAAAAATGAAAGAGGCTAGTGGTGGTTTGGAGAGCGTATGTGCCTGCTTTGTTGTAACACAGGTCATTTTGAAGGGACTATGACTAAATCATCATGAATGCAGCACACGGTCCAAGAACATAAAGGAGACATGTTGTTTAGCTAATGCTGACACAGAGGATGATCCTGAATATTAAGGCTACTAAATAATTCTGATATCATAAAAAGGTAATTTGGAGGTCTGGAAAACACAGGCTCACACGTATGAAGGGCTAATGAATGTGCCAAAATGTTTGTGTCATTCTTCAATTTCATGTGCAAGAATATGCGTAGCAAGAAATATGAGGCATTGACTGAAATATCACAGAGTAAGAATGCATTTTTTTTTAAGTATCATAGTGTGTGTGCGCTTCAGTAAAGAGTCTCACAGTTCATGAACCAACCCCACACTGATGCTAAACCTGTCATCTCCTTGACAGCCTGTCTACCAGGTTCAATAGAGAGAGATCAACACAGAAAGGTCCACATCACTACACAGAAGCATATGGTCCTTCTTTACCACCATCTCTAAACAAACACTCGATTACAGAGCTCTCGCTTCCTGCCTGAATGCAGTAATTCAAACAGGCTTCACTCTGCGGGAATATAATGGAGATTGACATTGCTTCACCTCATTTGATCCCTTGCTCGCCCCTAATGTAAAAATGAGAAACAAACATCCCACCCTGAGGGTCCACACAAGCAGTAGCTGAGGTGTCTTCTAGATTGTGCTCCTCTTGAGCAGTCAAGAGTTCAGCATGGTGGGTGTTTAGTCTTTTGTCTGACTCTGACAGTCCTTGATGCAAAACAATACCTGTCTGTATTGTCTACTAATAGCTAGGTGCAACGAGAACAAAACATCATGTTAAAATGCTAGTTTGAATCATGTTGGTTGGTGTCTATGCATAAATGCAAACAGATGTGAAGCATTTCTAAATCTTGGAAATTCGAATCATATGGAGAAATGTGAAATTGCGTTAACCCACTGACAGCCTCACAATGTTGGAGCACACAGGATTAGCAGAGAGCAGAAATGAGCTGAGGGCTGACACAAGGAGAAGAGGAGACTGAACAGACCATTGTCAGTTAACCCACTGATCTGACTGAGGTCATGACCCACTGTTTACTGCATTAGCTCTGTTCTCGTCTGTTCAGGGTGGCCTGAAGTTCAGAGCTCCAGTCAGTGTGTGAAGCTGGACGCAGTCAGGAGAATGACTCAGCAGTGGGACAGAGTCCCAGAACTAACAGTGCAGTTATTTTAAACGAGGCCCCCCGTTCGTCTGAACTAGAGAAACTATATTTATAAAATTAACTGAATATGTGAGTGGTCAAATGTCACAGACCTCTGTGGAAAGATTTTTGCTTACTGATTCAGCTGATGGCTATTGAGGCATAGACTTGGGGAAAAAAAAGTATTTACCAAAAAGAAATAAATTTGTGTACACAGTGACATTTCACTATTCTGTAAAATTGTGATACTTCTTACTGATCAATGTTATAGGGACTGTCAATGTCAAAAATAGTTTTTATTCATATGTAAATCCTCTAATTCATCATCATGTAATTTCAGGTCTTAAATATGGGTTTCTCTGAGTGCTGCTCTTATACTTACAGGTGGCCCGTGATCACCATGTGGTCCTGGAGGTCCAGTGGTTCCTGGTGCTCCGGGAGCACCTGGACTTCCCTGTTGTAACAGAGACCAAACAGCCAGGGGGTAAACAAGCGCCTAATGCATCTGGATGGTCCTGAGGATGTTTGGGAAGAACAAGATAATACTTACAATAGGTCCTGGTGGGCCCTGCTGTCCCTGTGGTCCATCTTTCCCAGGCAAACCCTAAAGAAATAAGGTTCCATTACGAAATGACTCAGTTAAAATGAATACAAAACAAATACAATTTAAATAGTAACTTGTCTCATCATTGCCTTATCAAGACAATATTAAACTAAGTGAACAAACAAATCTATACTCTTTCACTTTATTTCCCTTTTGTCCCTTTTATGGATGCAACTGAAAATTTGGAAAATCTAAACATGCTGAACATTTAGGAAT
The DNA here is from genome assembly GCF_027358585.1 of Pangasianodon hypophthalmus. Classification (NCBI taxonomy): domain Eukaryota; kingdom Metazoa; phylum Chordata; class Actinopteri; order Siluriformes; family Pangasiidae; genus Pangasianodon; species Pangasianodon hypophthalmus. Next base: position 22,682,291 of record NC_069710.1, read on the forward strand.
TTCTAAACATGCTGAACATTTCCATTTTTAAGACTAAATATAACCATGTAACAAAATGTAACACCTCATCACTTCGGCATTATAATGTTCTATCATTTTAATGCTAAATATAAAAGCAGTTTTGACACTTCAGCTGGCAAAACTCCAAGTAATGTAATCCACTTTCATTGGTTTAAATTGAAGTGTTGATTTTTATTTATTTCACCTAACAACTGACAACCACAATTAGCTTTTCCTTTATTTTACCCAACTTCAGCGTGAATGACTGATGCCTCACCCAGATGGTTTGCTAATAGCCACATCCAAGTATAAAGTACAGAAATTTGACGGATGGCGATACATCAACACATTAAAGTCAATGGCAATGTGCATTTTTCATGGACGCCATAAATTATATATCCACGTAAATATATTTTCTGAACCGACAAAGCTTTACCTTCACATCTAGCTATTTTCAATTAGGGATCAAAAACAACTGAACCAACATTGTAATGTTTCCATTTTCAAAATCAGAAAACTGCCCTATATATAGTGACATACTCTGAGCCACTTAGTGTTCAGTTCAGTTCTGTTTTGGAATGAGAGGTTCTTGTAGAGATGTGTCACACAACCTTTTCAAGAGTTTACTGAGAAACAACAACACTAGAACATTAAGAAGTGGGCAAACTTTGCACAGACAGATAAATCCTGGCTCCTTTTTACACAAGCAGTGCGGTCATGGGAGCTGTCTTGTATGGTATTAAATGTACCTACTTGTAGGCAAGCAGTAACAATGTGATAATGTGGAGAATGCTTTCCTTGCACACATTATGTCCCCTGATACCCATCGAAGGCTGTCTGAACAGCAGCTTATCTGAGCATTGCAGAACACTGATGACTAAACTCACATCTATAGTTTATTCACACTAGAACTGATGCTTCCAGAATGATAATGCACAATGTCGCAAGGTATGTATCATCATCGAATGGTTCCAGGAACATGACAGCGATTTTTATTGCTTCAGTGGCCTGTGCAGTCCGCAGATTTCAACCCCATTGAGCATTCTGGGATGAGGTGGAAAGGGCTGTTAGCAGCAAGACTGTGCAGCCATCCAATTTTCAGCAACTGTGCAACAAAATCATTTCCACATGGTACAACATTCCTGCACAATACATTCAGCTTCTGTAGAATTCATGTCCAGGCAAATCCCTGCTGTTCTTAAGGACACAGCTATTAGAGCTGGCACTGTGTTACTGATAATGACCTGGGCACATTTGCTCAAAAATTGGATCCATATTTGTTGGTCTACACATGAAGAAAACAAATCTATTGATGAGTTGTTGTCTGGGAGAGATTAATGACTTTTTTAACAAACAGGAATCCTTCATTTTGACAAAAGAAAGGCTTGTGCATCATTCTGTCAGGCTCTGTTCACTGTCAGAAAAGTTTTAATTTGAAAATAGCTACAGTAGTTTATGCGGCAGTTGATAAATTATCCTCTGAACAAGATGAATAAGCAGTTCATAACGAATGATGGGATTTCTTCATTTTGATAACAGATCAAGTTGTGCATCATTTCAGGAGCACAGACTAATCGAATGCAGACATGTTGTGCAGGAGACATTTTATATAAAAATCATTATCATAAGCCTACCTATAGTCCACCGCTCATATTCTGTTGTTTTGAAATATTTGAAAAATGGCAACAAAAAAAAGAATGAAGACCTAAAGAAACATGTCATCAGATAGTTTAACCTGACATCATTGGGGCAGAGGATTGTAAAGAACATGTTAAACTCATGACCGTGAGCTAACAGGAGGAATAACGGGAGGTTTTTTTCTTGCAAGCATTATGAACTTCTATTTTTAATTAAGGTTTTAATTTTAACATTAATGTTTTATGTGTGCCTGTCAATAACTGCTTTTTGTGGGGGGAAAAAGCAGTCATAATTTTGTTTAATAAACAATCACTTTGTCATTTTGGTTTAATTAATTTGTTTTTGAACCACTTATAAACCTGGTCTATGCCACATTTGGACCAGATATATCAAACAATGGGTCTCATTTATTATTTTAGTAGTTTTGTGTAACCATTTGCATAAGACAAAAGTTTCTGCGGGTTTTACAAAATTTTTAGAAAAAGCTCATTTTCTTCTTACTGGCTGGAAACACGAAAATACACTAAACGGTGAAAGAAAAGGCAGAAAGACTCATTCTATGCAAAAAAAAAAAAACAACAACAACAAAACTATTTAGCAGGCTAAGAGCAGCCGAAAATATCAAAAAGTAGAGATAAATGATAGAAAAGGTGAACTAGTTGTTAATTAAGTGAAGTGAAAAGAAGATGGTGAAAGGAGAAAAAAGATCTAAACTGTAAGTGATAATGGACATCCAGCACATCACACAGAGAAACTGCTATTTTAAATAAATTCAAGTGTCTCGGCCGATGTGCTGGATCTCAAGTTTTGCACAGCCGTGGCAAAACCACAGAAAGTGCTGTGCCAAACGGAACTGATTTATAAGTCAGCTTTCATCCTCCAAAAAATCATACCAGTCTTTAAACATCCTTTCCCTCATAATCTTCCATCAGTTGAGGCATTTTGTATGTGGCTCACAGCTATGCGCAGACTCCTGTCATAAGTGAATAACTAGATTTATTTGTTTTAATTTATGGCTTTGTGTTGGCTCACTTTCATTATTTTTCATTTTTTAAATTAATGAAAATAATGTAAAATATAAAATAACTGGTTTTCACAAAATTTTCTTGATTGTATTCTTTGTCCCTGACCTAGTGAACTAGCACAAGGATGTGTTTTTGATAGCGACTACAAAGCACTTCTGCAAGTTGCTTTGGATAAAGGTGTGTGCTAAATGCTGTACATGTAAAAGAGACACGAATGTAAGTAATTTAACTTGACAGTATAATCCTATAATAACATAGAATAATATAGAATAATAATATAGAAAACTTTAGTAATCCATGCAAATTATTTGATTTGAAGTCAATCAAATGAGGTTTACATTAGTTAGTCTTCTTATGAGTAAATTTACCCTCATGCAGGAGCACTATAGTAGGATATTAACGTTTTTCCAAAATTACAGGATTTTCATGAATGAAACCTTTTTCTTGTGTAAATGCTTCTATGAATGATTTATGAATAAATCTGTCCATATCCAGCTTGATAACTTGATAAATGAGGCCAATTATTTGGATCTGCACCATCTTCAGGCCAGATGTAACAATATTGTCTCTAAGTCTAGTCAGCTGTAATATATTTTGGTGCGGATCTGTAAGATAAGTTCTGGTATTAGGCTGTTGCCCAATCTCTGCTGTGCATATCCAGTTGCAGCACTGCATTTACCCCAAATTCAGTACAGTGTACATTTGTTGTCTGAGTAAAAACCAATCCTAGTGCAATATTCATGATCTATATGCATAAAAGTAGAGATAAATGTGACTGTACTTTAAATTATGATATTTTTTTATGTTGTACCACAGTTCTGTAAAGGATCTAAAAGCTTCATTTGGACTTTATACAGTGGGTTCCATGTAATTTTCTCCACTGTGAAGAACAGATCATTTTGTGGGTGATGATTTTGTATACTTCTCCTCAGTAATAAGTCTGTAATTGTTGGAGAGCTCAGCAATATTGGCAAAAACAAACTGAAACCACAACTTAAGAAAAAAAAAACAACAGGCAAATCCATCCTGAAATGAGGATTGCATGAAATACAGAAATACCAATAAATTGGCACTTGCACTGCTAGGTGGAGATGGATTTTATCCATGTAAAACGACGCATGGTAATTAATGCAGCCTATAATGACACATTTAAGTTTATTAACATTAACATTAGAGGTGCTGTGCAAAGTGAACTCACAGCCATGACAGTGACGGGCTGAAAGCTACGTGACTGGGAATGTTTATTCAGGTGAGGCAGGGCGTTTGTGTAAAAAAAAATATATCCCAACAATAAAGATTGCACATGTCTACTTAAAAATAGTGGCAAGTTAGAAGCAGTCGACTTAATAGGTTTAATAGTCTGTCAGAGGACAACAGATAGTACACAGAGGTACTATTGGGGTTGTCAAAATTGGTTATGGCATATGGCATATTTTAAGAAATTTGGAATAAGATGAGAGATCAGTTTAAACATGCAAACATTCCAAGCCTTACTACCTATTACTACGTACTACCTAATATGTACTTATTAGGCTATTTGTATGATCCTTGTTTCTTTCTACCCAGCTTGCTAAAAATGAAACTTTATTAAATGTGATTCATTGCCCACAATATCGTTTTCCTGCAATACGAGCCATTTGGAATGAAAACACTGTACCGTTTGAACGCTTCTCATATGCAAAGTGCTTTGCGACAACCACATCAAAAGAGCAAGCCACGGGTATTCATCTTGTGCATGCACAAAACCACTGCAAACCCACATGGCTGAGCTTTTCCCTTCCCCAGAGATCAAAGTAAGTCCCTCTGTCTCTCTCCCTCCCTCATTCTCTCTGTCAGTCTATTTCTCTGTCTTTTTCTCTGCTTGTCTCCAGGAATGGGACCGTAGAGTACATGGGTGAGCCAGAGTGGAGTCATGCATTGCTGTGTAGCTGTATGATCCAGCTCAGTCATAAGCTTTCTACATGATGCTAATTAACTTTCCATGCCAGGATACAACCGAGAAGATTCTGGATTCTGGACCGTATGTTATGTGTGAGCACAAAACTCAAACATTCAGGATTTTCTCCTGCACTTCAAAGTCTATGATTTAGAAAGAAAAAAGCCAACTCATTAATAAGGAATCATGGAGAAGTTTATAACCTTACTTAAAAAGTTCCCCCTGAGGGACAAACTGAAGAAACTTTCAGGCTACCCGATGGAACCTTTTTTTCCTAAGAGTGTACACATCCCTCTGGCTATCTTATCTTTAAGATGAAAACTGAGTGCTCTGCTTGGGTGTAATGTATTATACAACCAAAACGAAAAATTTTCAGTATGCTCACAGCAGAAACTACAATGAATGTCGGGATACAGCACAAATATGTGGAGTTAAAAAAGTGTGGCAGACTGAACCTGATGGTTTGAATGGGCCTCTCCATCTGTAATCAGATCTATTCCTGGACCGAAAACACTTGCCAGGCCTATCTGATGAGCGATCCATGTGGAGTGACAGAATTAGTATTCCAATTATTGTGCCAATCCCACAGAATTTTCCATGAGCATTTATTACGTATTCAACCTTAAAGAATGATGGAAGAATTTTAAACTCTGAAACTATTAAATGCGAAGCTTGGAAATTTTAGATGTGTAAATAAATCATAAATGTCAACATGATGGGCAGCTGGATCTCTGCCATTTAAATGAAAAAATATCACAAAATGCAATTAGAACAACTATAACCAAGATAAACCATAGACACATAACATATCATTTACCTTTCAACATGTAGGGTTATAATAGATACAAATCATTTAGCTGAGGTTAGTGATCATCCTTACCCTCTGTCCCGGTAGGCCGTCTCTGCCAGGACCTCCACTGGCTCCTGGCACACCCTGACAAAAAAAAAAAAAACAACAAAGTAAAAAATATATTCTTAGTAAAAATAGTTTTTGACGGTTAATGGTAACCTTTCCTAAGGGGCAAACCAAAGAATGTTTTTAGGGCAACAGCAACAACAACGGCTGGAGTGGCTACCATGGATGGTACACTTTCCAAATAGCACACACACACACACACACACACACACACATCTAGCCAAGACCAGCATAACATGCATAAACTGCATCTCAGTAACCCTTGTTTGCTAATTTGGAAGACGAAGGAAGAATGTCATTTTTGATTACTGCTCATGGATGTTCTTAATATTCTGCGTTTCCTAGCTTTCTTAGTCAAGTTAGGGTGTTTGTTAAGTTGTGTTTTGTTGCTGACTGTGTTACCGGCTAAACAACACCCCAAAAAAGTAGGTTATGTCCATTAATCATAGAAGAAATGTTGTGTGAGCAGAATCAGCTCATTACACGGTGAGAGTTTGGAGATTAAATGAATCACCACTAAGAGGATGTGCTATCTTACAACACTGACAAGTTTAAAAAGATCAAATTAGCAATTGAGGTCATTGTGATATCGTTGAGATGTAAATTGCGCACATCATGCCAACGTATGTGTACAATATGGGTTGTTAATCTCCAGCTCTCACACAGCAGTCTGAAGTGACTGTCTTCACTCTCAGCTTCCTCCCCTGGCTCACTTTAGTACTTAAATGATATATGCTCTCATTTTCCCAGCTGAAAGCCTAATAATAAAAGTGAGGGTGTCACACATGCAATCTGCATAGTCTGATTCGTTCCAAGATGAGGAATTGTGGTGCTCTGCTCTCGAGATGCCCTGTCAGCTTGCTTCTATTACTGCCTGCAAGACAAAAACAGACTGAAAGCCAGAGACACAATGGAAGAAATAAAAAGATGGGGGAAAAGAAAAGGTTCATTTCTATAGTAAACCTTCTATCTTAAGATATCCCAGTATCTGCATTAAAAATATACCTACAATTAACTGCAATAAATAATAAACTACAGATAAATCAGAAATATGAGCAAAGGCAAGGTTGATCTCTTATCTACATGTACATGTCTGGTACAGGGTTGGAAAATACTACTTCGTTACTATACTTTACTATACTTTTAATAATTTTACGTTTTAATACTTGACTCCATTTCAAAGTAGCTTTGACTTTCTTTTGAGAAAATTTTTCGCTGGCTCCTTCCATTTTTTAATTGAGTTTTCAAAATTTTTGACACATTATCTATACTTTCACTTAAGAATAATTTCTTATTCTTAAGTGAAAGTATATAGTATATAGTATATACTATATAGTTTTTATGAAAGACTATATTAGCGGCCACTCCTAACACTTTCGTTCAGATTGACAGCAAGAGAGACAGAAGAGCAGATGTGGGGAAGAAGCTTCAGAGGCCCAAGAACTTCCCTAACAGCCTATGAATATAATTCAGAAGGGTTCAGCATGCAGTTTTCAGAATCTGACAGGCTACATTCTTCCTGTCCATCAATGAGAGATCTCACTTCCACAGCATTTCACGCAGATTTAATGCCATGATCAAACTTCAGTATCAAACTCTCTGCCAACATGCCTTACACACAGAGACAATATACTTAAATCAAATGGTTATTATTTATTTTTTGTAAAGACAGTCATGATAATGACTGTATTTAAGAACTGAGACCCAAAGCAAGACCACAAGCCTATGCCGGAGATATTTTTCACAGCCAAGGAAGCTGTGTGTGTATTGGCAGCTGGTCAAAGAGCAGTAATATTTTCTTCCCTCTTTGGAGAGCCCCTGAGGATTTTGAACCAGTTGTCATTGGATTACCATGAAACTGCTATTTTTTAAGAAATGAAACCATCACTGCAATGCTTTGAAGCAATTAGGGTGTGATTTTCGAAATTAAAAATAAATAAATAAATAAATAAAAATTTAAAAAAAACTTGATCTTTAATCTTGGAAATGGAAGAATCTCATACAGTTAAGATTATTTTGTTGTGAACTTGTATGCACAGGAAAAACAAACTCCTGACACCACAAAGTGGATGATGCAGTGTATTACTTTGATAAATGATAGTGATGGTAATAATTCCATCGGGAACAAATATAACTGCAGCACGTGTACAGGACCATTCATCAAAAACTAAATATCACTACACAACAGTTATCACGACACTCATCAGCAGGCTTACCAGCCAGAAGGCTAAAGAGCACAGGTGAATATTTCACAGTGGAGTATTTCCTTTCAACCTGCTCAGCAGCTCTTATCAGCCTCTCTGATTTGAGTATGACTCCCAGCAGGCAGCAGGAAGCTTCAGTAATTAATAACAGCACTAGCAGGTAATGATTTTCATATGTGAGTGATTCCATTAGGATTTCTGTTACAGAGGGGTGTGTGTGTGTGTGTGTGTATTTGTGCACTCTGAATAAGTGAGCCAAACTTATCAGCATGCCTCAAAGTGCAGACACACATACACGATATCTCTAATTTTCTCCATAATGTGGCTCTATCTGTGAGTGGGGAGACGCCTGGCTAATGGTAGACAGGGCACTAGCAATAGGACTGCCTATCATTGTGCATGCTCATTAGACAGACAATCTGTGGCTGCTTTGCTCTTACCTGAGGACCTGGCAGACCTTGGTCACCTTTTTCTCCTTTTTCTCCTGCAGATCCCTAAAATAAGAGACATAAAGGAATAAGGAACCATCTACTGTGCAGTTTCCAGAGCACAAATCAGTAACTTAAAGAAGGAATATGTACATTGTTGTGGAAGTGTTCACTCATAACAATAATGCAAACACTGGGGACATAAAATCCTAATAAAAATGCATTAAATGAGCTAAAAGATTTAGTATTCAAATGCTTTCAAATAATAATTAGATTATAATTTTATACTGACACAGACAGAACAAACAAGCAGCTCTGTGTTAAAATTGCATAACCCACACAAGGTGAAAATTGTGTTATTTCCATACGCAAATAAAATTACACTGAGGCAATATCATAATTATATTGGATACATTTGTGTTTCTGGTTCACTTTTATTTATACAGTATATCCACAGCAATATTTTCTTATCTTAATTTTACATTAAAACCCACCAACCTCTATATACTTTCATGCAGAAATAATTCAGTTAGGCTAAATCTCAAACGGCTTCCTTTATGCTTACAATATAGGGTATGGCATAATGGCATTGTAGAACCTACAGGCAGGTGACAAATCAAAGTACAAAATCAAAAAACACATTAAGCATCTTAGTAAGTTGTTGAGCAACCAGAACAACTTGAAAATGTCTTGGCATAGATTCTACATGTCTCTGAACAGCATTCTTCCAAAATATATTCCTTCTGTTGGTGTTTTAATGATGGTGGCGGAGAGCACGCTCTAACATGTCTGTCCAAAACCTCTATTTTAGTTGGGCTGAGATCTGGTGACAGTGAAGGCCATATCATTTACATTACACCGATCAGCCATAACATTAAAACCACCTAAAAACAGCTCTGACCCATTGAGGCATGAACTCCGCAAGACCTCGCAAGGTGTGCTGTGGTATCTGGCACCAAGACGTTAACAGCAGATCCTTTAAGTCCTGTAAGTTGTGAGGTGGGGCCTCCATGGATCGGACTTGTTTGTCCAGCACACCCCACAGATGCTCGATCAGATAGAGATCTGGGGAATTTGGAAGCCAAGTCAACACCCTGAACTCTATGTCATGTTCCTCAAACCATTCCTCAACAATTTCTGTAGAGTGGCAGGGCACATTATCCTGCTGAAACAGGCCACTGCCATTAGGGAATACTATTGCCATGAAGGGGTGTACTTGGTCTGCAACATTCACATGAATGCCAGGACCCAAGGTTTCCCAGCAGAACTTTGCCCAGAGCATCACACTGCCTCTGCTGGCTTGCCTTCTTCCCATAGTGCATCCTGGTGCCATCTCATCCCCATGTAAGTGACGCACATGCACCCGGCCATCCACATGATATAAAAGAAATCATGATTCATCAGACCAGGCCACCTTGTTCCTTTGCTCCATGGTCCAGTAATGCTCATGTGTCCATTGTAGGCACTTTTGGTGATGGACAGGGGTCAACATTGGCACTCTGACCAGTCTGGGGCTACGCAGCCCCATACAAGGCAAGCTGCGATGCAGTGTGTGCTCTGACACCTTTCTATCATAGCCAGCATTAACTTTTTCAGCAATTTGTGCTACAGTAGCTCTTTCTGCAGGATCGGACCAGACGGGCTAGCCTTCGCTTCCCAAGCGCATCAGTAAGCCTTGGGTGCCCATGACCCTGTCACCGGTTCACTGGTTGTTCTTCCTTGGACCACTTTTGGTAGGTACTAACCACTGCATACCAGGAACACCCCACAAGACCTGCCGTTTTGAAGATGCTCTGACCCAGTCGTCTAGCCATCACAGTTTGGCCTTGTCAAAGTTGCTCAGATCCTTACGCTTGCCCCAACACATCAACTTCAAGGACTGACTGTTCACTTGCTGCCTAATATATCCCACCCCTTGACAGGTGCCACTGTAACAAGAAAATCAGTATTATTCACGTCATCTGTCAGTGGTTTTAATGTTACGGCTGATCAATGTATTTTCATACATTGGGGGCATTGTCAATCCTGGAAGAGACCCCTCTCATCAGGATATAGGAATGTTTCATCATAGGATAAAAGTGATAAGAGACAAGTGGACCTAAACCATGCCAACAAAATGCATCTCACGGCATAACAGAGACACCAGTTTATGCTTTAATTTGTCACCTTTCTGTACGTAGTGCATCTTATGACCAATACAACATCATCTGAGTTGTGTGATAGTTGTGATTGCCTGTTGGAAATTCTTGTACTTTCAGTTATCACTATATACATTTTTTTATATTAAAAACAAATTATGGCATAAATGACATGGATTCATTTAAAGGGTTTTTTGTCCTAAAAAATGAAAATATGCTTCCATCGAGTTAAGCTAGGCAACTAAAGCCTGGTTTGGATTGAATTTATTCTACATGCAGAGGTGTGGTAAGGCAATTATTACTGGTCTCGCTGGGATTTTAGTCCCACCTGAATCCATCATGTCAGTAATCCATCATGCATGTTCCCATGCTTGGAAAGATTATGCTGTCTTTTATTTAATATAAAGGGACCTTTAAAAATAACCCCAGGTAATATACTGTATATCCAGTCTGAATTGACATGTTGGTAAAGATTCTGTTATATCCTCTGGGAAAAGAGGTTTTGTGCAATTTCTTCTGAACAGCAAACAGCATATTAATTCTGACGATAATAAATCAGTCCCTGCATGATCAGCAGCAAATAGCATATATTTAGTGTATATCATCATATAGAATACAGTTCAAATATAGGTGTAATTCATATTTTAACCAGAAGAGTCTCTTTGTATGGTGGAGATCTTTGCCCATATGTAAAGTACATGCACTAAGCAGTAAAAGTCTTACTGGTGATCCCTGGATAGAGAGCCCACTTGGCCCCTGTGGTCCAGGAGGCCCCTGAGGTCCTGGAGGTCCAATTTCACCGGTTGGCCCTTGAGGTCCCTTTAACAATTAGACAGAGAAAGTTTGTGCTTTAATGATTTCCTTAATGTAACCTAATTGGGAAAACAAAGATTTTCTGCCAGAACCGAATACATGTAATCAATGCTTCTGTTCAGCACTACATCAGCCTACCTGATGAAACTATCCTGATCTCACTGTCTTCATCACTGAATACAATATTCATGAGCTTCAGAGAAGCTGTCCACTGTTTACCCTGTGACTTACTGCTCAGATAGGGCCATTACGACTGACCATACCCTGCTTTTGGAAATTGCTTTAGCCATTATCCATACAAGAGAAATTTCAGTACGTCTACACAAGGCCAACTTTATTTGGCTCAGAGGAGCTTCTGCATGAATTTGTACCAGAGAATGAAGTAGACTGGGAAGGAGAGCTGCAGTAACAAAGCAGGAGTCTGTAATTCCTTAAACAAGAATTGAAATAATAATGGCAGATCCAAACTGAGATCTCAGTCAAAACCAATCTACCCAATATGTAAAAACACATGAAATCTCCAAAACCAACAGTGACATATGCTGTCATGTACAAGTTGAATTCCAAAATGAATTCCAAGATGTTGATCAGCCTTTTTCTTTTGGATACTAAAGCAGGTTAATAGTCAAGCTCAGGGTAGGCCCCTCACACTGGATATTATAAAAGGCTGTTTGACTAAAAAGAGTATTTTACCACTGAGCCTGGTTCCCCTCGGTCACCTCTTGAGCCTCTTATACCAGGACCACCCTGTAAGTTACAAACACACACAAACACATACAGTTATAAATAAATGATTGCAGTCACACAGTAAATCCACTATCTACAAACATTTTTCTCAAAAGCAGGTGTGTGGCCCCATTGTTGTGCACATATTGCATATATCAGTATCATTAATGAGTAGCTGAAGTGAAAATAGTTCAGCTAATGCCACGTTACATTTTTAGTTTCAGCAGTAGCTGAACTATTTTCAGAAGCTACTTTTTTCACCAAGTAGTGGTGTAGCATGACATAACACATAACATAACATTTTCCCTTTTCAAATAGCCAGTGTAACATTATCTTTTGAATCAATCAAATCACAACTTTTATAAACTATTATACAGGGATACCTTATACAAAGTATGTACATTGCATTTTGTGCAATAATGTAGCTGCACTATGTCACAGTTTTCCAGAGTTTGACAAAGTAGCTTCAGTGTAGTTAGCTACATTTTCTTGTATTTTCTTGTAGCTTGTGTAATATCTAGCTACATTATCAAAAGTGTAAGTTAGCTGTACCGTAGCTATTTTAACTTATGAGTAGCTTGCTACTTGACAAGTTAGAATTGCACTGTGGCTTTGCTTGAATGAGGAGTTGTGAATGCAGCAACTGTGCCTGGTGCAGTGTAAACTCACCCGGCCATCAAAGGGTCGACTCCCACCCTGCTCAGCACCCTGGCTATAGATTACACCACTTACAAGTTCATGCCCTCACTGCTGTAGGCAGCTGCCAGTAATTTCACCCCGTTTGCTTCCTCTTCCAGTGTTTGCTTTAATCATGGCCCCAAAGCACTACGGCAGTGTCTATGGCTCGAGGCTACAAATCAAATGCTTGCATGAATTTGATTCCTGTGCTAGCAGCCCTTGCTTTCACTGCCGTGCAAGCCTACAGAAAAGGCTGCGTGTCTCTACTGAGAAAAATGTCTTAGAGACATATCTGCATGCCAGTAATCTTAATATCAGGATGGCATATTAAAATTTTAATATTAAGAGGCTGGGATGTAATACGCAAGCACCTGAAATGTAAACTGCACCAGTGCTATCGCCGCCTAGACATAGTTTTAATAGAAATTACTGATACGGATCTATAAGCAAACTAATCAGATTTGATAAATTGATCTCCACCTAATGACTTTTTCAACACGATGGATGTTTACACAGCGTGGCCTTTCCATGGCCTTCAACAGGCATGTGTGCACAGCACTGTGTTCCAAATGAGCTCATTTGTTTATCCTGCCGTACTGAGTTCTACCTGTACTGTAGTAACAATCTACTGCTTGTTATCCAAATCTCACTTACTCTTCTTTACCTAATGACTTTTTTTTCTGCAGCTAACTCTATATCTGTTTCACAACTTCCCAATCTTATTTAATTGTAGGTTTTCTATTTTTCATAACATACTGCATTTAAAAAAGGAGAACTGTGAATGTGATTGTGGATAATATTATTTGATATGTGATGTTTCATAAGCATACACAGGACACAGGAGAAAGAATAGAAAGTCTTACTGGAGGTCCAGAGGGTCCTGGTGGTCCTTTACTGTCCTGAGAGCAGGTGCATGCATGAGGCAGAGCAGGACAGTCTTGCTCTACTCTCTACCAAAAAAAAAAAAAGCACAAGAAATCTCTCAAAACAGCTTTCTTCTTTCCTCTTTAAGGTTTCCATATCATTATTTGTTGAAGTCAATCATCAGTATGCATGCAATTCCCTCAAGTCATTAATTTAGAAGAGCACAATCACAGAACAAGCAGTACAGGGATATAGTTCTTACTATCCATCGATCAATAGCCAACCATATCTATTTGTCTGATACAAGCCTACATAATTGGATTATTTGTGAAGCCGTCATAAGCCTGTAAAAGAACAGGGCCTGTAGTAACCTGAACTCAGTTTAGAGAGCATGCTTGGGAGACTGACTGTATCAAATTCTCAAAAAAAAAAGTGTCAGTTTCCATAACATTAGTATCTATATATATTATTGCAAAATGTGATGAAACTCAATCAGTGGTTGACATGAACCACACAATAAATCTATAAGAGTCTAAATATAATAAGAACCATAGTGGTTGACATAGTCCATGTTTTCTTATGTTTTTCTCAGTCTCAAAGGCTGTCCAGTAAATCAGATTGTAAATAATCATTTAGCTGCTGTCAATTAGATGGCTTACAAATTGTTTATGTGGCTAACTTGACTGCTGGATTGGTTTGTTTTCAAGCTGTCAGTGAAATGGAAGGACAGCATTTTCTTGTTAGGTGGATGGTTGAAAGCTCTGATTGAGCGTTCTACTATAGCAGAAGGACAAAGCAATTCGATTCTTACCAGGCCTGGGAGCTCACAGCATTTATCTCGACTGGCCCATGATGTACTACAGACAATATCAAACATTTGAAGCTGAAACTGTGGAAATACAAAGACAAATATTATACTCATAACTCATAAAAACAAATACAATTTTCTGTAAAACTAACCATTAGTATAACCTAAAACCACCTCAATGTTGCATGCACTCTGTCTACTGAAAATGAAGATCACTGTCAAGGTTTATGTTACTACAGACAGTAATAGAGTTTTACCTGGAGTGAATCTTTGCTTTTATCGGATGAGTGATTTTTAGGGCAAATTATAGATTTTTTTTTTTTTTTTTTTTGCATTTTCCTCACAGTTAATTACAGCAACAATTATTCTCATCAACCCCAACCTCCCTTTATGGAAAACATAAATTATACCTAAATGTTCATACCCACACACACACACACATAACACAGTCTGTTATGGAAAAATGCAACCCACAATGTTTTCCACTTGTATTATTAACTCATATTTCATGCTTTTTCATGCCACATCTAACTCCCCCTCATATGAAAAAAAGAATTTCCTTAGAAGCCTCTTCTATCACTTTCAGGAATAAAGACAATTCATCTCAATGTATTTTTAACTCAGAGGCTACTACTCATAATAACCAGTCCATGTGCAATCCTCAAACATCAGCCAGCACATTGTTCCAGATGACTGATATGGCTCTTGTCCATGTCTTACCGATGCTGAGTTGTCCCTGCTGCCCCGCGAGCGCACCATTCGGCCCAGAACCTCCATTCCATCTGTGGTGATGTTCCCAGCAGCGCTGATGGGCTTCTCATCCACTATCTTACAGTCAATGACTATCTTCGCAGAGGTCTTGCTGACTGCCACATGAAGCTGTGTGAGAGAGGAAGGAATGTCATTCTTTATACAATGCACTGACATTAAGGGAATACTCATGTGCTTTACAGTCTAATCTCTATATACAGTATCTGATTACCAGAGACAAAAATTTCAGCAGTTGTTGGGGTGTCAATAAATGTGTGTGCAAAACACAATTTGGTGTAATACTTTCATGAATTCTTCAGCTAAATGTATTTATAAATTAAGCTCTAAAGATATTCAGATTTGAATTACGTACACGCAGTGAGGATTTAATCCCAAAACTGCACAGGTCATTATTCAGACCACAAATATAATTACAGACAAGTGCTACTGAGAAGCTACATGGGCAGGTCTTTTTCCAGTCTTCAAATGTTCAGTTTCAGTTAGTCAGTTTCGGTGTCCCACTGTAGCCTCAGATTCCTGTTCTTTGCTGACAGAAGTGGAACCCAATGTGGTCTTTTGCTATTGTAGCTCATGGTTTGACGTGTTGTGCGTTCTGAGATGCTTTTTTGCTCACCATGGTTATAAAGAGTGGTTATTTGAGACACTATAACCTTCCTGTTAGCTTGAACCAGTCTGGCCATTCTCCTTTGACCTCTCTCATCAACAACACGTTTCCACCTGCAGAACTGCCGCTCGCTGGATGTTTTTTTGTTCTTCACAACAATCTGTGTAAACTGTAGAGACTGTTGTTTGTGAAAATCTCAGGAGATCAGCAGTTTCTGAAATACTCAATTCGGCCTGTCTGGCACCAACATCCACAGCACAGTCAAAGTCACTAAGATCCCATTTTTTCCCATTCTGATATTTGATGTGAACATTAACTGAAGCTCTTTAGATGAATCTGCATGTTTTTATGCACTGCACTCCTGCCACGTCATTGGCTGATTGGATAATTTGCATGAATCAGCAGATGTACAGGCTATTAAGTGATAAGTAAGTGTATATTGTCCGTAATGATAGTGGTTTTGAATTTGCGTTATACAGTCATGCATTTAAAATTTGTATTAAGTTAATTTAAGACGAGTCGATTCAATATGATGTTGTCAGTTTACAGAAAAGTGCTATAGTATAGAGCTGAATCAGCTAAATCTTCACCATTACCTAGTAAGTGACTGCTCCATTATATCCTGGTCTGCTATAATAACTGTATTCTAAAATAAAACACCACCAATAAAGAAAGAGAATAATCTGTTGTTGACTAAAGATCATACATGCGTGAGGCCACTGAGACAGAGCATGTCAAATACTAATGGATTTTAGGTCTAAGTCGCAATTTTCTCCAATTTTCTCCAATTTTTTGGATGAGTGCATGGATGTACATGTGGCAGAGTCAGTGCAAGAGAGGCAGCAAGAAAGAGAGAGAGATAGTAAGACAGAAAGAGAGAAAAGATATAGTTGTCAGACTGCTGTGAATAAAGGTGGGTGAATGCAGGCTCATATTCAGCTCATTATGGCGCTGTCACACAGTAATGTCAATTACTGTGAATAATGGTGTGATATGGTGCGTGAGAAAAAATTCAAACACCTCGTGTGATACAGAAAAAAAGTTAAAAGTCGACAAAGGAAAGACCAAGAATGGCTTCTTCTTGGGGAAAATTTACACCGAAGGCCAGTCAAATGCAAGCTCTGTTCTGTGAGCAGATAATGCAAGAAATAATTCACAGAACACTACATGTCTCACCTGGGCATCGTGCATGAGTGTGAGACATGTGACTTTAATGCAGACACTGAGAAGGGTGAGAAGTCAGTGTAGCTCCTTTTTCAGCTCAAGCCCCTGTGGCTCTCATGTCTCCTCTGATCAATCCTGGGATAATTCTGTTGCCAGTGTGATGCATTGGTCTATTTCACACCACCCGCTTCATCCTTAATGCGCCTGCTTGTGCTCAAATCCCTGCCTCTGCCTCATAACGATGCAGTGCTTCATTTGTTTGTTTGTGTTCTCGTCTCTTTCGAGGTGCTCCCACAGAGACAGATTCTTGAGTGTGATTCAGAGCTGGCCATGTAGCAAGTACTTCAGAGTGCTAGCTTCTCAGAAAAGCCATCAATACCCTACTGTTATTAACAAAACAAGACATTTTACACCTGCCTCCAGAAAAGGTTACTAATACCACATTATTTCCCATAGGAATAAAAACAATTGAAACTAAAATTAAAAGATTCATAACACAATGAACTGAATGTGTTTTATGTTCACTGATATGGGAGGAGAAATGATCCAAAAGCTTGTGTCAGCACTTGTTTTCCTGTGTGGAAACCAAAAGTGTGAGAGCAGAATGTGTGGAGTGAGAAACAACAAACTCCAACTCAGCAACTGTTCAGCCGAGCCAAACTATACACACCAAAACCTTCAATCAGGAGAAGCAAAGCCTCTGCGTTTGCTGACCTCTGCTCACATGATCAGGATCTCCTCCAAGCCTAGGATTTGTTTAAAAGCTGTCAAAACAATCTGAGACAACAAAAGTGTTTCTCTCACTCAGCGCTATTGAACAAAACAAGTGCTGTTGAGAAGAACAATTTTACTTTGGGGAAATCGGTTTCAGCTGCTGTCAGTTAAATTCAAAGCTTCAGGCTGCTGTGCTGCATTGGCTAGAGTGTGTTTCTTATTAACACTTTTGAAAAAGGAAACCACATGAAGACCTGAACTTTACTGAATACAATACACAATTACATGGGATCAATCAGTATCTAAACCCAGCAATAAGGAGAACACAAAAGCAATAATCTATAGTAAGTATAGGAAAGTAAACTAGCAGAATAAAAATGGGACATGGGTCATTTATTGCAGAAACCTGCATTTCTAATGAGCGTCTGTCCTTTGGGGCAGTGAGGAGGATAAACAAATACACAGATCACTACACAGTGAGTTATAACGATGTTGTCATCCAGGTTGAGACAGAATACACTAGGGAGGTAAATGAAATTACAAACAGGACAGGTTACACACTGAGTCACAGAAAAGATTATCCAGTCTCTCCAAATAGACATGCAGAATAGGTGATAGTGACGGGCTGCTCTTCATGGACACAAGATAAGATGTCAGCACTTGAGCTTTTTTCCAGAACTGATGGCATTTGGTATGTTTGAATATATCAAGTAAAGAAACACTCACTCACTCACTCACTTTCAGAAACTGCTTTATCCTGGTGTGCATGGTGGAGGCCAACAGGCAGACAAACACATGTACACATTCATTCACACCCATGTGGAAACTAGGAGAACCACCACAAAAACAGACACTCTCAAATAGTAGCTTGAACTCAGGAACCAGGACCATGGAGCTTTTCTCACATTATCTCTGATTTTTTCAGAATCAGAAAAAAATGATTTGATACACCAGTAGTGACCTTTAAAATTGCTTGCTTGGTCTTGTAAAACAAACAAACTTGTGATATTGAGCCTCTCCCCCAGAATTGACCCTTGGCCTGGATTTGAGTACTCAGGCCAAGTGTGAACATACCCTAACAGAAACTGACGAAAGTGAAGAGGACAACTCATCAGAAAAGCAGAATGCTCACTTGCACCGCAACTAATGAGGGCTTCAAGGAGGCTTAAAATATATCACAGAACTCCTTCAGTCATGATGAAGTAATGAGCAGTAGAAGGTTGCTGTGATTTCCTGTCAAAGTTGTAGCCAACACAGTATAGTATAAAAGTGACTGACCTTGTGAAAACTGCCATAAAAGATTTTTCTGATGTCAGGTCCTTCAAAGGTCACTGTCTGGAAATCACCCTTGTAGTCATAGTTAAAGAATGTCAATGTTTTCCCACCATCTGAAAACAAAAAGAGATTCAAAGTGAAAATAAGTTTCATATGATACAATTACTGTATTGTTTCTCTTTTCAGTGAGAATGTTATTGCATTGCCACAACAGGCTGTTGCCTGTTGAAAGGGCTACTGGTGTTGTGCTTAAGGAAGCTTTTTAGTGACCAATATGCAAACAGCAGGCCTTCAAATACAATACTCACTGTCCAGGATGAGACCCACCAAGGGTTCATTGGCTTTATTGAGAATTTCCCACAATGCAAAGGCCTCCTGAGGAGTTTCTGGTAGGATGCGGAACAGTACTGACACGGTATAGTCAGAAGGGAGTCCCTCAGGGTGCAGATATCTACCACCAAAACAAAGATGTCAATTAAAATGTGTTTTATCTGAACACTGAATACAGTGTGCACTTTCTGCTAAAACAGAACCTCTATTTTTCACTGGCTCTGTAACTGTACCAGCTGTGATCTGCTATGAAGCACTCATTAACTGAGCTTCTAATCACAGAGTGGCCTAGCTGCGATTGCTGTGAGTGATGCTTATGATGTGGCTCTGTGGTGAGTGAGCATCAGAGAAGAATGCACTCGATTGTTCAAAGGCACTGAAGCTTTCCACTATAATAACAGTACTCATTCAGAGCTCAGGAAAGCATAGCCTAATCTAAATGTTATCACTCAGCATGGAAGGAAGGATCTGCTTGAGCTCTCAGGACCAAACTCATCAGTGATGCCCTGAGCGCTCAGAAGCCAGTGATTTTATTTTAAGGCTCATTTGGTTGTTCTCAGGCCACAGCATGGACAAATTTGCTCAGCCACTGTAGATGGTAACCTGTTATAACACTTAACAACACTGCATCTTTCCCATCAGGTTAGATCCAATTTTTAAGTTTTAATACCAGTTATGACAGTATCTGATAACTGATCTTAGGTTATTGAGTTGATGGGTGACTTGTAACCCATTTTGATATGAGATTTGTTTTTTCCCCCAAGGTAATGGATGACAAAGGGATTTTACATGTGTGCAACCTCATATTTGTATTCTGAGGAAACAGGGCATAGTCAAAGGAAACAACAGACTTCCCGGGGACTGAATTTAAAATTTTCATTCCCCTGTCCTAACCACCAGCAGTGGTGAGAATCACCTGAATACCTTCTTTTGCATGTTAGCACACATTGCAAGACCATCAACAAAGTCACAAAGTCACCATATGATGTTAAGTTTGAAATAAATACCATAGCAAACCTGCTCTTCAAGCTCTATAAGTCTTTTGAGAGCCAGCATCTGGTCGTGGATGTTGTGAAGGTGTAGAGGGCTGATGTCGGTCACTGGTGTGGTCATAACTGAGCTCAGTGGGCTGTGACATAAAGTATTGAGCTGCCCATGGAGAATGTTGCATAAAGACTACATTCACCATTGGCCAGATGTCCATTATGCATCTGGCCAATTACAGTGAGATCTGGCTTGCCCCATATGAGGCACCGTATGATAAGGAGTTGATGAAGCCCAATTCTCCAGACACTGGCTTGTCGCCTGCAGGGTAGCTCAGGTGCCGGAGTCTGCATGAGTAGCCACTCCTGTTCTAGCTGCCGTCAAGTCTCCCTTAGTGTTTTCTCCACCTGGAGGCTGTGCTAAGGGAGATGGGATGATGGTGGTGGCAGATGCTGCTGCTTGGCTTGTAGAATGTTCACAAAGGCTTGGGGGGCTCATTGTCTTGGGTAATGTGACCCAGGGAGGCTGGCTGTTTCTGAGTTGTGCCATGGATTCCCTTTCTTCTTTTTACCTCGTAAACATGTGCACCTCATGTGTACCTTCTGCATAACACTGTGTGACAACTACATGTAACCTGTTCTCCAAAGCTGGCAACAGACTCCAATCATCTCATGTCATCTCTTCACAGCTGTGGTGAGTGTGTGTTTTTTTTATTATTTATTTATTTATTTATTTATTTTTTTTTTTATTTTACTTTTGGAACCATTTGGAGCTTCATGGGTAATAGCATGAGCTGGATTTCCTCATTAGCTTGCTGTCATTGTTTTCTATCACACTATGGAATTGACAACCATGTGGCCACATTATTATTATTTTTTAAAAAAGTACTTCTTTGAAGAACAGTACTGTGTGTAATGTTTAATCATTTCATCACATGCCAGTAATTCTTGTACATACTTGGTCGGCTGTGAAATGAGAGCATCCTTGTGCAGTCTGTAGCAGGGGAAGCTGTTGAAAGTTCCAGGCTCCATGGAAACACCCTGCACATTACTGTAGTCCTTCTCCACCAGCCCAAACATCTCCATCATACGGAAACCTGCAGCACATTAGAGCAATGCTACTGAACTCAACAACTAACCTCAACTCAGAGCGCAAAAAAGAAATCAAATGTTGCAAGGAGGACTGTATTCAACTTGATTTATATTTATATTTAGTCTTGTTTCACGGGGATAATACAATATATAAAGTATAGAGCTCAGCTCACACTGTGCTAGACAGTGATTATTATTTTACTGCCACAAGTTGAGAGCACATTAAATTAATCCACAACCTCGACACCTTCTTCTCTTGGGCAGATTGATTTTGCTCTGCATGTGCACACTCAGTTTTAGCCTGCACACTTAGATTTGCATTTCTTTATTATAATGTGCTCAAGGTTTTAGAATTAAATTCAAATAATTAAATCCTTTATAAGACTTCAAAGGAGTTACAGTTGGGGTCATAAGTTTATATATGCCTTGCAGTTTTCTGCAAAATGTCAAGAGGGATCATAAAAATTACATTTTGTTTTTTATTTAGAACTGCCCTGAATAAGCTATTTCACATAGCAGATATTTACATACAGTCCACAAGACAAAATTATAACTGAATTTACACAGATGAACCAGTTCAAAAGTTTACATACGCTTGATTCTTAATCCTGTGTGTTGTTACCTGGATGATCAATAACTGTTTTTCTGTTTTGTGATAGTTGTGCATGAGTCCCTTATTTGTCCTGAGCAGTTAAACTGCCCACTGTTCTTCAGAAAAATCCTCTAGGTCCTGCACATTCTTTGGTTTTCCAGCATTTTCTGCATATTTGACCCCTTTCCATCAGTGGCTATATGATGTTGGGATCCATCTTTTTCACACTGAGGACAGCTGAAGGACTCGTACACAACTATTACAAAAGGTGCAAACATTCACTGATGCTCAAGAAGGCAACATGATACATTAAGAGCCAGGGGATGTAAACTTTTGAGCAAAATGATCAGTGTTAATTGTTATTATTTTGTTAAAAGATCTTATTTTTCCATTTAGCACTGCCCTTCAGAAGCTACATAAGATATTTACACGTTTCCAATAAGACAAAATAATAACAATTAACAACAAAAAAACAATCAACATCATATAGCCGCTGTTGGAAAGGGGCTGGAAAAGCAAAGAATGCGCAGGACTGCTGAAGAACAGTGGGCAGGATAAACAAGGGACTCATGCACAACTATCACAAAACATAAAAACAGTCACTGATCATCCAGGTAACAACATACAGGATTAAGAATCAAGCGTCTGTAACCTTTTGAACTGGTTCATTTGTATAAGTTCAGTTATTATTGTGTCTTGTGGACTATATGTAAACATCTGTTATGTGAAATAGCTTATTCAGGTTGTATTCATGCAGTACTAAATAAAAAACAAAGTGTACTTTTTATGATCCCTCTTATTTTTTTAAAATTATTAACATTTTGCAGACTCTGCAAGGTGTATGTAAACTTATGACCCCAACTGTATGTTGCCATAAATGGAATCCATGGTAGAACAAAGCCTGTAAACACTGACTGACTGAAGTCTTTTTGGCAGTTTATTTCAGAAAATCCAGGGGCAAGCAGAAGTAACTCTGATTAAACTGATGGCATGCACACACACTATTTTGGCTAGAGAGCAAAAGAAATTTGCCTGACAGGAGAAGGAAACATACTCACAGATTAAGCTATTATATGCAATCTGTAGGTTTGGCACCATATGATGCGGGATATAATACAACCAACAGTCTCAGTTATGCCTGGACCTATTATATATTGAATATTGAGTAACTGATTCAAATAAGGCATGTGATTACTACACAAAACAACCACATTGTGCATTCTCATGGGAAATTCACTCACTCACCTGCCAAAGTATTCCCACTCATCAGCAAAGATGGACAAGCTAGAGGCAAAAGATTTGAGTTACAATACATAAATACATATCAGCAAGCAAGAATAAACTGCAGAGTTGTGGTAATATCAGCATAAAGTTGACTACTTTGTCAACTTCAGTTTTACTACAAACTCTGAAGACTATGTAAAGAAAAACTACGTAAATCAAATTGTAATATGAGGATCTTAACTAAGTATACCACCTCAACAGGACTTACTGGCTGTTGCTGCCTCACACACAAATGTTATGAGCTGCTCCTCGATTTTACTGACTGCATCCAGATCGTCTACAAAGAAGACGTGTTTCTCACTGGGCTTGCTTGCAATGTTCACCAGCTCCCCGTAATCCGCATCAGCAAAGCCAATGGCAAAGATGATGTAACCTAAAGAAAACCACATATAGGCTCAGCATATGCGACTATACACATGGATACATACATTTTACATTTTAACGACTCCACAGTACAACTTCCTGAGGCAATTTCATCAGAATTTAATAATAAGTTTTGTTTACTACTATACACTGCACTGTTTTTCAGGTCCCATCCTTATTGGTTTCATAGCAATATGTAAAATGTATTATAAACAGTATTTATGGAAATAAACACAAATATTTCTGTACTATACATAAGTTTCATGTTGTCATTAGTGAAACTGTGCCATTATAATGTTTGGATTATTTTTTTAATCCAAATGCAACCAGAACAAAATGTAAAAATATCAACCCCCTGTGTTAATGATGAATGCATTCGCTGTAGCGTCCCTCACCCTCTGTCTGCAGGTCTTTGGAGATCTTGTTAACGTCGTCCTGTGACCGGCCATCTGTGAGCACCACCAGGACTTTGGGAATTCCCCTCCTCACACCAGCCTCTTCTGTAAAGATGCTCTCCTTCACGTGCTTAATGGCTCGACCTGACCACACATCACAAATCACAGGTGTAGGAGCCTTAAGCCAGGAAGCACAATTTACAACAGGTCTGACTGCAAAGTGACAGACTATACTTAGGCTAGAGTTACATCAGCTTTATATGTGACTGCCGAAGGGGAGCGATGTGTCAAAATGTCATGCACCCAACTCCAGAAAGAGATTGTGGCAGAAAGAGAGCCAAAGTCTTTTAAAGTGAATGAAAAAAAGCCAAACTAAAATGTGGTCTCTTTGGAAACACTTAATGAATGCATTATTGTAATGTTGTAAAGAATAAAAAACAGGAAATTAGTCACACTTTTTTGGCATCCTTACTAAGTTTGATGCTTGCACTGAGTGATACCAAACTAAGCTCTGAAAAACAAAGACATTCCAGGTTCCAAGTCCCGCTACTTCTGTTTTCAGCTATGGTAGATATACACTGATCAGCCATAACATTAAAACCACTGACAGGTGAAGTGAGTAACATTGATTATCTCTTGGGATATATTAGGCAGCAAGTGAACAGTCAGTTCTTGAAGTTGATGTGTTGGACTCAGAAAAAAATGGGCAAGTGTAAGGATCTGAATGACTTTGACAAGGGCCAAATTGTGATGGCTAGACGACTGGGTCAGTGCATCTTCAAAATGGCAGGTCTTGTGAAGTGTTCCCAATATGCAGTGGTTAGAACCTACCAAAAAAGATCCAAGGAAGGACAACTGGTGAACCGGCTACAGGGTCATGGACGCCCAAGACTCGTTGTTGCGTGTGGGGAGTGAAGGCTAGCCTGTCTGGTCCAATCCCACAGAAGCTACTGTAGCACAAATTGCTGAAAAAGTTAATGATGGCTATGATAGAAAGGTGTCAGAACACACGCTGCATGGCAGCTTGCTGCGTATGGGGCTGCGTAGCCGCGGACCATTCAGAGTGCCCATGCTGACCCTTGTCCACTGCTGAAAGCACCTACAATGGGCACATGAACATCAGAACTGGACCATGGAGCAATGGAAGAAGGTGGCCTGGTCTGATGAATCATGATTTCTTTTACATTATGTGAATGGCCAGGTGCCTGTTTGTCGTTTACCTGGGGAAGAGATGCACTATGGGAAGAAGGCAAGTCAGCGGAATCAGCGTGATGCTCTGGGTAATGTTCTGCTGGGAAAGCTTGGGTCCTGCCATTCATGTGGATGTTACTTTGACACGTATCACCTAGCTAAACATTGCTGTAGACCAAGTGCACCCCTTCATGACACCCCTTTTCTTGATGGTTACTATTTCTGAGCATGCAAAGTATTTAGCTCTGACAAAAATGAACTGCTCTTTTAAGGTCATTTTTGTCATGATAGAAAGCCAGTCATTACTAATAACAGACTCAAACAGTGCCATGTACTAGCTCTCTTGCACAGCAGGCTCCCTATTATCAAAAACACAACACGGCGACAGGAAATGACACTATTCCCTGCCATTTTGCCTCAATTCTTTCAATACTCTCTAAAGTTAGCCCAAATCAGGAGGCATTAGCACAGCCTTCCTCATGGTTGTTTAGCTGTGAAAAGCCACATTACACTGATAAACTGGGACAAAATGTAGGAGCACCTGTGGCTATGCCAGGCTGATTCTATCTCTCTCCTAATTTATTATAGATGCTGTCAGAATGAGAGAAATACCAGGAGGAGGAGACAAACTGCAGCACTTAGAGACATTGGTATGATATCAGTTTTAAAAGTAACATCAGAAAAGTGGTTATGCTAGGAAAGAGAGCTGTCACCTTGATTTGGTGTTAGTTGAATGTAGCTCTCTGAGCCATGTGTGAGAGCCTGAGCAGCTGATCTTATCACCAATCTTGTGAAATAGAGAGTGTTGTCTGTTAAGACAGGTTTTAAAGGTTTCTTTTATTGACTTATGAGTCAAATAGAAACATGCAGATATTTTTTTTTCTAAGAAACCCGTAATGTTTCTTTGTTGATCTGTAGAGCCTCTCAATTGATTCTCTATATCAGGAGGAACTACTCTAATCTATGTGGAACACTGGGATTTCTACCTTAATATCCTTCTTATGAGGAGAATCTCTCAGTTAGTCTACCTTTACGTCTGTATTTCAATATATAAACAGCCTGAAGATTACCCCTAGTACTCCCACACCTACAAAATCAATCCTATACTGGCCTGTAAATGAGCAGGCTGACTAAGCTGAAAGAAATGAAAAAAAAAAGCATAATCTTACTATCCCTGGATCATCTATCTCTGCAGATGCACAGCAACTAACCTTAGAAATATCCAACAGGGCCCAGCAGGCACTCATAGCATCTGACCTACCCCATGTCAGCCTATCACCAAGTAAAACATCTCTCAGTGGGGGAGGGGTTTATATGCATGTTTGTACTTGTGTGATGGAGGGCAAGAGGGTGCAAGAAGAGATTTTTTTTATTTAAAGCCCCTTACAACCCGATTTCAAATGTTAAGAGAAAAACTTACATATTAAAAAGCTGTATTTACCAGTGAATTTACCAGTGGTATATTAAAAATATATACATCTCGAACTACAATTTAATTAAACTAAAAAAGCTACAAAAAGCGTGCCGTTGTGTCAAACTGTCATACAATCTGATACTGATTGGCAGTGCATCTCCCCAGCAATGTAAAGTGCTAGTAGTAGAAAAGTGAGTAGGAATGATAGAGCGGACCTTCCACAGGGCTTCTATTTTTTACACATGCGTGTGTTTGTGTATTTCTAGCACTGCAGTGCTCAAGGAAAGCGATAAAATCAGGATTCCAGTTCATGTGCACTCCACTGCTACTTCCTTCTAGCTTGTTAAAAAAAGCTGCACTGATCAGCAAAGCATGGCACTGTAACGTGCAGAAGCACCACACTTATCACGTCTGGTTTAATAAAATAGATTAAACTGAGCTTCACGGCCCTGTCGTTTAACTGCCTACTATCACACAGCAGTGAGCGGCTTATTAACCATGAGTTTTGCTGGTGAAACTCAGCAAGATCAGATTAACTCGTATTTTTCTGTATATAACATAGTGAGATTTTGTTACAAAACAGGAAAAACACTGTCAGTCTTGCATTTTCAGTTTGCCAAAATGTAATTAGTGATTTTTAAAAATGTGTTAATTAGATTTAAAAAAAGCTTGCCTGCCTTTTCTTTATAGTACTGGCTGTAGATCAATCATCCATGGTGCTAATTCCCATTCATTTCACTAAATGCACAGGAGAATTATTCACTTTTGCCACACATAAACAATTACTGTACTCTAAAACATACACTCACTGAGCACTTTATTAGGAACATCTGTACCCCTGTTCATTCATGCAATTAACTATTCAGCCAATCATGTGGCAGCAGGGCAATGCATAAAATCATGCAGATACGGGCCAGCAGCTTCAGCAGCTTCATCAACTGTCAGAATGGGAAGAAAACGTGGTCTCAGTGATTATGACCATGACATGATTGTTGGTGCCAGACAGGCTGGTTTGAGTATTTCTATAACTGCTGATCTCCTGGGATATTCACACACAAAAGTCTCTAGAGTTTACTCAGAATGATTCAACAAAGAGAAGACATCCAGTGAGCAGCAGTTGTGAATGGAAAACGCCTTGTTGATGAAAGAAGTCAACAGTGAATGACTAGACTGGTTCGAGCTGACAGAAAGGATACAGAAACTCAGATAACCACTCTGTACAATTGTGGTAAGCAGAAAAGCATCTCCAGAAACACGTCAAACCTTGAGGTGGAGGGGCTACAACAGCAGAAAACCATGCTGGGTTCCACTTCTGTCAGCCAAGAACAGAAAGCTGAGGCTGCAGTGGGCACAAGCTCACCAAAACTGGACAGCTGAAGACTGGAAAAACATAGCCTGGTCTGATGAATCTCAATTTCTGCTGAGGCACCCAGATGGTAGGGTTGGAATTTGGCACCAACAGCATGAATACATGGACCCAACCTGCTTTGTGCCAACAGTCCAGATTGGTGGAAGTGGTGTAATGGGATGGGGAATGTTTTATTGGCACACTTTTGGCCCATTAATACCAATCAATCCTCGCTTGAATACCAATCATTGCTTGAATGCCTTTGAGTATTGTTGCTGATCATGTGCATCCCTTCATGGCCACAATTTACCATCTTCTAATGGTTACTTCCAGCATGATAATGCACCATGTCACAAAGCAAAAGTCGTCTCAAACGTTTCATGAATATGACAATAAGTTCATTGTTCTTCAGTGGCCTTCCCAGTCACTGGATTGGAATCCTATAAAACACATTTGGGATGTGGTAGAATGGGAGATTCGCAGAATAAAAGTACACCTATAAAATCATGTCAACATGGACCAGAATCTCAAAAGATTGTTTCAAACATCTTGTGGAATCCATGCCACAAGAATTGAGGCAGTTTTGAGAGCAAAGGAAGGCCATTATATGTCTACAATGTGATAAAAAATACATGTAGTTTTGTTCACAATCAGGCACAAGGAGGCTGAGTAAGCAAGAAAGCATTTACTTTAGCTTCTGTGGTTGGGGTACAAGGGGTGCTGACGTAAACAGATGGTTAATTCTGGTAACTTTGGTAGCAATGACATCACCTGTTCCAAATAATACTCGCTCCCAAATCAAAACCAGAAGAAAAGGCCAGAAAAAAGAAATTCAGAAATCTTTTAACCAACAGTGCTCTTTCTTTTGCAGTCAGGGTAAATTTACCACATAAGCTATAAATAATACTAAAAAGCAAATTATGAAAATTAGTTAACAGGGGCATTAAAAATGTTTTAAAATCTTTAAAAACAAGTATCACTAATGTATATGTTTCCCTTCTGAAAGTCATACAGGATAATTGCCATAAGAAGTCATTCAAGAAGACCATCCAAATATTACACATAGTATTGCCATGTAAGGAGATGCTACTAGAACTTTCCACGCTCATCTGCATGTGCTTCTAATTACGAAAGCAACCCAAAATTTCCAAAATCCTTATTCACATTC
This sequence comes from Pangasianodon hypophthalmus, assembly GCF_027358585.1. Classification (NCBI taxonomy): domain Eukaryota; kingdom Metazoa; phylum Chordata; class Actinopteri; order Siluriformes; family Pangasiidae; genus Pangasianodon; species Pangasianodon hypophthalmus. The sequence continues at coordinate 22,711,153 of NC_069710.1, forward strand.
AAAGAGTCATGTCCCCTTTCAGAATTCTTGCATGCAGACAAACTTTCATTCTTGTGCTCCTCAAGTGCACCTGTTTCCTCCCCTTAAATCACCGTGAGGAAGAAGCCAGCTCTCCGGCACATATACATGCCTGTTTTGGTGTTTCCTCCCTTATAGGTGATGCGCTGTACAGCATCCAGCAGAGACTCCTTGTCCCTGTAGGAGCTGAGCTTGAACTCTGTCCTGGCATCATCACTGAACTGAACGATGGCCACCTGTCAAAGAGAAAATAAGGAGCGTTTATCATGCCTGTGGTCTTGGATTTGTGCTACGCTGAATTTGGTGTGAGCCAAGCTAAACCCAAAAATCTTTTTGACCTTGAAATGGAACGCTCCAGTATACTATTTCCCACAATGCTCTGCTGTTTTTGTGTATAAGATTGACTAGCATGTCTGAGTATGAGTGGCTCTGTTGGCATTCTGATCTTTTCTCTGATTCTATTTTGATTTATTGGCTTTTTCCGATTGATGTTGTGTTTTCCTTGTAGCACATGCATGATTTGTTGCAGTGTACCCTGATGAGGTCGGTGAGTCTTGATGGATATCTTTTGGCTCTGGCCTAGTGTGTCTAGACTGGTGGTATTTTTACTTAATACGTTCCCTCTGGACTGAGTTAAACATTAGCCAGTGTGATCTTTACAGTCTGCCCAAAAATAGCCTTTCCTATGATGCTTTGGGTAAATGAACCCATGCTACCACACTATATAGAAACACAGAGTTATGTTTGTTTTAATTCTGTAATCTGAAGAGAGCTCATTATTGAAATATAGGTTGTGGTTGTGTATTGGGAATAATCTGCATGTTTAAATGCTCCCCAGGACACCTGTGTTCCTTCACGACCAATGATATCCAAAGCGCCAGTGGTGCTGTATAGGAAGCGGATGATCTTCTGAAAATTGTCATCTCCTATGCTCCAGGAGCCGTCCACCAAGAACACCAACTCTGCTTTGGCTGCTTTACAAACTGAGAGAAGGAAAAGATTGGGGAGGTGGAGAGAGTAGGGGTGGGGGTGTGAGTGAGATTTCACAGAGACGGAAATCTCATTATTTTATAGATGTTGCAATACAACACATGATCCCCATATTCGCAAGACTGCCTATTTTTCTTCAACTTGGGTCTCTGACAAGACCTCTATTACCATGGGCCAGATAACACTAAGCTGTTAATTAATTCCTAGCTACCTTATTCATCTCTTTTTTGCCAAAGTGTTGTTGCCTTCAACGCATTTAATGTTAAAAATATTTCCTAGCATCAGAGGGGTGATGAAGAACACTCTGGAGAACGCACTTAGCCATGAGATATATGGGCACATAAATTTCCTGTGGGCAGAGTGCTGTGTTTAGGTTTTTTGAGTTGCTATTTTTCTTTTGATGAAATTCCAACTTAGAGCATTAAAACACGGACAGGGACGAAAAGTTTACCCGCACAGCGAAATCCTCAATCAAATTAACTCACATGTTGTGAATTTGCGTCCAGTTTGACTGGACACTGGAAATGTTCATTATTAATTCAACCCTAGGAATCTTGCTGTGGTTATGACGAGTAAAGCTGTATATATCTGTCTTTGCCACTTGTGTACAATAAGATTTTTTTCAGAATATTTATTGAATTATGTGGCTCAAAGACCTAGAAAAGGTTAGCTGTCAGATCAGACATGCATTAGTGAAAGGTCACACAGCTCATAGAGACAAAGCAGACCAACATAAAACAAAACCGGTTATTAAAAATACTACAGAATTCCCTTTTCCACCACCCTTCCTCTATGTTCTTCTCTCTTTTCCTCCCTTGTTACCTTCTTTAGCTGATGGGATGGTGGGAATCGGTGCAGTGGTGGGAGGTGGAGTTGGTGGCTGGGTTGGAGCTGGAACTATAACAGAAAAACAAGGACAAAACAAATCACACAATATCTCAACACAAAACCAGTTGTGTGACTTCACGTCTAAGAACGGATGCATTGCTCTATTCGGGGCTGGTTCAATCTGATTCCCAGACAATGACAGAGAGTGTGCAGACAGAGTGCAGCTCTGTTTACCTCGTTGGCTAAGAAGTAGTCTGAATCATTGACCTGTTACTGCTGCCACTCACTGACACATGGATATGTGTGTTGGCAGAAAGTAGAGAATTGCTGAAACACTGCAGCTGTCCAAAGAGCTGAGGGGAAATCTACTACGTCTATAACTTCCCCTTTTTACTTGGAAGTGTTATCCGATTTGAAAGTGAGTCATCTCAGTGACAGTGAGTCATTTACATGTGGTGTCCATGATGGTGACGGCAGGGCCCTCCATGTTCTGTAGCTGTGTGTAGACGCTGATCTTGTACTGCGTGTTAGGCGACAGGTTGAAGAAACACTGCCTGGAGGCACCACCACTTAAACTGTGCTCCTGTCTGTGACCATCTGCAAGTCAAAAGCAACATGAGATGAGTGGAGAAGACTTACTGAGGAGTGCTGCTCACTTGCCACAACACTTTGAGCTCAGCTATAACCTAATTGGAACAAAACTGAACTGACATTAGCTGGAGCAGGTGACTAAATCCTTCAGGGCAGCACATCCTCAGCAAGACAATAAGACACAATTCAGCACAGGCCTGTGTTTTAACTTTACTCTACTACAATGCATAACACGTCCAGTGCAGTTATGGTCACTCCTTGTCAGCCCTTGACACTTCTATCCTACAGTATGAGGAACTGTGAATAAATTGGATATGAGAAAACTGTGTATGGTCAGAGTCAAGACATGGAATGATAAAAGACAGTTGGTCTAATAGCTGCTATTCATCACCTTCAAAGCTGTAATTATTTTTCAAAGCCATACTGGAGTCAGAGAAAATGAAAAATGCACCAGGTTCATATATTCAGATGGGTCAGTGAGGTCAAGGAAAAGTGAATTACATAAAAGATTCTATCCTTTCTTAGTATACATGCCCAAATCATGCATTTACTTCCTTTCCTTCTGTGTAGCTATCTCTTTCTCTCTCCTCTCTCCTTGTACAATTTTTCCTACTAATATCAATGTCAAAGAGTTTACTTCATACATTCTCATTTGCCTGTCATGGTGTTGACCAATCAAACCAGAAACAATACACTGTAATATGATCTTGGATGCAAAAAACAAAAAAAAAAACAAACAAACAAAAAAACACAGAACTCTTTTCCAAGTTTTTTTCCCCAAAAGCTTATCTGCAGCTTCTATCTCTGGACTCTGGCTAACATTAAAATTTATGGAGCTGTATGAGGACACTTGTTCATTTTCTGCATTTCTCCACATGACACTGATAATAATACAACCCGGAATAATCATAATCTGCCAACAAGTCTGATTAAATATGCTTTCAATCAGATTTGTTAGCTGTGTTCTGAGCTTCTCAAACAATGGGAATAATTTCATTATTTAAAGCTTGGTGTAAAATAATTCAAGGATTTGGCAAGACTCGCTGGTTGATATTTACAGTTATTCAAGACATTTTCTTTATGCAGTTGTTTCAACAAATTGCACTTCTTACTCCAGTCACATTTATGAAAGTAGCAGGGACCTCCTCTCCTTTCTCACACGTGTACAAAGTCCTCAGCTCAACATTTCATAAGTCATGTGGATGAAACCAGCAAGGTATAGCCTAAGAAAATAAACTGGTAACCTTCAGTCCTTGGTTGTTTATTGCATACAATGACTTTTATTAGACTGAAACACTGAAATGCATATACATCAATATTACTCATACAGCAATTTTTCCTGTGAGCTTGGTTTAAAATGTGTGTCTCATTGTATGAGTTATACATTAGACCCCTACAGAGCACCTGCACAACAGACCATCTAAGAGATTCACTGCAGAAAGCATTCTGAATTTCTAACAATTCATTCATAATATCATTACACACAATGCAGCTAGAGGCTGGCTCTGGTTTCAATAGTGCTACTGTGCTGAAATTTCCTGTGCTGCGACTCCTGAATGTCAAATGAAATGGTGGATTTACAGACTTTCCAGAGGAGCAGAAATACTAGGGCATCAGGGATGGGAAAAAAATAAAATGCATTAAATGAGAGCAGTGCTGTTTCAAAAAGTACATGAGTCCTGTCAAAGCATGCCATCAAAGAACATAGAAGGAGCACGATGACTATGCTGGAAAGAGTCAAAGCGTATCCAATTCTTTCAAATCAACAAACTACGGTTAGAACTGAACATGCCAGTGTTTCCCTTTGATGAAATCTTTTTGAGTGTGTGTGTGTGTGTGTGTGTGTGTGTGTGTGACTCACTGAGCAGGGACTCGATGGTGACCCTGTAGAGGGAGGCCTGGCTGACAGGCTGCCATTGTGCACACATGCTGTTCATCTGCACCTGGTATGTACTGAGCCCGCTGACTCCCAGAAACACTGCAACACACACCAAATATCATCAGGACACAAAGTGTACTTTTCAAAGTACTTTCTACTTATATTTATTTTGTTAAAAATTCTTTAGACCAGGTCTCTAAATAATAACCATGGACACTGGGTGTACTGTACAGCTCATGTTGTAATTATTTCTATACCTAATTTAACTCATCAACTCCAGTGGGGTCCAAAAGTCTGAGACCACAATGAAGAAAAATTGATTTTTTTTTTCATTTAATATTGGAAATAAAGAGAAAGTTTTAGAATTTTTTTGAAATATTTAAACCAAAGAAAGTAAACGTTCATTATCTTGAATATTTAATATTCAGGATTCTGCACTGCAAGATTCTGGTCAGATTTTCCTCATGCCTAATCTCTTCTATTGAACCATGTGTTCGGACGAAACGCCGATGGATTTGATCTAAAGTGGATCATAAGGTTTTGCACAAACTTGTGGAGTCCATGCCAGCTCGAGTGCACACTATCATTAAAGCAAAAATGGGATATATAAAAATTCTACTTTTGGATTTGTTGTCTTTAATATAATACAATCAACAAGTTTTAATCTACAAATCAGAAACATACAGTAACTGGGGGTGGGGAGTGGGGGGGTTGGTGGTAAATATTTTATGACAGTTCCAAATGCTTATTTGTGGGTGATTAACACAACACACACAGCACAGCTGACTGTATACAGTACGTGTCATCATTGCTATTCCATATTTAACCAGTCCAAACATCAAATGAATACATTCCACATTTGAATACATGAATATATCATGCTGTGATTTTATTAGGATATTGCCTCATCACCCCCCACCCCTGAAATTAATTCCTTGCTATGTCACTGCTCTATGATAGACTAATTTGATAAAATATTAAATTAAAATTCCATAAAACATTTACACATTTAAAAAAAATAACTGCTGAATTGTTAAAGCTTTGGGGTGTATTCTGGTAGATGTGTTCAGCACACGCAAAGCTGAAGGAAAAGAAAACAAGGTTCAAACAGCATTCCTATCAAATGCTGCTTCTGTGGGGGTTCTTCCAAAAGACTGGTCCTAACCAGACTTTGTTTTTTTGGAAACCGCACAAAATGTGCTGTGTCAAAGAACACTAGTGCAAAAAAGAAAAAAATTAGCTTTCTTTGGAATTAACACATTTTAGTACAAACCAAAGCCACAAGCCACATGGTCTAGATTTCTCAGTACGATACTCCTCTTATGGTTTACCGTAAAACAGACTGAATTCTAACATCTGACTACAGTTTCAGTGCTGATGTTCACTCCCTGCAGATGAATTCTGGTTCCTGCCCCATGAATCATGACAAACATCAATGCACATCAATAATATTTGGTGACATGAATATTCACCGAAAAATCTTTTAATTCATTAATGGTGCATGTAGGATGCTGAATATGAAACGACAAAGCCTTTTCGTTTTTTAGGTGTCCAAAAAACTCAGCATAAAGACTCACAACTCTGCACCAAACATATGGCACAATACAGAAGATTAGCCTTCAGGGTTTTGAATAATGCATGCCACAAACCTTCCCTTTCTGATATAAGCTACATTATTTTAATGAGCTATGTTCCTGCTGAGAGGAGCTTCTGGCTTTGGATGATAAAATAGAGTCAATTGAAAAACCTGGTATTGTGGGTTTAATTATTTCAAGGTAAAACTATATGAATCACCAATGGAGAAAGTATTATGTAGATATTTAGATATAGTTATTAATACATATTATTTAAATCCATTACCTTAAAAAGCATAGCTAACAGGAGACTGCAAATGTGTTTGTGTGTATTACCGTATCTTACAGCAGCCTTCCAATTTCTCTCAGATGATGCAAACAGGAGGTAAATAGCTTTTTCAAATAGCTAGACAGTATTATTTTGTCATCATAAGACAATAACATCTTAGCACTGCCTTCATTACAATGACACATATGGAAGCTTCCTATGAAGAATCTGATGATGTGTGGCAGGTATGTCCTGTGGGGTGTTTTAGGCAGCTATCTGACAAAAGGGATCTTTCTTATAAAGGCATCCCAAGACTTTGGCATCCCAGCACTGCTCTTGCTTATCTAGGTAAGGTAAATTGAGAGAGTGACACAATGGCACACCAGAATTCTTTTGTGTACCCGCAGGCCTCACTGGAAAAAAAAAACCCAATCTACTTCCTATTTGATGAGAAAAGCTCAGAAATGTATTAGTTTGTGATACAGCCTGCGCTATCACATTTATATGCAAAGGACTGTTATTACAGTAGCTGTGCATCTGAACATTAATATTCCTTTGGCTGTCTGTCATGAAACCATCTCTGTTTCAGAAAGAGTTCTGTTAATGGTTATGAAAGGAAGAATTTAAGATCACAAGACTTATACCTAAGAACTGCTGCTGTAATAATAAAGACTATGATGGCACACTGGATATCTTTTCAATACATTCAGTACTGTTTGATTTTATAGTATACAACTATAGAAGAGTAATGATTTATGGGTTCCCTTTTGACTCTGATTCCTCTCATAATTTCTTCCTCAGTCATCTCAGGGAGTTGACTTTTGGTCAAAAGCATTTGGCCTATCATTGTGAGATCAAATCCCAATGTTGCCATACCCATCCTTAGCTGAGAGCCAAGGGGAGCAAAATTGGTCGTAATCTCTTGGTAGGAGAGATGGCATATTCTCTCTCCCCTGTCAAAAACTCTAGCCAATCATGGGCGCCTGTGAGCTCAAGTATGTGGAAGAGGGCAGATAGCTCTTTTCTCCGAGTGTTACGCTGCCCTATGACCCAGCATGAGCAACAGTTAAAAAAGATGTGGTTGGCTGGATCCATGTATCACAGAGGAAGTACGTGTTAGACTTCACCCTCCCCAGCTGGTAGCTGTCGTGCAATATGGGAGAAGTGGCTGGTGGGTGGGAAGTTTGATGTGAGCAAATCTGGGGGGGAAATGGGAAGGGTGATACACAAATAAACTGTATTGGATTGTGTGTAACACAAGCTGGGCAAAGCTCTACTGTCACTAAAAAAGACAGTAAACTAGTAGTACTTAAAGGCAGCACTGTCACCTAGGACATCTGATCTGACCACCAAAGACTATGTGTATGTGTATGTGCATGTGCATGTTAGGGGGAAACACAATGCCACTATGTGTATCTGTTTAGAGATCCAAATATCCATATCGGTATCAGAAGAAGTATCTGTAACGGAAACCTGAAGAAATGGGTGTGGCCAAAAACTGAAGTTTTTTTTTTTCATTCAGTTACTTTCTTTTTTCATTCTTTTTTCATTCTTTCATTGAAAATCAGCGCTGCCAGTATGATCTGTGAATTCTGGCTCTGACAGTTACTCAACCTGAGCTACATTACTCAAGTTTATAATCTCAAATAGAGGATTTTTTTTTGCACCTGCCTGTAATATTTTATAACAAATTTAGTTGGTTCCATTTCCCAAAATATAAACAAACTAGCAGCCTAATTTAACCCACCACAACCCTGACCAGGCAGTTGCTAAAGATGCTGTAAATGTGTCAGCACCACATGTTCATGTTAGTTCATGTCACACCTCTATTCTCAACCAGATGCCCTATGAAGCTTTCTGGCAAGCTTTCTAAAAATGTATAGTGCTTCTCCTATTCATGTCTGTATCTGTTTAAAACACATTTTCTGTTCACTCTGAATAATGTATTAGTATTCAGTTACATCCCTAGTTTGTGTGTGTGTGTGTTTGTGACAGACAGACTCACGTGTCTTGGCTGTGCCGGTGAGAGGCTCACTGGAGCCTGTTGTGTATGAAGAAATGACCTTAACGCTGTATTCAGTGCCAGTCAGCAGGTTGAGGATCAGCAGTGTGTTCACATCTTCTCCTACGAACGTCTCCAGAGCAGGACCCGACACTGAACACAACACACAACAAACAAGCAATAACACACATACTCACAAACGCCAGCATACATATACTGTACATCCATCTCAAAGCTATGTAGATTTAAATTTCAATTTCAAAAAATGAAATCTGCATTAATTCACTACTTAACAACGCCATCACACAAACTAATTTCACCTGAAGCGTGTTAATCAGGCAGGGATTTAGCTTGCTCCATTGCACAGAATAGTACAAAAGAAAAAGACAATCAGAGTTCAGCGTAGCAGAAGACCAAATAATGAAAAAGGAAAACAACATGGAACAAAGCTCACCCACCCCAATACCTTCACAGAAAGATCACAGACTAAACAAAAGAGTAGATAATAGAGGAAAGCTGATCCATACAAATCTAGAGTATATTAAAGTATAGATTTTCTTGACCCTTTACTCAATACTCATACACACGTATACACAAGCCAGGCAGATTTCTGATATCCAATAGCCAAATGAGCAGCAGTTTTATGATGTATCTGCAGTGTGTGCAGCTCTGCTTGTTTAACAAGTTATTAAACGTAGGTGGAGTAGCCACTTCTCTCCACCACAGACTCGACTTTTAATATAAATCAGGAGTTTATAGAAGCTCAATTTTAGTCTCCACTCAAAGGGCTTCAGTGGAAAACACTGAAAGTGAGGGATATTTTTCCTTCTGGTGTTCTACAACCAAAATCAGAGTTTCTGTTTACAGCTGAAACGGATCCTGCAGATGGAAGAATGGTCATATACAGACCAGCAGATGTAGAAACAGATGTTTGCACACACTTAGCTTCACAATTTCAGCAGCAGCATTTATTCAATTTGGCCTTGTCTTACACATTAAAAGCTTTATTTAAAAACCTAAAGGCATTCCCATGTATAAATTACATCAACTCCAGAATTATTGGCACCCTTCACGAACAAAGGCAAAAACAGATAAATAAAAAGAGTAAGATGAAATAACGCTTGCAGTTAGCAACATTTAATCCATAAAACAGACAGCAAATCATAAATATAGGGACACTGTATTAGTTTAACACAATATTTTTCAAACATTAGTAGATTTTTTCCCCAATTTAACCACAGTTTTGGTCATTTTGCCAATTCTCACCAACAAGCCAGCTCGCCCCATCACATGTTATGGCATGGAAGAGGGTTGGGAGCACAGTTAGCACGAGGGTATACTAACTGGGGACGATTGGTAGCATGGCTAGTACAACCAAGACATGAAGCCAGCCACCACAACTTTTCAAACTGATGCTCATGCTGCATCACAGGGCAGTGTAACACACTCTGAGGAAAGTGCTATCTACCCTCTTCCTTGGCTAGTGTCATTCTGATTGACAGGGGAGAGAGTGTGCCATCCCTCCCACTCAGAGAGCGTGGCAAATTGTGCTCCTTAGACTCCCAGCCACTGATAGCTATGGCATCCTTCGGATTCAAACTCACAATCATGCAAAGATAGGGCAAAAGCTTTTCTGTTGCACCACTCAGGAACATTTTAAGTAGCAAACTATTTCAGCAAAACACTTTTTTCAAAATTATCAGGACCCACACAATTAATATTTGGTGTTGCCTCCCATGGAGAGGTTTTTGTTCAGACCACAGATTCAGGTGTGTAAGTGATTGTGAGCATGGACATACACACCAGAAGTAGGCTGGTAGATGATCCTGTAGCCCATGGTGGGTGAGGCAGGTGTGTCCCAGGTGAGGCGGAAGCGGTTGTACCATTCCTCAGACACCCTCAGGTTGCTGGGTGCAGTCAGTGGTACTGGCCAGCAAAGGGAAAACATAATCATAACAAGGAACAGCTGTGTTTACTCGAAGCCTACAGCAGCTTTCAGCAGACACTAGGTTTTAATGCAATACCTAACAGGTGCCTTCAGTCTGAGCAGCTAGAACATTCATCACTGTCATATTTGCCAACCGTCCTAATTCTCTCAGAGTCCCAATTATCACTGTCTTCACCTGGTGTTATCCCCAGCCAGGTTCACAAATCTCCCATATGGTTCTCATTTTAACACACATTTTTATTCCTTTTCATCGTAATAACCTCCATGCCAGGTAATTTAGCCAGCTAATGAAGATCTGATCTACATGCATAGTCAAAAGACACTCAGTTACATTGTTGTTCAGTGTAACCAAGGCATTGTATTATGTTACTTACCGATGGCTAATTATTTTTATAGCTAATTATTTTTTAGTCTCAAGGTTAGCAAAATACCCTTAACCATTTCATTCAGTTCACTTCCAAATGACCCATTTTGAATTTTTATTAAAAGTGGAGCAATATTAGATGATTAAAACACTATTAAACATCTTTTCTGTTGTAAACCTTTATATGCTTAAGGTTGTTTGGCTACTGTACAGTATATATATATATAACAGAGATTAGAGATTATGTTCAGATAATTTTTTACCCTGAGATTAACAACATGAATAAAAGTGTGTAAAATAAAAATGTGTGAACTAAGTGGTAAACAGAGAAAAATGATGCCACCAAGACCCATCCCACAAACATGTGATGCACTGTTTCCATCTATACTGTTCATAAGTGCCCATAAGCCCAGCATCATAGGGTATATTATTGGATATTTACAGGCCATGATGTAGAATAGTATAGAAAAGCTAGAACTCTTAAGGGTTCTTCGGTTGTCCATAGTTTGTTAGAGAACTCTACAACAGAATGTGAAAGGATTCCAAACTAGAGTTCTTTTAAGAAGATATTAACCCTTAACTATACAAAGGAACATAAGGATTAAAAGGCTTTTATGATCTTGGCCTAAAAATCTCACATCTCATCATTTGTCACACAGTGAGTCCTCTACAGAATAAATCACCCTACTGACATTTGTTATAACCCACAATGCAATCAGAAACAAGAACAGATAAGATTAAGGAATTGATATTAATCAAGACATTAATGCAAATAACCAATACAAGCTCCAGTTCATTTTCAGTTAGAGTTCACTGCAAGGTGTCATTAACATTTCTAATCAGCAAGTCACAGAACAGTAAATTGTCATTGGAAAGTGATCATTGAGAGTATGCTAAACATAATCAATTCCATCAGAGGAAATAAGGCTAGTTTGATCACTTCATTACTGCTGGGAGAGTGGTGCTGTAATGGATGGCTTTCATTAAGCTTATTAAAGAGTAAAATCAATATTAGGCTGCCTGATTGAAAATGCACTCCACAGGGGCCAGGAATGAACCTCTGGCCTTGGCCAACTGCATCTGCATAAAATGGTTGCTGACAAGTTACAAGAATAGTGTATTTTCTACTGATGTTTGCTGTTCAGCGACCTTTTTCCCAATTCACAGTGGAAGCAGCATTTGTGTTTCTTGTCATAGCATTGTTTACACTGTCGCTCATAGAGAAACTGTGGCAACAAAAAATGCATTTTTAAAAAGTCTGTTTAGGGTATCACATCTGTACAGAAGCTGTAGATGATGTGAGGCCTTTAAAGTGGATTTTTTTTATTATACAAACAGCAAGTACAATAAGATTACATATCTGAACACTAGAATGTATATAATTTTTAGGTACCTCTTTACATTAAGGTTCCCTAAACTAATATAGTTTACTCAATTAGTTAGCATTAACAAATGAAAATAAGCTGATGTTATTATTATTTATGTATTTTGGATCAAACCCGGGTTATGAGACCACAAGCACTCTGATTTACCTAAAAATCTCAGTAGATAGTAACAAAACTCCTATATGACCTAAAAACTGTGGTGAAGCATTAAAGACGTTAATGCCTAGGCATGAGGCATCCACATACAAGTTCACTTCTCCCATAACTTAAAATGTAACAAAATATATTAACTCTTCAATGGCTTTTTAACTGCATCTGGATTGAAATCGTAGTGTGCCCAAAAATAAAAACCCAGCAAATGGAAGTAGAAATGCATCATGGCAGCAGTGATAGTTTTTTCAGTAAACTCGTTGATATATTTATATTTACAATACGACAGTTTGTACACACACCTAGAATACATTTAGTGAACTAATATTTGAGTCAAGGGATCAATAAAACTCCCAAATGATCATATGAGTTATCAGGGAATGTTTGATATAGGTATTAGGTAGGCATCCATTATGTTTTGTACTCTCTTGTATAATTTTGCACAAAAAAAAAATCCATTTCTAGCAGTTTTGGCAATAAAGTCAATGTCATGACATTTACAATACACATATAGTTCACTGGCAAGCTATCAACTTAGAGTAATGTGTCATTTGTAATGTGGCAGTAGAGGACAAGAGAAGAGACTCACATGTACGGCCAACGGAGGACTGAGAGAATGCGCTATCTTCTCCCTCCGGATAAATAGGGTTAACTGTGATCTTGTATTCTGTGTCTGAGAGGAGAGGCTGCAATATCACACTCTTTCTACTACCTCGGACCAGCACCTGGAATGTAGCAGAGAGAAACGTAACAATTTTCATATAAAAGTTTGTAAAGTACAGATGAATCTTGGTTTACTTTTAAGAAGGGTCACTTAAGGTGGGTTGCTTACTGAAATGTGGCAGTTACAATGGAAACAAAGGGAGCTATCCATATTGCTGTAGTCACTCCTCACAGACACATCATCAATCTCTCTCTCTCTCTCTCATACACACACACACACACACACACACAATGTTGGATCTCTTGGATCCAGCAATTGTTTCTATGTGAATATCTGTCTATGTGTGACGATAATGTGGTGGTCAGGCATAATCTGTGTCAAGCCAGGAAGTATGAAAATAATCAATTAATCAATTAATACTTCAAATTTTATGTTGTATAAACCTTGACCTTTTCTAAATATCACTTATTTTAAAATAAATAAATGGACCATCCATGTGTAGGAATATATGGATATTAGTAAAAAGGAGATAATAATATAAGTAAAATGTTCAAAAAATAGTTGATTTTGATTTATGAACTATTTTATAGAACAAAATTTTAGAAAATATAATTTCTCAACAAAGTATAGCAGTATTCTTGATGTACAAAATGTACACAGTTTAGGAATGTTACATGAACGATCTAATTTCAGAGGTTAAAAAAAAAATCTATCTTCAATGACAAACTAGTTTGGCAAAAAAATAACTGTTATTTGATTTAGGGTTTTGTGTAGAAAATTTGGACAGATACCAGAGACATGCTGCCCTGAGAATGGCAAATAGTCTAGTGAGCAAGAGAAATCAGGATAATGGTTTAGGTGAAATTACAGTAATGGCCTCAAGTAATCTGGAGGCGATTAACATTTTAACATTTTTCTAAAAACAGACATTGAGTGGACATTATGCAGAAAAGGGATTAAAAACTATTACCTGAATTTACTGAATAGAAAACAGCGGTCTTGACTTATTCGAGTTGACCTAACCTGACCTATTATGTGACCAATTCCTTACTAAGTTACATAACTTACATAATCAAGACCCTTAGCAAGTTACATAACCAAAGGGACGGACAAGTCATCATTTTGACTCATTCACCCTCGGTAAGGGTCGTGGTGGATCTGGAGCCCATCCCGGCAACACTGGGTGCAAAGAGGGAGAATTCACTGTGGGTGGGATGCCAGTCAAATGCACCACACACACACACATACACACACATTTACACCTATGGACAATCTAGTGTAGGCAATCCACCCTGCTGCGTGTTTGTAGACAGTAGGAGGAAACCAAAGAACCTGGCACAAACCTTCATGGGGGAACATGTGAAACTCCACATTGCACCCAGGACCCTGGAGCTTTGCCAATATGTCACTAGGATGGACATGTGTTTTATTGAATTCTTGTTTTGCTAGAATCTTTAAACTACTGACTATTATCAACATTAGCCAGGATCTGTTTACTCAAAGGAATTTATAGGTTTAAAAGTTGTATATACAAAGTTAAAAAAATAAAAATAAAAAAATAAACTATTACTGGGGGGAAAAAATTACGAGAACCATGGTTTGCAGCATTAACTCAGTTGACTTATTATTGAACTTGTAAATAACAGAGCTACTTAAAATGAGAGGAGCAAGAACTTTTCTCATGTTTGTGGGGAATGACTTTGCCAATCACAACAGACATTAAAGATATGATCAACATAAAATTCTTTTAAATCTTAATAAGATCTGACAAGCATCTGGCTTACAACTAACTTCATGTTAAGCAAGGATTTTTGATAATGATTCATTTCAGCTCCAATGTGTACAACCTGCCGTGTTCAATGAGCCTTATCAAGCGTACACTCCGTCAGTCACTCTGCTGGAGGTACACGATCCCACAGAACTCCTATTAGTGGAGCTGTCCACCAGACCTGTGGTGCTGAAACCAGATGACTAGAGCTGCTTTCCTTATCTCGCTCTCTCCAACTCTCTTTGAAAATCTATCTCAAAATGACTATGTCCTCATATCACTCCTCTCCAAGAGCAATGGAGAATGTGTTGTTCTCTGGTCTTCTTCATCCTCCTACTCTCCCTCTTCTTTTTTTTTTTATCTATCCCTCTCAACATGTCTCTGTGGCAGTGACCTAAATGTCAGTTGAAGAGATAATGGAATTTCCTTTGTCCTGCTCCTGCCTCCTTTATCTTTCTCTCGGCTCGACCTGCAGTGACTCACTCTGAGAATTAAAACTCAGGTGTGGTTGATGGTTAGACATACACTGCAGCGAAAATAATTTCAAACTGTTTCCTTAAGGATAACTAAATATTTTATCAGCGAGAAACAGGGGGTCAGATGACTTCTCTCTGTTGGCCAGATCTGATTTATCATGTTTAGCTGAACAGCACCATGGCAGATTATAATCGTGGCAAGCCAAGGTCGAATCAATGTCAATAAAATGTAGCGTAAAAACGACTGTGGCTTTCCAAATGCAGCGTCTGCTCATCCTCTCAGAAGGATTCTGAGAAATAACTGATTCAAGAGACAGATATGTTTACACTACAGGGAACAGTGTTCAAAAATACCCAAAGGGTGTTGAGCCAGAGGCATTCCTTACAGCAACTTAAAATCGAGAGAGCATGAACATCTCAAGAGCTGCCTATATTAGTAAAAAAAAAAAAAAAAAAAAGAAAAAAGCACTGCAACGTGCATATGCATACTAACTGACAGATAGATTGATACATTTTTTCAGTAACTACAGTCAAGCTAATAGGAATGGTATGCAGTTACAAGTGTGAGGAAAGTAAGTCTGGGAGTTTAAGGGGTTATGATTACTTCTGAGCCTTTCTCACTACACAGTGGTAATAAATTTCTCATGTTATATTTGGGGTGAGAGAGAAGAAAATCCTGACATTACAGGACCTCACTGGAATACTACTGGTGGTACTGTCACTGTGTTAATGGTTTTTTTTTTTTTTTTTATAAAAAGCAACAGAGCACTCAAGTCAAAAATTTCTTCTGTGACTTTTGATAGGTTCACTGTTTTCTGGTTTATGTATGTGTGGGCATGTTTTTAAATCTTAGTGGGGACCAAATGTCCTCACAAGAAATATCTGACAGAAATATCTGACAGTTTTGACTTTGACCTTTTTCAATCATTCATTCATCTTCATCCTGGTAACTGCCTTATCCTGGTCATGATCAAGGTTGATCTGGATCCACGCCCAGTAACACTGGGAGGTGGGAGAATTCACCCCAGATAGGATGCCAGTCTAGCACAGAACACAATGCACACACACATTCACACACTCATTCATACCTAGGGGAAATCTAGAAGAGCCAACCTGCCTGCCTGCAGGTTTACTGGAGAAACCAGAGGAAAAACCCATGTGAACACAGGGAGAATATGCACTGAAACACCACACAGACGGTAACTCGAGCTCAGGAGCGAGCCAGGGACCCTGCAGCTGTGAACTGGCAATGTGCCACCGTGCCACCCAGCTACATCTTTTATTTTTTTTAAAAACTAAAAGAGCCTAAATGCTTTCTTTTGGTTACTGAGGTTAAGGTTAGTGTTAGGTTTATGTGTGGACATTAATTAGCCGCATTAATAATTGTCAGTAGAAGACCCTCACAAGGATAGCAAGACCAATATGCTGGCTGTGTGTGCGTGTGTGTGTGTGTTCTCACCGACTCTTCTGCACGGTCTCCTCTCTGGCTGACGTAGGTCACTCTGTACTGCTCAACATCTGCATCATCAATGTCCCAGCTGACCTGCAGACTGTTCGTGGTCTCATCGTCCACCAGCACATTCGTCACTCCCAGCCGCATGACTGGAGGACACAGCTCAATGAGTTATCTCTTCGCATTCCCTAACACTCTACCATTCTCAATTCAACTCCACCCAAACAAGGCATCACAAGTGCACGAAAGGCAACAGCAGGTTGTGAGACATTGCTAATGGAAACCTGCCCACTTGCCACTAGACTAATGTAATAAACTATTAAAGCACAAACAATTCTAAAGCACAAATGATTAAGCCACTTAGCAGGCTGTGCCGCGGTGCTTTCTCCTGAAGCAGTAAACAATGTTTCTGCTGGAGCAGTAAACAAGTGCCATCTGGCTCCTCCAGGATACGAGTCAGGGAGAAAGAAGCAAAGAGACTGGGAACAAAGAGCTCTCTGCCGCTCACTCTTTCTCCCTGCGGACATGAGCACGAGCTTCTTCCACTGTCCGATTCACACAGCACAGCAGCATGACCAAACACACATCAGTCAGTTCTCACCTGGTGGGGTTGTAGAGGGGAAGGCTGTGGTAGCAGGCATGGGCACTGGAGAGAAGAAAAAAAACAAGGGTTATGTTAAGGTAATATAGATAGTATGGTTCAAAAGTCCACTACCAGGAAATGGCATCATTTCATCTAACCAAATTATATCTCAGAAGATGACTTCACCAACAGAAGTCAAAATAATGACAAAGTAATAAGATGATGTGATGTGTTTTTAGTACTGACAACACACCAGAGTACATAGAGGACTTAACTAATTCAGACAATATACCATAGCTGTCATTAAGACTAATGGAAATACATCAACATTTATTTAATGAAACAAAGAGTTGGAAAAAAATGTATTTCAGATATACAACAGTAAAAAAACTCTTGGCCCAGTTTTCAAAAATATAATACTGTACTTTCTTAAACAAACCGGCATCTAGAACAACTAAATGTTATCCATATGCCAAAGTCAACTGATTTTTTTAACACAATGTCTTACATGTGGTCTCTAAAGCAGGTACAGCACTGCTCTCAGCCTCATCTCTATAGACAGCAGACAACAGCACTTCATACTCAGTAAGAGGAGAAAGATCATTCACCACATAGGTATTTATGTTGCCTGGTACAACCACCTTTATAACACAAACAGAAAAAAAGATGTATGAATCAGACATGAATGGAAAACATGACTGTCAGTCTGCATTTAGAGTAAGAGTAGTATTAAGAGTAGAAAAGCTAGTGTATACACAATTTTATGTATATTTGGAAGAGGTATAGTGATATGGTGTATCATATATTGTTAGATTGGAGGCTCTCGATTTAATACTTCCACCTATCAAACAATATGTGAGGTGTAATAAACATTTGAACTAAGCACATTGTTTTTCTGCTGATTCAATCTGGGTTAAAGAAATCACAGTGAGGAATGGGACACAGGATTCACAAACACATCTCGAGCTACAGAGAGCTCTGTGACTCTGATAGCACAACTAGCTAACAAAAGAATAGGAAAGTTCCTGTGCTTCAGACACGCCTCCTTGTGAGTCACCACCAGTGAAGGCTTAGCCATGCTTACATGCACAGTTTTTGTTTCATTATACGCTGCTACATGACTGAGAGGATCATTATTAGTATCACTATAAAGTTTTAGTAAGTTTTAGTTATTGCACTTTTTTTAATGCTGGAGGTTTTAATCAATTGAAAATGGAAACTGAAGGCACATATGTAGACAATGCTTATTTTTGCTATATCGAAAATGTATTGAACACCAACATATCGTCGTATTGTATCGAATTTGAATTTTGTGTATCATAACACCCCTAATATTTATATATGAAAGTTATATAAAAGCAGCATATATTTTGTTTAACACGGTGACAAACACAGTAGCACCACTACACCACCAGTGCAAGTAGAGAAACCACTGATCACACCACTGAAACAAAATATTGTTTGATATATATCAGCAGTTGTGTACACATAATCATACACACAATAGATTTTGGTTTTACGTTTCATCAAAGTGAGTCTGGACATTTGTGAAAATATGTCTGCAGCAGTGGGTCATGGAGCTGCAGTGCCATTCCAGCCCCATCTCATGGCGTGTCATTATTTTCTGCTCCGACGGCTCTCAGTAAACATATTGACCTGCAGCACTATCTGTAAAGTACAGCTGCACCAACTCCCGGCCAGTCATAAAAACCTCTGATGCATTTTACCACACACACACACACACACACACACACACACACACACACACTCATAATGTTCTATACCATGTATTGCAACAAGAAGCTGAAATACCTTCATTTGGATAAACATACCTGATCAGGGGGTGTACTGGTGATGATATATAAAATATAAAATTACATTGTAATTGTTGATGAAAAGCTAATAAATAAGACTCAAGTACCTAATAAATATCTTGATATCAAATACCTGTATAAACCTATACTTTCTTTAAAAAAAAAAAAACATTCCCTTCAAAATGTCCTTTCTCCTGTTCAGTCTTAATCAATTATTTAATTCCATCTGTCAGGAATTCATGGCAGAATTGTGGGGAGAGGAACAGCATGCTCCTTGGTCTGATGAGAAATGCCTCACTGAGAGTGTTTCGCTATTTGTCCCAACATTTTTTGTAGCAACTGGGAAAATTAAATTCTAGCTGACAGTATTTCCTGAATATCATGTTCAGGTGAAGGTCAGAAATATGGGAACCTTCAGGTCTGTGGCATTTTATCTTTAGCACTGCACGGTGATAAAAGTGAGTCACTGCACCACTGACAACTCATCCGAATGCTTCTACTCTTTTGTTGGTAATTTATGATTATTACAATACTTCTGCAAGTAGTTAGAGCCTCTGTGTCTGCCATATATACTTTCAATTGTTTTCCAAATGTTTTTGAATATACAGTGTGTAATATTTCTGACCTCTTTAGTGTCTCCTCCTCCTAAGGATCTCCAGGCGAGTTTATAAAGCTCCACTCCGTCCCCTGGTTGTGTCCAGCTCACCCGGAAACTATTTGGTGTCACCTCATCAATCTTAATGGACCGTGGAGCTGGAACGAGTTCTGTGTGACATCAAGATAGAGAACCAATCAAGTAGTTTTATTAGCCAGAAAAATAAATATATACTGTACATTCTAAAAATTACCCTTGCACTATTCTGGTACGCAGTCATGCAATTTCTAGCCACAAAGTAAGCCTACACTGACATCTGCATTTTTTGCTTGAACATAATCTGCAAATTAGCATATGTATGATTGATTTTAGCCCCGAGTAAACTTGCTGAAACAGCTGCTACGCTTACTTTTTAAAGATAGAGGAAAGCTATACAAAATTTTTGTGCGCCATTAGATTACTGAGATGACACTGGCAGACTGCCTGTGAAAATGATAGTACAGATCTATCATTGACTGCAGATAATGAATGCTTGCTGAGTGTAATAGACTACTGTATCAGCAATAGTACTTCATCTGGAAACGAGAAGGCTTTTGGGCAAATCTGAGCTCAGGCCAGAAGAAAACGCAACATTAAATTATACAGCAAAATTATTTTTATTATTACATTCTGTATGGACCTTAAATGAACTATCCTTACTTGTGGTGAAAACGCCCTTCAGGGGTTCTGACTGATCCCCATCATACACAGCAAACACAGACACTGTGTACTCTGTTTGGGAGGCCAGGTTCCGTAGATATACATTAGAAACTGGACCCGTATCAACCTGAGTTACAAAATACAAATCACATTAAGTATCTGAACATAGTTTATATGCAGAAACAAGCCATGGTTGTGACGGTTCACTTACATAATGCTATTTATATCAAAATTATATCACTTATAATTTTTTTTATATCAAAAAATAGTTATACTATTTTGTTACATTATGCCAGTATGTAGTGTATGTGATTTAAAAAATGCAAGTCTTGTTAATTCCAGGTCCATTTTTTAAATCCAAATACAGAGTATAGTATTTCTACTGAAACCTACAAGTGATCATTTTAACAATTCTCTTTGCAGAAATGTTCTAGTAGATTTAACAGTACGTAGTTTGAAAAACATTATTTTGCACTGTCATACTGTTAATGTTTTCCACACTGATACTGCTGTCATGTGATGGGGTGAGCTATGAGGTTGGTAGCTTCAACATCTTATTCGGTTGCGTATTATAGATAATAACTTACCTCATTAGTTTGTGCACCGTTACTTTTGACGTACTTCAGCCGATAGCCTTTGACTGTGCTTGACGGTGCATCCCAGTTGAGCCGCACCGAGTTGTGGTCCACCTCAGTGACACGAAGATTACGAGGAGCCTTCAGAGGCACTGAATATACACATGAAATCAGACTATAGCTAGAGCTCAAAAAAATGCCCAATTATCATTTCAATCTGGTTTTAGTTCATTTTAGTTGTATTCTACTGAGTCACCAAGTGGACTTCTTAAACCATAAGTAAATGTTAAAAAATACAATCCAGATTTACTTTCTGTATTATGTAACATTATGAGCTGCGAGTAACATTTTGAGCTGCGAGTGAGACAGCAGTACTGTGTGTGAGTGTTTCAGGGAAAAATCACTAACAGGTGGTCTCCTGCATAGTAGCAGGATCGCTGGCCTCATCTCCGAACATGGCATAGACTGTCACTGTGTATTCTGTATCCGGACTTAAACCCACCAGCCCAAAGTCTGTCACGGTGTCTGCTACTTTGACCTGCAAAGCAAAACAAGTCCTCCACCATCATCTTTAAAGCATTTATCGGGGCTTCAATCCACTTGCCTCTTCAGTGGTTTATTAATGAAAACTCCATTTAGTCAATAAGAACGCAGCACACTTTATGCATCACAATAAGCGTGAAGGCATTGATTGCTTAATTCAAGTGTTCTGAAAGTAGGACAGTCAATAAATTTGGCTCAGGCTGCATATGACTAAAAACAACAGTGTTAGAGAAAATAAACATCTCTAATAGCAATGCAGTGATTCCATTTTTGTTCAGACCAGATATGAGTTTGAGTACATGTTTCTGATACTCACTGATAATGATACTGATACTGAAATGAGTAAGCTACTCAGAGCTGTTACGGACCTTTACACTTAACCATGAATATGTTTCCCGGTTTAAATAGTGGGTACAAAAAGTGCACATGAAGATGCTGAAGTTCCTCCCGTTGATATTTTCACAGAGCACAGTTTGCTGTCTGCTTTGCTTTGACAGCCATCATTAATCGTGAAATAAATTCAAATTGCTGTCATTTTGCATCGTCTGTCTATTAGCATGGCAACATACACTAAGTTTACGTCATATAGTATGACAGGGAACCGGATGTTGGTACCTGAGAATTTTTTGTGAATATGAATAAAAGTAAATAAGCATAGTGTGAGACCCATGTCTAATACTAGTATCAGTATCAATGTATCCTTAATCCGTAGCATATGTGTAGCTATGAAACGTGGTCTGAAATGTGGTGTGATACCCAAACATATATATGCTGCTGATTTCTTACCTCAGTCTCATCAATAGTTTCACTGATTAGGGGTGCATACACAAGCATGTACCCAGTAGCCCCTTCTGTAGGCCTCCATCGAGCACGCATGGTGTGTTGAGTAACATCATACAGCTCCAGACCACTGACCACAGGCAGAGCCACTGAAAACACACATGCATGATTACCATATAATCAGATATTACAAAAGTGTCATGGCATTTTTTTTCAGTCACTCTCGGACCAACCAATGGTTACAACTAGTGTGCACGAATAAGCATTAACAGTGTGCATAATAAAATTACATAGCATATGGTATAAGGTTTCTACAGGAAGGTACTGTGTGTAGTGTGAGTATGAAGTAGAGATTTCAGGGCATTTATGTTTGTGTTAGTGTGCGTGTGTTTGTGCGTGTGTGTGTGTGTGTAACTCACGTGTGGTTTCACTGCCCCTGAGAGCCTCACTGGCTGAGGCTGCGTACACAGCAAACACAGCAATCTCATACTCAGTCAGGGAGCTGAGGTCTTTCAGCACGGCTGAGGTCTCTGTGCCTTCCACCACAACCTAGCGTTAAATCAGAGTTGATTTTGCTTTCGTCGCTTGGAACTCATATCAACAGGTTTTAGGTTTATACACATTAGCTCCAAATCTCTAGATATGTCTAGAGCAGACAGCTGTAGGCAATCTGCTAATAAATATTTTGTGAGGAGCAGAAGGTGGTTGCACAGAAAGCTCATAGCCATATATTCTGCCTTATCTACGGTGGCCAAGAGATGCATATCACTACACAATTGCCAGAATGCAATGCAAAATCCCACAACACAAAAGCAAATCTGAATTCAAATCTCAACCTAAATGTTTTCTTGCAATGGAAATGTTTCCTCATAGTAATTAGAAAAGTTTTGTTTTTATGCATTTGTCTTACAAACATAACTTGCTAAACTGCAGTACATTAAACTGTGGGAATGAGAAGGGAATAAGAGTTTCTTCTTTATTATTAATACTGCATGTCGTCCTGACATCATCTGGATTTTATCATCCCAGGGACAATGGAAATGTTAACAGGATTTTGAGTTTAGCTGGTCTGTTACTTGAAAGGTTAAGCAGCTGACTTAATGATAGAGTTTCTTATTTTTTAAAACTGTGCCCAGACTCATAGAATTTTAGAAAAACTGTCCTTTAAAAAAATTGCCATGCAGTGGATCTCACTATTTTTTAAATACATAAAAAAATGTGTGATTGGATCGGCAGAAAGAGGAAGACTTGTTGATATTCACTGCAACTGCAATTCACCTGGTAGGCAGCAGAGAGGTCTAAGTATTTACAAACTACACCTTTAAATTTTAGTAGCACTTTGGCTGTTGACATATAATTTACAGTCTAACTGCATCATAGACCTATTAGACACTTACTTCTTCTGGCTGACCTCCTTTGCTGGGATAGTAAATCACACGGTACTTCTGAACACTGCCTGGTGCATGGGTCCAGGACACACGGAAACTTCGCGCTGTCACTTCAGACGTCACCAAGTCCTGAGGAGAGTTTAGTGTGTCTTCAGGGACTGAATCTCCTGAAAGAAGAAGTAGAAATGGCATTAGAGGCATTACAATGACAAAATCTGTCAGTCAAGCAACATTTACTTTAATAACAGTACAGTCATCTCAAATGTTTTTGGCAAAATTAATATATAAAAGGAATAACAGATGCAACTGGCAATATTCTGAGCTTAAATATACATGGGCTCTACCTAGTTTAATTTAAATGTAATGTAAAAATGTAAAGTATAATGTAAATCATTTTATCTTCCAGACACTGGTTTAAAAAATTCTGACCATCCCTAGAGTTAATATTTGGTGATTCTTTGCCCTGGAGAGAATAACAGCACTGAACCTCTTCCTGTAATGTCTAACAAGATTGAATATTTGTAGAGGGAGCTTGGACCACTCTTCTGTGAAGAACATTTCAAAATCCTGTATATTCTTGACAGTGGTTTTGGGACACTTGGAGCTGTTTAAAAATAAAACATTTTTTAAGATGACAACTAGTTTTCCTTTATTTGAAATATTCTTTAGGGACATCAATCTTTTTTCCTCCATATGTTTTTGAGTGAAATCACTATTATTACAACAAATTAAGTTCTTACATGAATCATCTTTCGTTAGCAGAAAAGTAAGCAGTTTAAATAAAAAAAACAGATTCAATTTTACTACTACTAATAAAATGTATATAATTATATTCATATTCTCTTAAAGGGTGCCAGTACCTCTGCAGCTGAGTATGTAGTGCCTAGGTTAAAATTTCGATAGCCAATGATAAATTCAGATTGTATAACCAAGTACTTACTTCTGATCTCTTTGTCTTGTTGCTCTACACCTTCGCACACAGTCCTGGTCAGACCCTCCACTATAGTATTCATGATGCTGAAGTCGGCCACGTTGTAGGTGTGTGTATCGTGTGGCTCAGAGGCAATGACCTTCAGCTCATTTTCATCTGCGTTCTTTACCCCTACACACATGCAGACACACAAACACACAGTTATAATCACACACGTTTATAAAGACACAAAGACTTCAACTCATATTCTACACTCTGTAAACATTGCTCAAACGTTTCAACAGCAAAGCCAAAGAGAAAGGCTTCAAAACATATATGTCTCACATCTACTTATGCAAGGAATAAAACATGATGGGATCAATAACTATGTTGTATTCCTCTTTGCCATTGCAATTTATCAACAATAGACTTTCCAGTATCTGAAAATATAAACTAGCAGCATCGCCTCTGACTCTTACAAAGCACTTCAATAATCAACACTTTCTGACCATTTAGACTCGTAAATTTCAACAGTGCTGTGGTATAATTAACTTTAAGCATGACCTGTAAGTGTTGCTGCGTTTAATGTACACTTTATAAACTTTATAGTATTTGTATGACAGAAGGGCTTTGTACACAAAGCCCTATGAAGAATCTTCTCTTACCAATGGCAAAGAGCTCAACACCGGCATCCTTCAAGCTCTGGGCAGGACTGTCAACAGCATCCTGAGATTTACCATCGGTGATCAGGATCCCGATTTTAGGAACGTTGCTTCGAGAACCAGATTCTGGTTTGAAGCTGTTCTTCAGAATGTATGTAAGGGCCAAACCTGTGGACACACCAAATTTAAAAATAACAAGACAACCAGAATCTGTATCCTATTAGTCCTCTACATACTGCTAGTATGCTACCTGTGAGTGTGTTTCCTCCTTTGTATGGCAGGTTTTTGACAGCATCAATGACAGAATCTTTAGTGGTAAAGGTATTGAGGTGCCACTCAATCCTGGGATCTCCACTGTACTGGGCCAGTCCTGAGCATCAAAAACATGATAATCCATATAAACTTACTATTAAAAATAAACCACAACATACTGCTAATCACAGTCATGGTGATTCAGAGAAAGGACAGCAAAAGAAGCATACCTATACGGGTTTTATCAATTTCCACATCGAAAGCATTAACCAGGTTTTCCAGGAATGTGCGCACCAGACGGAAATTGAGCCTGCCGATACTCCACGAGCCATCTACCAGGATGACAATATCAGCGATCGCAGATGTGGTGCACACAAACTGATCCACTACAGAGGGATCAAAGAGAAACAGAGAGACACAGGATCCACATTGATAACTAGAACACATTTAACACACATGGCAATGTAAAATGGGATATGCAGGTGCAGGTTTCAGTCCTCGAAAATAGTGCAATGGAATTGCTCAATCTACATGAGTCACAAATGGGAAGGTACATTTTTATTAAATCACAAAGCTTCCAGTAACGTGAGATGAGGAGAACAATATAACAACATGATTTGTGCGTATAATAAGACACAAGTCAAACATACTGTCATTTGACATGTTCTTAAACTGCAGAGGATTTGCTTTGGGCTTCACTCAAGCTACAATACATGAATCTTTAAAAAGAGATAGATTGCTCCTTTCATTCTTTAGCTTTACGTGCATGAGCAATGCCTCTCCCTAGTAATCCCCACCAGAGTTCAGCACCAGAGGGTTATAAACACACACATTTTTAACATGAGCAGTAATGGAGGAGCTCTCAGGGAAGGCAGTAAATTTAGAAATTGCAGAAACACACAAGACACTGTTTAGAGCATGGGAGTGTGCTGCATTCCTCCTTTAGCCATTTACGCCTTGTAAAACAGGCTCTTGTGCCCCCACATCATAATATATAGCCATTTCTCTATATCTCATACATTTTTTGTAGGAAAATACATAGAGCAATGATGTCACTTTCTCTCCAAAACATTTTGAAATCCAGCACCCAACAAGCCACACTAACAGAATGCTGAAAAGGATGTGTATTACAAGTGTAGCTAAGAATTGCCTATTAATAAATTGCAACATGTATTATCTGTAATTAAATATTTATTGATATACTGATAGATTTACAGCAGTGGCTTGTGACCATAGGTTATGGTGATGCAGGGTGGCATTAATAACGATATAGCCTCAACAAAATTAAGCCGAGAGACTATCACATCACACTTGACTTATGCTATAAGTTAATATCTAGTGAATTTTTAGAGTAATCTTGTAATAGGCAGTTGGAAGTCAATAACATAGTCATCCAGCATACAGTCTAGCAGCTTGTTCTCAGTGGTTTCAGATGTACCTTTGTTCAACTGTGTTTGATACAGCAGGTGTGTTTCCCAGAGAGCTAATATTATAATATCATTAACGAGGGTTGCCAGGTTTCAGCAAAATTTCCAGGCCAAATACATCTAAAAAAAACACACACAAATGACTTGAAACGATCTCAAATTTAACAATGGAAAAGGGAGACATATTTTTCTTCTTTTTTTCAGCCTTTGCATTTGAAACAAGGTCCCAGTGGTGAACACTCATTTCTAATGTACAGACATTATCCACTCCTTTCCCTCTCCCAATCTTTACAATATATCTTACAATTGAAATGGTTCTGTACATCATAGACATACTGTCTGCACCTACACTTTTCCTTTTTTTCCTGGCAACGCTGTCATTAACTGTCCTGCCCACTGAAAAGAGCCAGCATGGGACAGCATGATTAGTGCCCCAATGGACCTCTATTAGTGCTTGTTGCAGTTCTTATTTTTGACCACTAGGTGCAATAATAATAATAAGAAGAAGAAGAATGGAACTAAATGGGGCTGTGAGCGCGCTGCTCCACGATTGCGCAACGTCTAGAAAGTTGAGGAAATCACCAGAATATCAGCTTATTTGTCTTAATTTATATTTGTCAAATAGCAAAATTATTTTAAATTGTTGTTCACTCAATAGAGGTAATTAGTATTTCACCAAATTTAAAATGCATGGAGTTATGAATGAGGACTTTATGAAGATTAATAATGAACAAATGCCCCACCTGCCCCTATGAACAAGCTGCCACTGTACATTTGAATATAAACCCTTTCATATAAAGGGTAAGACATAATTATTTTAAGAACCTTTCCAAATTCTTCTGAAGATTTTTGTTACCTTAAATAGTATGTCAAATCAATTTAGACTTTTTCTAAATATAACTTATATTAAGTAGTAGTAAGCTGCCCATATGCAGAAAGTTTGTACAGATATACAGCAGTCATGCTGCAATGATAATTGCAAATAGTTTAGAGAGCTGATTTGGAGGTGATTTTATGTTTTGTGTTTTCTCAAATTGCCTATCTATAAGTGTTGATGCTATAAAAAGGTTAATATGTCAGGTACTCAAAAAGTGCCAAAGTACATTACATTAAATTGAAAATACAAAATAAGTCAATTCAGCACCTCTGAGATTCATAGCAACGGTAAGCAAGTCACTTGTGTGTGTGTAAGTGCTCAATAAAAGCTCATTCTCTGGCCTGTTTTTTAAATTAAATTCTGTATCTCCCATTTCTATTACCAAACAGATGTTGTATGACCTGTGGCATTACACGATGCAGCTGCACACCATTACACCTTCAGCTGCTATCTGTGACAACACTGTGAAAGGAAATCAAGGGAACTTGGAAGAATGAGCATCCTGAGAGAGAAGGTCATTAAATACACAGCAAGAGATCCACTTATTTGGATGGAGATGAACCACGAGGTTGCTCTGCCTTATCAGGAAGCTTGAGCATGAGCCTGAGTATGCTGATGGGAAACAGTGGAGCGAACGCATCAGGATCATAACTGATCCAGCAAAATCGATTCGCTCTAATCCCTGTGAGCTTCAGAGAATCGGCAACAGAGAACGTTTCTGTCTTAGAAGCCCAAGGTCATGTGATAGCAGAATACTGGTAAGAGCACATCGATGTTCTCGGATATATGGCTTGGGGTTTCCTTGAGGAGTCTGTGACAAACACACATGCTGGAGGGAGGAAAAAACATACAAGCAGGTGAGATTAGCATGAAATTAAAGAGAAACAAGCAAGATAAGCAATAAGATATTCTATACATATACAGCTTCATTTATTATGGCCTTTTATTCTCTAATGACATTTTCACATATGAGCTTATGCATTCACACACCAACATACAATCATCAGCAATGATTCATTGTGGCATTAAGACATCAAATGAGGACATACTGTTTGTGTGAAGAGGCTTATGTGAATATGTTAGTTTGCCCAAGTCCACTGAGGCCCATGTGTCTGCACTATTAATCTGCTGTGCTGGCGTCCAATAGTAAAGACTGTAACTCTCGGTTATGTCTCTGCTGGCAATATCTGTTAAAGAGGTGTCCAGGAAAAAAGGAAACAGAGCAAAAGATAATAATACCCTAGAAGCTAAAGTAAACTTACTTTTACACCTATCAGTCCTTTTGCTAAGTCTGAATCAGAGTTAAATTGATACTGTATTTGGTTGCACAATGCACATACTTAAAGAAAACGAAAAGGAAAAAAGGCTAAGGGGCACATAGAGCTAAAACAGAGGTGCTAAGTAAATGATTTGATAATTATATAAATAATTAGTATTTGTATGTCACGTCCAGCATCTGTTTCCTCCTTTTGTTTTCAGTCCAAATATCAAGAAGATGTTGCATGTCTGTCTCAGTTTGTGCCATTTTTAGCAGCTCATATCTTCAGAAAACAGTGAACAGTGAACACAGTCTACAGTGAAAATAATATTGAAGAAAGATTTACTCAATAAAGGTGTGGTAACAATTTCCACACATGAGGTCTTAATAAATTTAACTAAGCATATTTTAAAGGAAGGTTTACACAGCACCAAGGTTTAATTTTACTTATTTATTTCATACAAGAGAGCTTAAATGAACTACATAAACTTCAACTCCAAAAGAAGACATCACCTAAACGTTATCATTACTATTTACTGGTCACTAACAACTTAAATGGTTCCAAACAAAAGTAATACCCCACTGCAATAAATGCACTCACATCAGCCTTAACAAAGACTGAACTAGAGGAACCCAAGATGACTACTTAACTTAAGTGTACGTCCGCACACGTGTGTGTATATATATATATATAAACCATACATCTGACTAAAAAAACACAAAGAGGGTGACCCAAGAAAACATTATTAAATCAAAATTAAATCAGTTTAAAGTTATGAAAACGCGCATGCAAATCAAGTTCAAAAAACACACCTCCAAATTAGTGACTTCTTTCTTCTAGTTTTGTTGGCACTTACAAAATAATATTAAATTTAGCCCAGTAAAGTATGTAGAATATACACTTTGGGTATTAGCCACATATTTACATGAATTAATTTACTACAGAATTTAAAACAACTGAAAGATTCTATTAATGTGCTTTTTTCTGTAAAAAATCACATATCTGTTTTAGTCATATCTACTGAACCACTAAATCTTTTGTTTTTTTTCAGTGCACATGGCATGCTGGGTTAATTTCCTGCAGTTGGGTCGATTGAGAGTTGAATTGCTTTCTCACTGCAATCAAGTCGCACTAGAGTTCTCTTACAAACTAAATGCTGCATGTGTGAAAGCCCTAAAAACTTAATGTGCACCATAAGCAAGGACAAAAAAGGAAAAGCCTGATTTCAGGGTACTTCAGGCAAGACGCACCCCCCTTGGCCTTTTGTCTTGTGGTCAATTGAAAGGCATTGTGCTGTCTAAGTTCAGAATGAAAGAGAGACTTACAGCTCCTAATAGCTGCCTGACCCCATATATCAGTAATGTGAGGGCAGAAAGAAACCATCATGAAAAAGGACAGCTCCATTTGGACTGAGAAAACCTCATCAAGTGAAAGATCTTTACACACACACACAAACACACAAACAAAGTCTTTAGGAAATGTTCCAAAGAAACTTCCATGATTGAGGTGATGAAAAAAAAAAAAACTGCCATTTGACTGATGTTTTAGTTCTGCTTAGTCCACAGTGCACAGTGTTTTGAGTTTAGTAATCGATATCGAGACAGCTTGATAGGATGATAAGAGGTCACATCATGCACGGCAGGAGCCCCAGTAATTTATTAGCATGTTCTGTTTAGTAGAGCATTGCATTGTTTAAATTGGATATTGTTGTTCAGCTGTAGTGGACATGTTACTGAATGAAATGAATTCATTACAATCTACAGAGTCTGAATTTGCAATAATGATTAAAATATGATTAGCCATGACAGTGATGGACTAGCATGACCTTTTAGCCTTAATAAAGTCCAGAATAAATCCAAAACTTGTTTTTGTCCAGCCCTACCATATACACACTCTTAAAAAGTGTAAATGGAGAAAATATAGCTTCATAACCACTTTCTCTTAATGAATGCATTTTTATAGTATTACTAAATGTACAGGGAAATCTATATGATAAAAAAAAAATTCACTTGAGAATGAAATTGCCTGGATAAATATTGATCTATCGCCTTCAAGCTCATTCTGTTCAGCCGTTATATTCAGCAATACAGAAGTAAAAAAAAAATGTGCAGCACTGTATAAATATTTACGAGCAGGAATATTATATCTATAATAAAATCTATAATAAAATCAGATCTTCAGATTTTAGTTATGTGGAGTGTACACAACTTGCTTATCCTACATATGCAAGAAACATGAGTGTCCCTCATCAAGATAGTGGTTTTCTGGGTTAAAACAACCAAGAAACTGTTGCTGGAGGAGGGGAGGGAGAGGGAGAGAGAGAGAGAGAGAGAGAGAGAGAGAGCATCTAGCTGCCAGCAGGACCAGAAAAAGACATTCCAAACGCCATATTTAAATACCATTCAGCCATTCAAGCCACTCAGCGCCCACACTGCTCAACTGCTTGAAGCAAAGACCTCAAATCAAAGTCTTTTTTCCCGTTTCCCGACTTCTCTATTATCCGAAAGAATGTAGACCACAGCCACTCCTTGTCTACCTCCGTTGCTATGGGCTGTGCTGCTCCACCACCAACAGCCAGGCAATAAGCAGAGAAAGACTGGCTTTGTTCAGAAGAGTTGACATTACTTAATCAGTCCATTCAGTCCAAACTGCTTGCATTAACAGACAAGTCATGCGTCCTAGGATGACTACTGATTTTGAAAAATACTGTGTTTGACTTTCAGTCATCAAAGAATATAAATCACAGTCAGTAAAAGTACTGCTACTCCAGTAATTATTCACTTGAGCAAAAGTAAAAGTAATGATCAAGAATTTTAAGTAAGAGTAAGCAATGTCATCTGGTTAAAAAAAAAAAAAAAATTGACTAATTACTTTCCAAATTATTTTTTACATATCTGCAATTGACACAATCTGTGAGGAACTAACCAAGTGAGCTATGTCAAAGTGAACACCACCTCCATTATCAACAGTATATAAACCAAAGGTAAAGTTACCTGTCTCGCTAACTTATTTGGATTTCAGTAGCTTGCTAGGATTAGAAGCTAGCTAGCTAAATGAAGTTTCTTGCTACATGGTTAGCTATCTAGCAAAGATGCCCCTTACACATTATCCTGAGTGTTACCTATAGGCTGTAGAAGCACTTAGATATATTTAACACAACATGCAATCTCTACTGAACATCGAAGTGACATCTTAAGTTTAATACAGAGATTTTACACTGTAAAACATCAAACAATCTGGTCTAGGCTAGTCTTTCTCACACAGCTAGCTAATAGCTTACCTGTACATGTTGGATATTGAGCTGTGAAATGGCTTTGGCTTGCATAATTTACAGTACATTATCACACTGTTTCCTTTTAAACATTAAAAACTGACAATAGCTGATAAATTGGGCCACGGATGCTTTTCTGTCTTCATTGTCTCAGACATTGCTGCTGCTGACTAAGCATTTGGTGCCTGAAGGGTAGACTTTCGACAGAAAACTGCTTTTTATTTCAATCTAGTTTCAAAATTAAGCTATTCAAAATTTGCACATACTACATTTTTCAGTATTATTGTTTTACTCTGTTACAGTGATCCAACTGTCTAACTGCAGAATGCACAGCAACATCCAGACCCCATCTACCCCATCCCTGACTCCATGATCCTTCTGTTCGCACTGAAAAGTCATCAGACAAGACTCCTCTAGACAGACCAGCCCAGTTATGCTGCCAAACCCCAGCACATATCTACAGCTACTTCATAATTGCATCAGAGACTTGCTAATAATGTCAAGGGCATTTTAAAGCTGCTTTCCTACTTCATTTGCCTTCTGCTTATATTTCTTTCTTAAGCGACCATTTATCCCAGGCTGCTCTTTTATAAAAACCTCTAAACGGATCTGCAAAAGAAATAGAGCATTCTGTACGTCAGACCTCTATTTATTTGATTTTTTGTATTTTTTCATGCGGTGTCTGATGATTTTTATAGAAGCACAGACGTTGACTGTGTCTGGCCTGGTAGGATTGGCTTACACGAGTCTGGGGTTTGTATTGGAGCACACACAGTCCAGAAGACACAGTGCACGTGTCACCCCCAATTCCCAAACTCCTCAGTTCCTCAGCTGCACAATATACAGTCTTGGTATTAAAGGTCTCTTTGCACCCACAGTGAGAAACAGGTTTGTGATTACTCGGAGTCAGAATACTTTTAACCCTCAGCAACTGGCAAATTTTATCAGTCAAATTAAATTCTCTCTCTGAGAATACTTTTCATGCATTATTCTCTCCAGACAGCTAATCCTTCAGACACGCATCCTCCTTTCAAACAGTACAAACTATTCAGTAAATAATTCATGAACATTTTTAGTCAAGCTGTCTATTAAACCGCAGACAGTACAGGACTTCCAATTGCATCTCCTCAAAGGGTAAGATGGAATTTAATTTACAGTGCTTTATGCATAAAGAGAAACAATCAAACCGATTATTCAGTTCTGCCTAGCGTGCATAATCTTTACTGTCAGCACTCTGATGCTCCTCATTTCATGAAGGTGAAGAGTTTACCAAGTTGAAGTATAGTTCCAGCATGGAGCCTAATCACAGTGTGCTCCTACACACTCTCAGAAAAAAAAACAGTACTAATCTGTACCTTTCTTTATCACTGGGGTGGCACCTTCAAGGGTATACTTTTGTTCGTACATTTAAAGTCTGTCTTTCACATGATGAACCTTACATGAGCCTTTCTAGGTAAAAGATACACACTAACAGCGGTGGGAAAAAGTACTGAGAAAGCATACTGAAGTGAAAGTTTAGATAATAGGTCAAAACCCAGATAAAAAAATACTTTCCAAATGTACTCAAGTTTTAAAAAGGTACAGTTTAACTTATGGAATTAAATAATGTCATGTTTAACGAGAAAACTAAATTTATTACTTACCTCACCCTATTATAAGAAACTTCACTGTTTTGCCTGAAAAGTCATTCTATCTCTGTATGTTTGCTGGTCATATGCATGACTAATGCTACATACTTTGCTAATGAATTAATCAGAAATAAAATATCCTGTAAATAACTAATAGTTACTAATATAATTAATATATACTAGAGCTAGAATTTGGCGCCTAATTATATTAGCTACTGGAATCAATGCTAGTCTAACCCGGCATTAGGAAAGAAAACAGGCTAACTTAGTTTAATATAGCTAGTTAATGTTAGCAAATTAGAGAAATTTAGCAAATTAGATGCCTTCTTGGTATGCAAAGAAGACACCTCATTTTACATAAGCATATTATACTGTGGTAGGGACAGGGACATTTACAACACTACAGTCCAATGTTTTACCTATCTTCAAACACACACAGATAGCTATAGTGTTAACTACACTGACAACTGTAGATGCACAATTCTTGATAACGGTGAACTTGATTAGATGCTTTAAACTGAACTGTAAAAAAAATGCATGGGAGCCCATTCAGCTGAGGTATAGTGTACAGTCAT
Source organism: Pangasianodon hypophthalmus (assembly GCF_027358585.1). Lineage (NCBI taxonomy): Eukaryota > Metazoa > Chordata > Actinopteri > Siluriformes > Pangasiidae > Pangasianodon > Pangasianodon hypophthalmus. The sequence goes on from NC_069710.1 coordinate 22,745,349, forward strand.
TGAGAGAAGAAGAGACCTTCAAGCTTTGTAATGAGTACTTTGAAGGTTTAAATACATTGAAATATGTGTCCTAGAAATGTAATAAATAAAGAGGACAAATATTCGGTTTCAATAACACTCAAGTCAAGTATAAATAACACAAAATAATATTGATATAGTAATTATGAGTAAGTATAGTGAAGAAGTACAATAACTCAAGTATTTTAGTAATTTATTAATAAGTAATTAGTAATTAATTACTAAATTAGTCATAAGTATTAAGTAGTACATATTTTCTGTCCCTGCACACTTAAGGTACAAAAGATGTACGCTTGTGGTTAGTACCCTTTTTTTCTGAGATTGTAGAAGCATCAGATGCATGTGCATGAACTGTGCCAAACAGAGGTTAATTACCACTAACATTTATTATTAACATCTGCAGAACAAGATCCGTCACAGGTCTGAACAATGTTCATTACACTATACATTAGCACTCTTGCTTTCAAGCTCAGACACATGGGCTATAAAAGTGAATATATGAGAGTGAGTGTTTGTGCAAAACAGAAAGAGAGAGGCGTCCGGATTAACCACTGCGCACTGTGGCGATGAGTGAACTACTCATCTTATGCTAAGTACTCGCAAATTAGAGTGCTACTGCAATTAGATATGGCAAAGCTGACTCCCTGGTCCTTCTCGTGAAGGTCAAGGGAAGCAAAGTGTCCCAAATGCCTGCAGTATTTCAGCGAGCCAAGATTCACCACTATTTTTACAGAATTTTCTATGCAGTAAGTGCATCTCTCTCTCTCTCTCTCTCTCTCTCTCTCTCTCTCTCTCTCTGTGTGTGTGTGAGACATAATTTATGGTATAGTTTTCCCAGCAGATTAATGAGTAGCATCAATAAGCATTCTGCTGCATTTCATGACACTGTATAATGTTTTATAACTGCCTTATACAGCAATGAATTATGCAGAACTGTAGTTTTACCTAAAGATTAATGGTGTAACGCAGTGACACTATCTGTGTCTCTATCTGTTTATTGCTCAAAATATGTGGATGTGGCCCAAACCAGAACGGGGTTTCTTTCTTTTGTAATACACCAAAAAAAAAAAAAAAAAAAAAAAACAGACAAATGCCAGCAATATCATCATTATCTCTGTGAATTCTGGCTCTGACAGTTCCTCGACCTCAGCTACATCACTCAAGTTCATAATTGGTCGAGACATGAGTGCGGGACTGTTATTTTTTAATCTTTCCCACACAGCTATTATTTTAGTTTGTACCTGCCCTCGATATTTTTTAAGAAATTTAATTGGTTCTGTTTCACAAAAAAATAGACAAACTAGAAGCATAATTTAAACCACTTCAACACAGATGAGGCAGTTACTAAGGATGGGTACCCATAGGAACCCAGTCCTGATGCACACAGAAAAACACAGTTTTACTTTTATACTTTTACTTTCTGCCAAGCTTCCTAACAAAGGGGGAAATAAATAGTCCACATTATATTTGTATCTGTACTTATATTTGTTCAGAACACATTATCTGTTCAATCTGAATAATGTATTTGTATTCAGGTACCGCCCTACTAAAGAAGAAGAACAGAAAACCATCACATATCACAATGATACTTATTTTTAATCAGCATTTAAAGTAGTGTAGTTAATTTGGTGGCATTTGCCCCAATATGCCTGCACAAGAAATATGTGTGCCAGAAGAATTCCCTGTCTTCCCCAGATGGTCCTTTAGCTGCCTTATTATACATTCATCATCACATCATAGCAAATCAGACAACGTCCTTGCACTGCATTTTGTCTGTGTGAGAGGACATGTGCAAGTTTGTGTGCATGTGTGCATGCAAAGTGTGGTTTTCACTTGGTTGACAGCTCTCATACAAAACTCCCCCAAAGAGATCAAGAATCCATGCAGGGAGAGGCCAAGCATAAATAAATAATAATGCAAGAATTTATTGTAGCAAGCAGGATTTCCTTCAAGCTCTGATGGATGGTATAAAAAATTTACATTTTTATACCATCTTTATACCATTTTTTATACCATATTGCCCCTCATGACCAGCACTGCCTCAGCCTTACTGGCTGACTTGATGTGTAAGGAGTGTCACCTAAGAGCCTCTTATTAAGTCATCCATTAGCCGGTGCTGGCCTTCTGCACTGGATAGCAGCCATTTGTTTGGAAGGATTTTTCAGATCTACAGCTGTGGAAACAAAAGGGGGTGTTTGCACCCTTTGAAAAAATTTGGATGTCAGCTAAAATCAGGCCGCAGTAGATGTAAGACTCAGGCATTTATTATGTTGGTGCTACTTAGAAGATTATTCCCACAAGCCGTGTGTAAAACGAAGGCATTTGCAGTTTACTACTTAATTACTACTTAGAGAACTTACTGAAGAAGAAAATTCTTTCAGTATGCACACAAAATCAAAATCTCTGTTACTCAATTGTTTTTTGGACATTTGTTCTCTTCTTTCATTTCAATTTATACAACAGCACTGTTGAATTCTCAACAGAAAGCACGACTCTGACGTGCTGCCAGCTATAACGAAGGCATTTGCAGTTTACTACTTAATTACTACTTAGAGAACTTATTGAAAAAGAAAATTCTTTCAGTATGCACACAAAATCAAAATCTCTGTTACTCAATTGTTGCATAGCACCTCCTGATTATTCATTATGAATCCTGAATCACAGGTTTATATTAATGTGCTAATTCTAATACGTTATTGTTTCTGTAGTAACAGTTCATTCACAGCGATTTGTATGGCGAACATGCCACAAAGAAAACAAAGAAAAATGTAGATTTGTTTATATGGTGAAGCTTGGAGATGTATATTTAACATTTATGGAAGGAATCTCGAGTATAGATGCTTGGTAACAGTCAGTAAGTTTTCTACCACAGGGAAATTTTTTGCACTTTCACGCTTCTCAGTAATATGCATTTTTGTCTTAAATTCAGAAAAGAGAAGAAAAGAGAGACTGTTGAGGGAATGACTGTTTATACAGCTGCTATTAATAAGTGACAACAGGAACTAACTTGTCTCGTGGATATTCCACATTAAATGTAACTAAACAGTTCAAAAGTATGGTCATCATTCAATAATAAATTAATAATAACTTTAACTGTTGGAAACTGGCTGTAGTATAATATATAAAAACATTTTAGGGGTTATTGGAAAATCAACAATTGGCATGCTTTGCATTTTACAGGCCTTATTACACCACCCCATTGTTGATTATTTTCCTATAACAGCAAGCACCTTTGTGTTTTATTCCTTAATTGCACAATTATTTAAGTTTGTAGACTTCATAACTTCATTAGCCTTTCAATGTACAGTTACATTTGGATCTACAAACGTGTATACACTGCAATATACACCATTACCATCCAAAAAGATGAGAATACTGTGATATAAAATGTTGGCTAAATACCTGGTAGTGAATAAAACGCTTTACTACTGGTATTCGGAAAGATGCTGTCCATCTTACAGGTTCAGTTGAAGAAAAAATACTGAAAGAACACCTGTATCATTGCAGGACAGTATAGCTTCAAACTCATAAAGATACGAAGGAAAGCCTTGAGGGGAAAAGGATGTGAGAGAGAAAGAAACAGAGGCGGGGAGAAGGAGTGGTGCCCATCTCTGGACACATCTGCTTCGCTTATGGAGGATAGTGCTAACAGTAACTTATTTCTGCATGTTTAAACAGAGACAACTGTCTGGACAGACACTGGGAGAAAGTGGATGAGACAAAATATCTATCTGCACATTTAAAAAAGAAGAAAAGCAGAGGGAAAGAGGCACAAGGGCTAAAATCAGTATGCAGAGGAGTTACAATCCTCCCCTCATTAACAAATGACACACATTTACACTTCCATATTATGCATCCAAGAACAGTCATCTCCTGTCTTCAGGGCTCTGTGCCTCCCCATTAGAGGTGTGAGGGATGAATGGCAATGCTCCATGCCATGAAAATGCACAAAATGCTTAAAAAAAAAAAAAGAGGAGCGCTTCTCACATCCAACTACTAAAATTGGCTTATTACTGTACGATTTTTGGTCCAATTTTGCTGATGCACAGAAAAATCAGACATCATAAAAGAATTCTTTGGTCGTGAGTTGAGATCAGCTGTGTTTGATCGCAGCGGCACAAAATCGGCTGCCGGTGAACGCATCACGTTATGCATTCTAAATCCACCAGTCTCAACTTACGACCACAGACTTCTTTTACAATGTGCGAATTTTATCTGCATCAGCAAAACTGGGTGAAAAGCATACAGTGCAAAGCCAGGTGTTAGTACACGGCAGCGACAATGGCAACACCTAAGCCAAACATGATAATGGACAGAAACAAAACTAAAAACCGAAAAATTACCTCAAGCCCACTCTGAGTAAGCAGGACGTAGTACTTTTCTTTAAGTGCAAGTCTATCGTTAGAGGATCTTCTCTGTATAATCTAACATGGACAGCACCTTATGGCGCAGTCTCTTCTAGAATTTGCCACAGTGTGACAAGTAATAATCTTAAAAAACTGCTTTAATCACACAGTTTAAAACCAGCTTGCAGGCCTAATCCTGTTTAGCTTCCGAGATCGGATGAGATTGGGTGTTCTCAGGCTGGTATGGCTGTAAGCGAGGACCATTTCTACTTTTGCTCACAGTCAGGTTTAGTCTCCAGAAAATATGCCAGATGCCTATGATTGCATCAGTAGCCCTTGAGCTGCCCTCTACCTTAATTATAGTCAGAGATATTAAATTGGAAATGAACAGTGCCTCCCCTCAAACACACACACACACAAACACACGCGCACACACACACACACACTCAACCTCACAGACAACAAATGTAATTTGCTCATCATCCAGCAAAAGCAATGGATGAACAGGTCAGGGAGATCAATAAACAAACCAGAACCTAAGAGATGGAGCTGGGTTGCATGATTGCATCTTCACTTGTCTGTACATGACCATGCAAATGAATGTTTAGACGCAGATAATAAACTTCTCAAAGTATCTTACCCTTCCACTAGGCCACATGAGAAATAAAGACCTTTGATCAAACATAACGGTAACTAATTCAAAAAATAAAGCCAATTAATGTACACGTCTTGGTCAGACAATTTAATGATGGCCAGCTGATTTGTTGTTTTCGTGGTATACAACAAATTGAAACAGAACATAGTAAACGACTGACCGCCAGAATTGTGCTGTTACAACATTGCGGCTAACTCTAATTCCATTCAGTGACATGATTTGGGTTTTAGAAAGCTGAAGTTTTGTTGTTGGCCATATGGCTGTGTGCATTACACCAGAGTACAAGCCCCAAATTAATCAACAAAACAGATTCTACACAAACTCGCTCGATCAGTATGAGATTAGGAGGAAACTGTTGTACTAAGGCAAGCTATCAGAGCTGAATTTTAAACACTCAGCTGAAGCTGATGAAAACAGCAGATTCAGTGTCTAGCAGTGAAACTGAGCACTCAATAACACAAATACTCTTATAATTGTGATACAGTGTACAGCAGCCCTTTCAATTAGCGTGCACAAGGGGACATGATTAGAATTTCCTAGATGTGAAACATTATTGAATTCATGTCATAAGTACATAATTAATATTATTTGCAGTCCAAAAATATGTACAGTTCAATTCTTTCATTATAGCATAGAAGCCAAAAATCCTTGCTACTGTTCTCATCGGAATTCCAGACAAACATGCAGATAGATAAGAGGACTTGCGTTACTGATTCCCAGAGTGAGTGAGGCCTCGTTTTCTGCCTATCAGCCTTTTCCTCCAGTGAGCTGTGATGTCTCTTTTAGAGAAACTTCTAAAATCTTTGTGGTTAAAATCAGGAAAGCTGTTCAAGCTTGGCACCCTGGCACTAAGACCAAAAATTAGCATTCTCAGCACCACAGCACCTAGCGCTGCTAATGCAGTTCACTGGAGAGCCCTAGAGGACAGCCGTCTCTGTCCAGGGCTTCCAATAGCAGGGATCCCTCATTAAAAGTGTTTTCTTGCAAAAAAAATAAATAAATAAAATCACTAAGGGAATCCACACTGCACATTTCCATTAAAAAGCAGGGCCACCTAGGGAGAGTCCAACGTTATGCATGGCTCTGCCAGCTTGTTTGTACCTCTCATGGGAACGGGGATGTATCACCCTGTCTCCGTCTCTGACTGTGTCTGCCTCAGAGGAGGTTTACAGTAGGTGCAGGTCCTGCTGCATTTCCTCCATGCTGCTCGCCAGTGTCCTGCCTTCTGGCCAAAAAAGTCAGCAAAGCCCATTATCACACCTCTGTCTCCTTCACAGGCTTATACGTGTGACAGATGAGTCTTCTGACAATCACCACCTTTTACCACAAGCCCAGACAAAAAAAAAAAAAAAATGCTACTCCAGGTGGCTTTAACCAGCACTGGAGTCTCAAACTAATTGCTTTCTGAAGGCGACGCCTCTCTCTCTCTCTCTCTCTCTCTCTCTCTCTCTCTCTCTCCTAAAACAATTGCTGCCCTCCCTCTCTCTATCCATGCTGTAATTTCTGGACCTCTCCGACTCAAAGCCAACAGACAGCTGTTTGATATCGGTGTGAGGGGAGATGCTGCTGGTGATTGCCTGCCACATCCAGATGTTAAACATGAATCAGTATTGCAGGTGGTATCTCTAGGCTTTTAATGTTGCGAGAATTGAAGCTGACAACACTCTGAAGAGCTGGCGCATCATTCATCAGCGGTGAGAATCTGATTTTTTATATATTTTTTTTAAATCATACCCCTCAAATATGAGATTCACATCCCACATGAGAACTTGTTTACTTTTATTCTGTCTATTTGGGCAGGATCCCAGGAGAGCCACTTCAAAAGGAAGTGTGATCTTGTGATAGCACACAACACCAGCCAGCACATACAAAAACACACACACACACACACAAAACAAGCTAAACCATCTCTAAGGTGGGTGGCCATGAGGGAAAATCCCTTTCTCTGCTTTTCTACGGATAGCTAAAATTGAAATATGAAGATTTCAGAATCATTCACACTGAGCATCAGACGTGATCTGTGTTTGAAGAGACTTCTTTGTTATGGAATTCATTTCATCAAAGGCACTCTTGCGTCTTACTCCAGTTCTTATTTTACTCACCACCACACTAAACAAAATGCCACTGTCTGGCATAAAAATAAAAACAGTATAAAAACAATATACACTAGGTCACAGCATGAGTAGCCTTAGGCTATAAAAAAGCATTGCCCAGAGCTGCCTAGTAGCCTCTCTCTTGTTTTCTTTAAGTCCCTCTGGCCTTTTTATTTCGCCCCAAAACCACACATGTGGAATTGTGTGCCAAACTGTCCATATTAGCCTCTTAATTATAGCAGTTTAGAGAGAGAAAACACCCTGATAAGCTTTCTTAGCTTCATAAGAGGAAGCTTAGTCTAAATCTGTGCTACCGGGCAGCATTCCACAGAGGTGTCCAAAATTACAGTCTGTGAGCAATGCGTACAAAACGCAGCTTATGTTGACTTCATGTGCTTTTCTCCCACATGGTTTCACCACACTGTGGTCCTGATGAGGGGCCCAAGCATACCACAGAGCCCCACAGCATATTTCAAACCCTTCACAGCACAGATTGGATTTTGCACTCTCGAAAACAAATGGCCACAGCTCGACCCATTAGACCCTCTAACAGTCTTCACTTGCACCGCACGGCAGCTGCAGCTGAGCTGATTGATCAGCCTGGATACCTATTCTGTACACGCTGTGATAATGCTCCCGCACGGTCAACCGTCTACTTGTTTTTTCAGAGATGATCACACAGATATTGAAAGTACACTTTAATCCTCACTCATAGCACCCGCTATTAAAGTTTCTTCTTTCATAGCACCTTGTAATAAGATTATAAACACAAACGCCACAGACTGCTGTCGGATAAATGGCCAAGAACAACCCATCTAGATAGGAAAAATAAACACTTTCACACATAACTGACAGAAGCATGGCCTAGAGAGACTTCTGAATTTCCAAACTAGATCATTATCTTTGACCTTGGCTTCATGAACATGCACATTTTTCTATCAAGAGACAGAAGAGCTGGAAGCAGAGGTGCCTGGGTAGAGCGTCGACCTCCACAAATTCACTTGACTGCAATCCTTATACTCCACTGATGTCTAAAGCCAGTCTCAAAGGTTTTGACAGAGGGGCATTTCCCATTGGCAAAGTTGAAATAATGATTTCAAGGGACAAAAAGAGCATGTGCAAAAGAAAATGTGTATGTGAGAGAGAAACAAAAAGACTAGTTATGTATGTTGCTCTTTGATCTACCTCCTGATAGTTCAATACCATCCTCTGTAGGCATCTCCTTTATTCTCGGTGGTTGGGTGTTTTCTCTCTCAAATTCCCGGCCCTGAGCTGCAAAACATAAATATTTCAGCATGTTCAGAACACATATCTGTATCCGAGGTCCAACATATTGAAAGCTATTTTTCAAGATAAGTGTAACATAAGTGAACACAATGAACAAATCTATTCGATCTACAACTACAATTTATTTTTAACGTAGCAATTATTACGGCAAAAGCAGTAGTGAAAGTAGATGGTGGTTCATCCAAACATAATTTAATTTGGCAAACAGTAAAGGCAAGAAGACTGTAATGATGCTGTGAGTGCTTTCCATACCTCCAAAGCTTCCTTCAAGTGCTCTGCTTTGTTGACTTCCACTCACAGCTATAACCTTGACTTTGTACTCCTTTGTGGGATTGAAGTCATTTATTATTGCCTTGGTTTGACCCTTTCCAATTCGAAGCTCATTCCTCTCTCCATCTATGATCAGACAGAAATCATTGACAGAAAGCTCATTAGCATGCATTACTATGCCTTTTCATTAACTCTAACAAAGCTCATTCCCTATTCGAACTGCCTATTCGAGTCTCAATGTCAAGCAACTGGTGTGGAAGCAATCTGTTTACAGCGCAATTCTGTAATAAGGATTCTGCTGGGAGGTTTGGTGACAAGAATCGAGATGCAATTATCAGCCTAATGATTTATAAGGATGTGATTATGTCTGTCCTGATAGAACAAGTCCAACAGGGTTGGGGAAATCCTTTGAAATTTGTCAGAAGTAGGGATTGAATTCTGGGTTAAATCAAGGGTAGAATGGAATATTTGTTTTAAAAAGCACCCCATAGTCTTGCTGATATTTAATATTTAAGCAATACTGTCCAAACCAAAATGTAACACTCTCTACATTTATTTTTTTATAATCCTTTCCCTTTAATTCATAGACCTTTAGTGTACAGCAAAACTTTCTGTCGATTCTTATGGAGAGGAATGGAGTGACGCTTAAAGCGATTATACTGACTTGATGTGAAACTGCAAGAAATCAGTGTGTGACAGCTTTATGAATAACATGCAGATTCCAATTCAATAGTAGATGTCTTCGATTTGAATTGCTCATAAAGAAATCTCGAATTTCTTTCCCCTGTAGATACCAAAATGAATATATCGTATTACACCACACGGGTGTACTTATGTATTGGAAACATGCCAGTTCAATAAAATTCATCACCGTCCCTATGAACACATGTGATTCAGAATGACATTCTGCTTTTTTTTTAAACACGCTGTGTATCAGCCTTGAACAAGTCTTTCTCTCATGTTGTTAAGGCTCTGTTTCACAACTTGCTTAACCTCACACACCTCTCCATTGGCTTCACACAAAGAACTCTGCTATGACTCCACTCAATTCCATTTCTCTATAGGAAATCCTGGCATTGCCTCTCCAAATCAGACCACTGACTAATGATACTGATTTAAATCCTCATGGCCAACCAAGAAATCAATTTGATTGAGGAATGGGTTAAATTGTGCTTGCTCAGCGGCCACTTGGAGCATGATTGGGGTTAGAGAAGACCGAAGAGGTTCAAGGGCTGAAAATTTTCCTTTGCTGATGTGTCAGCACTTCTTAACAACAATTGAAAAAAAAATGCTGCAGGCAGCAAAGTGTTACCCGGGTGTAATACTTGGTGAGAGGGCATCAAAGTATTCAAAAGTTTCATTTTGGATATTTCCTCTAGACAATATAGATTTCTTATACTGATATATATGACTTTCAGTTTAAATTTCAAGGGGTCTTTTTTTGAGGGAATAGAGCAATCTTCAATGACTGAAAATGGATATGCAATAACACTGATGCTTCCAGCTGCAGTGTTCAGGAGAAAATTAATCTTCTATGTTTTTATTTGGACAGACAACACTGAGTCCAATATCGTGAGCCAAAATCTAAAGTTTAACTTTGTTTGTTTAGTTTAGCGTTCAGCAGAGATCCAAGCCAAATCTGACAAGCAAAGAGCATCAGGCTATGCGGGGGTCCTTTAGCTCTCGAATCAAGGAAGCCATAACTCTTAGGACTGAGTCAGGTTTTTTACAAAGGGTAAACCTCATGTGACCTCTTTCTCTCTCTCTGTCTTCCATAGCTCAGGGATGGCAGTATAGTTATGGGATTTCAAACACACTCAGCTGACAGTAATACTGTAAACTCACGATATGACGGTGACCTCATTCTGACCTGTTCAGCTTCCGGACCTGCCCCTTAAAAACACACTGCAGTCTGCACTCACTGACTGACTTACACTATCACATGTCCTCATTCAACCCCTTCCATCTCGTCAACAACCCACTTCTTCCAGTGGAACTAATTCCAGCAATTAAAACCACTCTGGTCACAGAGAAAAAGCTGCTATAACAGAAATGATGGCCCTTCCCATCTGTTCATTCTGAACTGGATAATGAGGAATGGTCGTTCAGACCTGCCAGGTTCAATATACGCAGAGGAATGCTAAAGAATGCTCTCAGCATGTTCAGACATGGCCTGGTATTGTCCCTAGGAAAAAGATTTGTGGCCTTTAACAAAGGGGCAAGCTTAGAGACCCGGTGGCTAATAAGCCCCTGATCCTCACAAAGCTTTGCTACAAGCCAAGGTTTGTGCCTTTGTCCATGTTATCCAAAGCTAAATCATAGTCGAAAACAAGCCCTGCTTCAAGTGTTTGAAAACAGAAAATCTACAGTCATATAGGCCACACAATATGGACAAAATGTTGTACTCTGATTACACTGCTGCATGCCTCAGTTGTAGTAGGATGTGTGTTTTATGTATTACACAATGTGGTACATATTACAGCTGCAGTATAATGAGCTGATCTGATCAGACATTTCTGTGCTTTGTTAGAGGCTCCAATTTTTTTTTCAGATGCCTTCACTGTGATAACCAGCTGTGATAATGTGCAGCTCTATATGTGCCATCAGGTTAAATGGAAAACTGTCAGGATTTTATGTGAATGTGTGCAAATTGCAGGCTTGTAAGTGTTATAGGATCTTTTCTGGTTTGTACCTGGTTTGTACAAACAGGCACAAAAGGGCACTTAGACGTAATGAATGAAGAGCCGTTCATCATTATTCTTAGACGTGTTCATGATTCTTACCCGGCACACTGTTGTAAATAAATCTATAGCCATTGTATTCTCCCTTTGGCTCTTTCCATAACACATACAACTTGTCAGGACCCATGACTTTAAATCGCAGTCTTCGTGGGCCTGCAACTGGAAGAGAAACAATATATGTCAAAAGAATTATATTTTGTTATAAAACAATACTTTTGTGATTAAAAAACAAAAATTCCCTTTACCTTAAACAGGGACCATGTGTAATATACTAGCATGTAATTACAGTATATATCAGGTGCATTTGAACCAAGTGAAGTGAAGCGTGAAGAGGCAACGGCTATGAAACAAATATTTCCACATTCTCAGGCTAGTTTACTTTTGTATGTAAAATTATATCATTATCACTTTCATGATATTATAGTGTGAGTAAGGCCAGGAGAAGCATGGTATGAAGGTTTGAGAAGGCAGTGTTAGAGAAGAAAATGCCACTTTTTAAACCCGGGTTAGACACTACTACACTACTTTAATAGCCAGGGATAGGTATTATTCCAAAACTAGATGATCATTTCAGTTCTATTGTGAAATCACTACCATTTTACTACACATACAGAAAATTAAATTTGAACTATTTTTCTAGGAACAGGAGAAAGTCAAAAAAGTCTGCAAAAGTCTGCATTTTGAATGTGCTTTTTTCTCCCATTCAAATATTCATCATAATGTACTTTATTTTTTTCAATGAATTGAGCCTTTCAAATTCCGGGTGAAAAATATACCTTGTAGCTTGTCATTAAGTCAATACCCATCCCTAGCTAGTGATTTCACAGAGGAGGAAAGCCAGCACAGAAAGCACCATTTTACAACCCTTCTTATGAGCAGCTAATACATTTTTTGCCTTTAAAAAGCTGATAAAAGGTCAGGTCTCCCAAAATATTTAACCATTAGAGGAGAACTAATCCTTCTGACCGTGAATCAGATTTAAAAAGCTGTAAAGTGTTATCCATGTGCTTAGCCACCACACCCAGTGCACACACATTCCTGCCGAATCACAATGAAACCCCAAAGCACTGTTTCGTTCACTAATTCCACACATAGACAAGTAAGAATCCCCATAATGTCTTTACATGCTGCCACACTGATCAAACACGAAGAATGTGTAGTGTACTGTACACTAAATGTGGGCATGTAAAGATGAACAGTTTTGAGTAGAAAGTCAAAAAAAGGACAAAAGGGGAAAAAACTACAAGAAACAAAAACTGTTCTAAATTCACCAACCTGAAATTGAGGATTGGATTTCTGCTGCGATTTGTTCACTGAGGGGGCAGAGATCTCTCTTCTCAAGAGACCATTAACTCCACACTCATTTCTGAAGAGACCATCAACTCCACACTCATTTCTGCACTCTCAAAAAGGACCTGTGCCTTTGAGGGATGCTGAATTGAAATCCGCTTGTATAAGAGCACATTGCAAACATTTTATATAAGACAAAGTGGGGAAAAAGTCCCTGAAAAAGTAGTTCTGGACTACTGCTGCGATTTAGGATGAAGGGGTCTGAGTGATACAAATGTATATCACTGTCATGTCCATTTCCTGAGTCCTAAAAGTGCTGCAGTAGGGAACCTGGCAAATCTGGTCATATCCTAGAGGATTACTCGTAAAAGTGATTCCACCGATTTTTTGACAGTAAAATGCTCCCTGACTGTGGTTGGAGAACTCTCCACTGCCATCATGGATTAATTGTTACAAGTGACGACTTGTTATTGAAAAGATAACAAAAAGGTAGGAACAGGAGGTCACGTATCTTTGTATATTAGACACACACACAGCTGCAAATCCACCAGCCTTTGATGAGCTTATTTTTCATCCATCTGAAGACTGTGGCAGAGAGCACTTACTCCAAATCCACAGACTCCTTTTATCATGACTCTTCCGCTCACTTTAATGACATGGGCCTCTTTTGAACTTTAATCTTTTACCAACATGGAAATCCCTGCTGGGGGGAATTAAAATATTAACACCTACAGAAGACAGATGGGTCAAGACTGTTTCACTACATATTCAGAGGTATTAATGAGATGCAAAAGAGTGTAAATCTGCGCTGAGGCGCCAGGCGAGGGGATGGGTGACAGTTTCTCACTTTCCCTAAAACCGACCCAGCAGAGAGAAGATTAGTCTAGTTCCAGAGCAATGTGTAAAATCATACCATGTGAGTGAACTGGTATGAAAGTAAATACTACGTCTAAAAGTGTAGCTGGTTAAAACATTTTGGTTTTTAGTTAAGATTCCAGACAGTCTGCTTAGAGATGATGTTCACTTTGAATTTTGTCATATTTCATGACAACTCGAAGATAGATGCTGTCGGGTATAATAGTCTTCCCACACAGTCTCATCACGCTGCACTCAAAATGGATTTCATCAACATCTGATACTCCCCATTCATATTCAGCAAGTTTTGCACTATGTACTTTTACACATTTTCCATTCTGCAGATTTGCTCTCTGACTTCAATCAGGTGCTGCTGTTCAGAATGCCAACGTGACACATATCCTCTCATTGTCTGTAAGATATAGGCTGTACTTTTCTCGTGTTTTTCTTCTGCTTGATCTGCTTTCTCTCAGTTATCTCGGGGGTACTTTATACCCTTACATGTAGAAGATTTTTACAGAGCCATTGCAGAACTCAGTCACATACAGACAGGAATCACACTAAATGCCTCTCACTTCTTCCTCTCTTTTGGTGAAGGAAATCCTGCCAGCAGTGCAGCAGTGTTAAATGAGATAGAGAGATTGAGTAGGCTAAACAATGTTCTCCATACCAATAGACAACTGTACACCTGTTTGTCAATCAAAGAGTGCAGAAGGTGGGATTGAGAGAGAAAGAGAGAGAAAGAGACAGAGAGAGAGGGAGAGGTTGAAGAGAGAAAATGTCTGAAAATAATCCATGTGCTTATACCTTGCAGTAGTCTGGGTACTGGCAAGAATACAAGGCTCCTTCCAAGCAGACCAACCAAGTGTACACTTAAGTCTTCTTTTTTCCTCTCTCTCTCTCTCTCTCTCTCTCTCTCTCTCTCTCTCTCTCTCTGGACTTTCTAAAGACTGATCAATGGTCAGAGATTTATACCATTGAAATAACCAATGAACACCACTTTGTAGAGGCTCAGATGCTTTTTTTTTTTTTTAATCAAAGTTCAATTAAGGTAAATGTCCGAACTGTTCACCTACAGTCCATGATACAGAGTTTTAAAAAACAGAAATGCTGGACAAAAAAAAAGGCAGTCCACATAATGAGTGATATGAGCAAGAACTTAACCTGCACATGGAAGCAAGCAGGGGGACCATCAGATACACATACTTACTTTGCCCTTTTGTAGGATCTGCAAACTGCATCAGTGCCAGGAAGATTAGCGGCCACAACGCGGTCATTCTCAACCTGACTACCTGCATTCCTTCAGACGATCAAGCCAGTGAGCCTCTTCTGTACCTATAGCGAGGGAGAAAGGAAGAGTGCAGAGTGCTAAAGCTGCTGGACATTGCCTCAAGGAGAGACAGGGAGGGGGCAGGGACATGCCACTCTGTGGGTCAGAAACACTGAGGACTTTGTTGTGACGTGAAGAACGGGCATTAAGAATCCATTTCCCGAGTGCTATTGTTGTTCAAGAGAACAAGCAGATCCGTACAGGCTCTTATCATTCAGCCTGAAGGCTGGACACAGTTTTGTAAACGCAGATGCCTGTGCTTGCTCAAGAGGACTCTCTTTACTTAAGTTTCAACAGTGGACTATATTAGGGTCAGGTAATGATGATGATCATCAAGATGATGATGATTAGAAAGCAATGACCAATAACCATTTTTTGTGGGTTTTATTAACCTTACAGACTGTAAATGTGAAATGATTTCAGTGAAAACTAACATTATTATTATTACATTTTTCTGTATTCAGTAAGCTACAGGGGGAAAGTCTTGCCTAAAGGCAGGGTGGTTATCTTAAATCTAAAACAATGCCGAAAAACAAAAAAAAGAAAATATATTTAGATATAATAATAGATTGTATAATATGAAAGTTACAGTGAGCCCAAGTATAGCTGTTTCAGGGGAAAAAATGCTATATTATAGTCACCTCCTACACAGGCTACTCACTTCACATAATAATAATAATAATAATAATAATGTTGATATTTGAGTTATTTTACAAAAAATATTTTTTTACCCCTACAGAGCCAGCCTCTTGAGAGGACACCAGAACAACAAAGGGTTAATCTTTAACTTAAACCTATAAAAGCTAACAAAAGCCTGTTGCTTGAATTGCAACTTTTAGATTTTTTTTTTTTAACATAATATCTCTCATGTTGAAAAATTGAAATGAAGCTGCCTTTTGTTGCAGTTTTTCTCTCTGACTGTACTCAGGGAGTCTAACAGAATTAAAGGAGTCGATTCATTAAGCTGTCTTACCTGCCACACCATTCAGCTGAAGGAAAACAAATCCGTTCTGATCCAGATGTGCTCCTGAGGTAAATAACCCAGAGGTTTAAACGCTCTGTCTTTTATTCCTTCTTTCCTCTCTGTGCCCAGAGTTAGCTCCGAAAGCCAGCTTCGTGGTGTGACTATGACTGTGACTGTGTGTGTGTGTGTGTGTGTGTGTGTTTGGCTGGTCCTTACTTATTCATGCCTCCTCCTCAGCTCCTCAGCTCGCTTCATCCTCGAGCTCGGCGGAGAAACAACAGCGCGCGACCAATTAGAGCGCGAGAGGTAAAAAAGGTGGGAGCCTCAAAACCTGAGAGCGCTATGGCGAACCTCAGACATCCTCAAACATGTTCATTACCGTCCAATTTTATAGCTTGTGTTATGCAGTTTTAGCGTATTTTGCTGATATTGACTTAATATTCGTATGTATTCAGCTACAGTCAGTCTCCTCCACAAAGCGAGGCGTGTCCTGCCTCATAATGTCGCCTGTGGATTAAATACTTAAACCCTAAGTCTTTCTTCTAGATCTGACATGATGCTGTTCTTCTAGCTTAAAGCTGCAATAGTCAATATTTTTCATTTCTTACTAGTACAAGTAATGTGGAAAATTATGTATAGATGATTTAAAAAAAAAAAAAAAAAGCTTAAGCCATTGTCTCAGAACAAGTGTATTGGGGGAAAAAAACAGTTTGAAAACCTGTCTTCCGGTCTGGATGGAAAGTTTGTTTGTATTTGGATTGGCCTCTTGTCAGTCATGTTATAGACACGCCCCTTCACGTCCTCATAAATCATTATGAGGCGAAGTTGCATGCTTATAGAGCTGTAACTTGACTTTTAAGCAGCTGACTGTCCCAGTGCATTTGAAAGTGTCATGACAGTCCTTGCTAATGGCTAATAGCGTGCTAACTCTAGCTGAACCGAAGTGAACTGAAGTTTTGGGGGTGGAGCTCTGACGTCACAGGAGGACATTGCTACCTCAGTTAAGGTGGTGTTTAATAGAGAAGGGTCTGTCTGCGTCCTGCGAGACTACAAACCACACCTGTTACAAGGAATGCCTAGTAGCAAATCACACTACACAACACTCCTACGCCTACTACACAACATTCCCATGCCCACTACACAACACTACACAACATTCCCACTCCCACTTCACAACATTCCCATGCCCACTACACAACACTCCTACGCCTACTACACAACATTCCCACGCCCACTACACAACATTCCCACTCCCACTACACAACATTCCCATGCCCACTACGCAACATTTCCACGCCTACTACACAACATTCCCATGCCCACTACACAACATTCCCACTCCCACTACACAACATTCCCATGCCCACTACACAACATTTCCACGCCCACTACACAACATTCCCATGCCCACTACACAACACTACCCAACATTCCCACGCCCACTACGCAACATTCCCATGCCCTCTACCCAACATTCCCATGCCCACTACGCAACATTTCCACGCCTACTACGCAACATTCCCACGCTCACTATGCAACATTTCCACGCCCACTACACAACATTCCCACGCCCACTACGCAACATTCCCACACCCACTACACAACATTCCCATGCCCACTATACAACACTACACAACATTTCCACGCCCACTACACAACATTTCCATGCCCACTACACAACACTACACAACATTCCCACACCCACTACACAACATTCCCACTACACAACATTCCCATGCCCACTACACAACATTTCCACGCCCACTACACAACATTCCCATGCCCACTACACAACACTACACAACATTCCCACACCCACTACACAACATTCCCACTACACAACATTCCCATGCCCACTACACAACATTTCCACACCCACTACGCAACATTCCCACGCCTACTACGCAACATTTCCACGCCCACTACGCAACATTCCCACGCCTACTACGCAACATTCCCACGCCTACTACGCAACATTTCCACACCCACTACACAACATTCCCACGCCCACTACACAACATTTCCACACCCACTACGCAACATTCCCACGCCTACTACACAACATTCCCACGCCTAATACGCAACATTTCCACGCCCACTACACAACATTTCCATGCCCACTACACAACATTTCCACTCCCACTACACAACATTCCCACGCCCACTACACAACATTTCCATGCCCACTACACAACATTCCCACTCCCACTACACAACATTCCCACGCCTACTACACAACATTTCCACGCCCACTACACAACACTACACAACATTTCAACACCAATTATGCAACATTTCCACACCCACTACACAACAAGACGTACCTTGTAAGGGGCGTGGTTTGTAATCCTTCAGGACACAGATGGATACACTTGGTTTAATAGGAAATCTCAATGTCAAACATAAGGGATAACAGACAGTTTTCAGTGCTAGCTCCTAAAAATAAGAGACCAAGGGCTTCTCTCACTTGCCAGAAATTGCTTTCCAGCTCCATTCAGTGTCATATTAATGAGAAATACAATGTAGAAGTAGTGGAGCAAACTGTTCCAGCAGAGATTTTGGCTCAGGTAGTGTAGCTAGTGATCTACAAGATGATGAACGCAAAGGTTTATACAGTATGGCCTGTTTGAGCAGAGTGTACAGATGAGGTGCACCACAATCAGCAGGCAGTGAAACTGTTAACCAAAGTAAAAACAGACCAACATGTTGATGAAAGAAGTTTCAACTAAACAAAAATCAACTCAGAATTTCATTACAAAATAAATCTTGAACGCCATTGAAGTTCACGTGTTAATTATCCTGTAAAGAAGAATATGGACTCATTCAGGGTGCAGTTTTTCTTTAATGCACCCAAAAGTAGACTGGGGCAGTACATGGACCAGCTAGTACAAACTATCATTTACCAAACCATTTAGAAGTACATTATTCTGTAAAAGCAGAACTAGGGAGTGGAAAATGAAGACTTTGTACTAATCTACCCTGACTGTAAATCAAGTGGACATGTTGAGTTAGGAGAGTGTCCAGAGCCACATTCCCACATTCTCGTCTTCATTTTCCCTCCCGATTTTTACAGAATAAAGTATATCCAAAGTGTTTTACTTTTACCGTAATTCTCACAGTCAGAACATGGAGTCTCCCAAGACTGGAGCTTTACACAGATGCTCTGCCTCATGTCCTGATAAAATGATAAACAATAAACAGGAGTCACAGAGCTGACCAGAAGTGGACGAAGCTACACCATATGGTCTTCAGTGAATTTTTAAGGAAGAAAATGTCATCAGGATGCAGAAATCTGGCTAATGAAGGCCTTGTTTTTGGAGTGAAGGAGAGCCTGACATTTTTCAAAATGAATAATTTTTGATCCAGAGGGAACATAGGCATATTAGGTGGTACTGAGCATCTCAAGAAAGAAAATACACTCACACACTGTGGAATTTAAAACTTTTAAAATTATATGAACTATTCCAATATCTAAGTAGTTTGATACTGATACTCAATTAAAGTATCACTTCCTGAAATGAATATATTATCCTACTGAAAACAGACTATTATTAATCTTGTAATGATTTTGGTTAACATGTTATTAATACATTCATCTTTAATAACTGCTTTATCTTGGGCATGGTGGTAATGGCACTGGCAAAGGGTCTGTTATTCAACCAAAATCATTTGAACTTTATAACACCTGAAATGAGTATAATATACCCTTTTTTTCCCCAAAGAAGATGCCATGATCTCATGATCATAATTAGTTCTTTATTAAAGCAGTATAAAGATGTTTTATAGGTTTAATTAATGTGATGTATGTCTTCTAAAGCGGGCTGCATGGTGGTGCAGTTGACAGCGTTGCCAGCTCACAGCTCCAGTGTCCTCGGTTTGATCTGAGCTCGGGATTCTGTCTGTGTGGATTTTCTCATGTACTTCCCATGTCTGTGTGGTTTCTTTTGGGTTTTACAGTTTCCTCCCACCTCTTAAAAACAAGCTGGCAGGTGGAGTGACCACACTAAATTGCCTCTAGGTATGACTGAGTGTGTGAACATGTGGTTTTGAGAGACTGGAGTTCCACCTAGGTTGTAATTCCTGCCATGTGTTCCCAGGAGAGATTCTGGATCCACAACGACCCTGGCCAGGATAAAGTGCTTACTGAAGATGAATGAATGAAAGAAAGTTTTCCAGACTCAACAGTATGAAAAAGCAAAAAATGATAACTCTTTGTAGTCAAAGTCATTTTCCTGGGACCCTGTAATGTTTACTTCCTTAAAGTCTTCTGAATCAGGAACACACTGTTCCTGAAGTTATGATAGTTTTGTACTTGTTTTATTTCCACATGCTCGCTCAGTTGCAGCTCGCTTTACATGAAGTGCTTCCCACACATCAGTAAAGTTCATGCTTGGTGACACCTGGTTCCTGTACTGAGACACCGAAGCTGCAAGCTCAACCACTCCTGAATGGTCTATTCCTAAATGACAAGCCAAGCCATAATGAAGGATTGAGGGCTAATCAGTGGCTGCATTCATCAGGCTCAAAAAGAACCCTGCGTTGCACTATGTCTTATAATTAAGCGTGGGACACAGCATGGACGACTGTCAATAGCA
Organism: Pangasianodon hypophthalmus; assembly: GCF_027358585.1. Lineage (NCBI taxonomy): Eukaryota > Metazoa > Chordata > Actinopteri > Siluriformes > Pangasiidae > Pangasianodon > Pangasianodon hypophthalmus. The sequence goes on from NC_069710.1 coordinate 22,765,793, forward strand.
CTCAGCATGACTCTAGAGATGCTGCAGAGTACAAAATGTACAGCACAGACACACACACCAGACAGATCAGCAGAAGGCCAGGCACGAGTTCATAAAAGTAGTTCTGTAAGCAGGAATAATTCCCTGCAAAAAAAAGTTGTATATAACTTGGAACATTAATGTATCCTTTTTAGGGATTTGATGGCTTTATACTCTGATGATAATAATGATCCAGTTCATCTCAAGTTCTCCAGATGCAGATCCATCTCGGGCTTGAATTAAATTACACCATAAACAAGGATTCTCCACTGTAAAATTCATTTTATGACCAGGTTTAATAATTGTCAAGGAAACTATCCCCACGTGTAACATTTCACAAATAAGTGCAATAAAGGTAATCCATGTTCAACACTCAAGGTGAGCTGAGATATCTAAGGGGGAAAGAAAGCTAAGAGATTTGAGGCATATCCTCCCATAGCTATCCTGCCAAGTATTCTATAACCATCGCTCAAATGTTATGAGCCCACAGTTAAAGCATTTCAGCCCAAATGTAACAACCCCAAATGTAACATTTCACAAACAAGCACAATAAAGATAATCTATGCTCCACAAGGAGTTTGGGCTATGATAGCTTCATAAAGCTTTCTTTTAGCTATGTCTTCACCTTGTAAAGAGCTAAGAGATATAAGGCAATCGTGGTCTAGTCTGCCTTTCATCTAAGTTTTCTGTAGCGATCAGTCAAAAGTTGCAAGCCAGCAGTAAAGGATATTGAGTTCAGAACCATCCACTAAAGCTTGTGCAATATTTTATTCCTTGCCCACCCTGGCAGAAGTAAAGGAAAGCTGACAGGACAATACACCAAGAGATAATTTGCTGGGTTAAAGTGTTTTCGGAGAGGTTCCAAATGTATCTGAGACCTACAGGAGAGAGAAAGGCATGTCAGTACGGGGAACGGTTGACATCTGATAAGAATCATCCATCAGCTGTAACCGTGACTCTGAGGCCTATTGAACAGGGAGCACTTGAGTGCATCCCTTTACCTTTACCATATACTCATATACAGCACTGTGCAAAAGTCTTAGGCACCCTATTTTTTTTTAGTACAAAACTTTGTTATAGATTTTTATTATATGACTTCTACATTACTGATTCGGTACAAAAACTTTACAAACATTAGTTTTCCAGCACAAAATTAAATGTTACAGAAAAATGTTTGTATGTCAGTAAAGAAAGCAGCATATTATATAAGAGACCACTTTTCAGAGAAAAAAAACATAATGAAGGCTGCTGGGTTTTGCTGCAAAAATAAGAAGCAACTGTGGCTGCTTCTGCAAGATGCTCAGGGGAACTTACAGCTCATTTCCTTATAGAACTGCACACACTGTACCTGAGACTACTGTTTTCTTTTTTAAAAGCGAAGGATCGTCACACTAAATATTGACTTTGTCTCATTTATTACTGTTTACTGCTCTTTGTAGTATTTTTTTTAATGTAGAAAAATTTAATTTCATTAGTTTTGAAGGCATCGTTGCTCTACAGCATGTGCCTAAGACTTTTGCACAGAACTGTACCACTGAGGAAAATATCCAGGATCATGGTGTAACATACAATATCATACAGGGGCTCCTACATATATCCACTCTCTATATTATATCTGTGTAATTACAAGGTCAACAGAAATGCAGAAGAAGAATATTCTGTTAGTTCTGTTAGATACTTTCTTAAACCTTTTTTTTTTCTCACTGAAAAATGCACTGAAACCACATTTAGAGACAACCAAGATTTACATGAGAAATATACAGGCAAGCTTTTATCTTGCAAACTGTTGCCTTTCATGCTATTGTGATGGTTTAAGAGGTCTCTAATTTGTTTCACTCTGCTCCCATATGCTAAACCCTTCTGTTTTGGTGTGTTAAGCTTTGAACCGTTGTACTCCCCGTGTGTTGTGTGTACTGCACTGCTGTTCTCTCCATTCCACATGAATACATTTTATTGACCACGAGCAGAACCTTGAGAATATTTTTTTACTTTCTCCTAATCTCTTAATATCTTAATCTCTTTTTCTAATTGTTCTAATGTAACTTTGTGTGCTTGAATCCTTTAATAAACATGAACATTTTTAAATATCATAATTTTCAAGTAATTATATTCTGAATGTGACAAATTGAGGGAAAAGTGGAACGTTCCTATTTGCACTTACACCGGTTAACACACACCTGTCATCAGGAGCATTCCCAAAGGACACTGAGTGGGTATGTTTATATTACAATGCCTTCAGACAAGATTTATTGACATCAGAATAGATGTAGTGAACAAAATAGGAAGGTCAGTTCTACTGTTCCTCCTACACTCAGTACTTTCACTGTTTCTGAACTGAAGTCAGCAGGGTTTTTTTTTTTTTTTTGAAGTGGTGGAAGGTAAAGTGTCCCAGGAAGAACTTGAGTCAGGCATTTAAAGTCTAAGAGCTCTTAAGAATTCTGGGATTTACAATCCCCTGTTACATTCCCTTCCTTTAGCACTTTTTACTCAGCCTCCTCCAGCCAGTGAAATTTAAGTCTTTGCTACTGCACCACCAAAAACTGATGGAGATGTCCCTTATACAGGTATAAAAACAATCAGTGAAGCATTGCTTCTGAGTAATATGCTTCTGAAACAAAAAAAAATGTAATTTGCTTTAAAAACTTCTTTGTGACATCACACATGTATTCTGGAAACATCATATGCATTAAAAGCCTCTTTGTGGCTAAGATATATTCCAGAATTTTCAAATCTTAATTTGCTTTAAAAACCTGTTTGTGAAATCACAGATGTATTGTGGGATATATTCATTTATTCATTCATTCATTTTCAGTAACAGTTTATCCAGATCGGGGTCATGGCGAATCCAGAGCCAGTCCTGGGAACAGACTGCTCCATCCAGTGGATTTCAAGTCTTTAATAATGCACCACCCAAAACTAATGGAGATGTGCCTTATATAGATATGGAGATGATTAGTGAAGCACTGCTTGTGTGATATTTATTCTGGCATCACATATGCTTTCTGGAATACACAAAAATAATTTGCATTTGTGACATCACAGATGTAGTCTGGAATATACAAAACAGAATGTGCTTTAAAAACTTGTTTGTTACCTCACATATACTATATTCTGGAATATAAAAAAAACATCACGATTAGGGTCGTGGTGGATCCAGAGCCAAACCCGGGAACACTGGGTACAAGGTGGGAGAATTAATCCTGGATGGAATGTCAGTCCATCACAGAGCACCATGTATACACACATTCACACACTCACTGACATTGATTTGAAACTGTTTGTAACCTATTTGTGACATCACAGATGCATCCGGTAATATACAAAATATAATTTGCATTAAAACCTTTTTTGTGTCATACAAAACACAGTTTCCTCTAGAAAACCTGTTTGTGACATTACAGATGCATCCTGGAATATGCAAAAGCTTTAATTTGCTTTAAAAACTTTCTAATCTGCTCCTTGGGGAATGGTCCTCTCTGGGTGCAGTACGCTGCTGACCTCTTGTGGTCAAAATGCTATAAGACATAGACCCTAAATAGGCTGGTAGAATTACGGTAATGTATGCTTATTACAAGCTGGTATCTAGCCTATACAATACTGGCTTAATGCTGGTATATTTGAGAGGAGTCATTCAGTCAAAAGATAAATGGATTTTCACACAAACTGGATAAATTCTAGTCAATTGGCCAAGACAGAATTAATGACACACACAAATTTCTCTCTTATAGAAACTATTGGTGAAACTACACTACATGGCTAAAATTATGTGGACACCTGTCCATCACACCCATATGTGGACCTACACCAAACTGTTGCCACAAAGCTGGAAGCACACAATTGTGTAGAATGTCTTTGTATGCTGTAGCATTTCAGTTTTAATTCACTAGAGCGAAAGGCCCAAACCTGTTCCAGCATGACAATGCCCCTGTGCACAAAGCGAGGTCCGTGAAGACATGGTTTGCAAAGGTTGTTATAGAAGAACTCAAGCGGCCTGCACAGATCCCTGACTTCAACCCCACTGAACACTACTGGGATGAACTGGAACGCTGACTGCAGTGCCCAACCTCACTAATGCTCTTGTGGCTGAATGAACACAAATCCCCACAGCCATGCCCTAAAATCTAGTGAAAAGCCTTCCCAGAAGAGTGAAGGTTATTATAACAACAAAGGAGAGACTAAATCTGGAATGGGATGTTCAACAAGCACATATTTTGACATTGTGACATTGTATTTCACTATATTCTAAAATGTCTTAGTATCTTCTTTCAAAAACAAATATGTGGCTAAATTATTGACATCTCTAAAATATTTCTAATAATAGGAACAAATTGTCTCATTCGCTCCACTTTATCCTGTATCTGGAGCCTATCCTGAGAACACTGGGTGTGAGGCGGGAATACACCCTGGATGGGATGCTACTCATACACACATTCACACTAGGGGCAATACATCGTAGCCTTTCCACCTAACTGCATGTTTTTGGGAAGCGGAGAAAACATAATGGACACAGGGAGAACATGCACAGAAACACCCCACAGAGAGTAACCTGAGCTCAGGATTGAACCAGAGGCCCTGGAGGCAACAACTATGCCACCGTGCCACCAAAACATCTTTTAAAAAAAGATGTATATTTAAGAAAAAGATCTCTTCTTCATCCATTCCCATTGCACAGAAATTTGTTAATCTACTTAACAAATATACATAAGTACTTAAAATACCATAATAAAATGGCTTCAAATGTCTGAAAAGTTTTGTTGATTGGTAGTGATGGTCAAGTATCATAATGTAAACAGACCATTGAGAAAGACCATATACTCACTGTAAAATATGGTGGTAAAGCATTGATGATTTAGGGCTGTTTTGTGGTTAGTGTTTCCAGGACATTAAGATCCAGCCATAGAGGGATTTTCAACAAAATAATGAACAATATTCTCTACAGTTTAGGCTTCACCAAATATTAATCATGGGGTGGGTGATAATTTTGAAAGCAGTGTTTTCCAGGAAAAAAAAAATTACTGTTTTTTCCTACAAAAATTATGTTTGAGTTAAAATTTAACAAAACAGATACAGATGCAGGCTCACATTTTTCTTAATTGTGATATCAATATTCTCTAATAACGTATGCCCACCATGTTTCTCCAGTCTTTCACATCCTCTGACCAGTATTAGGATTTAAAGAGGTTTCTTTAAATACTACCTGAATCCTCTTTTAAATAACGTCTTAAATAATAATATTGTGGATTGAATTTTTGTCTTGATTCTCTTGGTATTTCTTACATTTAAAAAAAAAAATTGTAAAATTGTAATTTTCCTCTTCACAAACTTTTACAATCGGTTGTAAATTTGCTATCACCAATTTCTGTCACCTCTTTCTAAGTAAAGCTTACAATAATTACCTTTCAATCATAATCACATAACCATAACAGCTACACAATTAAATTTTAATAAACAAAATTCTACAAAATTATGTGTCTTTGGCTCTGTAATGTTATCACAAAGTAAATACAATACTTGCTTTAGACCAAAGGGTGGCACTAGTGCAGTATTTCTTTCCTTGTGGTGTAATCAGCATGAAGCAACAGTGTGATCTCTGTCATTTGCCCTGAAAACCTTGAAGGGAGGAAAATATCTAGAGGGGACTTACTGCATAAAAACAGTTTAAAAAAAGGTTTTGGCTGGAGATTAAAAATGATAAAAAAGATAAAAATGAACTGAACAGGAGTAAGGTGAAGAGAAGCACACTCCTGGACTTTAACCACAGGAACTGCTTTGCTGAATTAACACCATTTGAAACAAAAGACAGTTCTGTAATTCATTCATATCAACATGTTTAATAAAACATTTCAACAGACATGGTATGATTTTTCAAAATACATATGTGGTACCTTCAGCTTACTTCCCTTATATAGACAGATGCACTTCTAGTGTGTAAAACATTTTCTATGCTGTGTCTGTACATTTTCTGAACTCATGAGCTGTTACTTTTATATCAGTTGCTTCTCTGTTTATACCCTTATGTGCCAGGGAAAATGTGGTAGATAGCTTGCTGGGAGTGCTTACTCCCAGAAATAGAAAGCTGATTGTCAGTAAGAAGCAGTAAAACACATATAACACAGAGAGCTCTTGAGACAAAAGTGTTCACGTTCAGTGGAGAGTGTTAGGTGATCACCAGCCATGAGGATTAGCAGCAAAATAAATGGCATTAAGGCAAAAGCACTGCAAATTCAGTGCGATCTGTGAAACCAATTATGTGGAATCCATGCATCTAGGAACATCATTACAAATCCACTGTAAGTGAGATGTGGAATATGAACCTGAAATGGATTGGAAGTGGAAATTCACTGGATGGTACCACTGTCCTTGATTAAGAGAAGCATAAAACATACTGGTGAGTCCAACGCTGCTAATTTATCCTCAATAGTTTTTTTGCTTTTTTAAATTAAGTAAGCAAACACTACTTACACCTAATCTCATGCACTGGACCAATTCAGATTTCATTCTTCAATTCCTAAACATTAAAAAAATCACTCTTAAATATGTGCGTTTCTTAGATTACACTTGCATACTTTGGCAAGTGGCATTAAATACTATATTATTGATCTTTTTTTTTTTTTTTTTTAATTCTGCCATGTTACAGACATGAGACAATATGGCTATCATATATTGTTATTAATATTTAGCACAATATGATTATTGAGGTAATCCTTTACATTAAGGCTTCCTGAACTAATATTTAATGCATTAGTAACACGAACAAGACATAATTTGTTTTCAGCATTAATAAATGTTACCAAAAACTTTAACAAATTATTTAACTCTTGTATCAAGTGATTTTTATAAACCAAAATAAGCCAAAACTAAATAAGCCAAATAATCGACATATCTGTATGCCTTAACCAATGTTCATACAATCAGTAAGTAAACATAAGGCAACAATGAGCAGTATGAACCAACATGTTAGTGGTTGTTAACTAGTAAAATTCAGGACTGAGGCTGAAAAGCAAGTTTCAGTATTTACACCTGGAGACCAGTCCTCAGTACAATTTCAGCATTTAGCAACATGGTGTAATTTATTTTTTGCTAATTTCTGTAGACTTATTTTTAGTCACGGATTGAGTAAACATTAGTCAATGCTGGTGTATTTAATTACCATTTAAAGGTAAGTTCAATTACTTTGTTAAAATTACTTGAGTTATTAATGCTAAGATTAACATGTGTTACTTTTAATGCAATAAATACAGGAACCTTAATATAAAAATGTTACCACTATTGCTACTATATGTTTCACATTATAAAGAAAGCTAAAAAGTGCCTTCCAGTTACCTATCAGACACTTTCACTGTAACTACACTGGAAAAATGTAGTCTTAGCAAGTGGAAATATCTTGAAAATATCTTGACATAGCTGAATATAGTAAAATTTAGTTAGTATTATAAATTTACAATCAACAACATATAAAGATTATTGATGCTATCAGCTGATTTTCTGCATCTTATAATAGGAAATACTATATAATATAATCAATTTGACTATATTCAAGATATTTTCACTTGCTAAGATAACATTCTTTGCAGTGTAAATATTGGTAAATATTTACATTATAGTGTAAATAATAATGTTTTAAAAGGGTCCTATATTTACCTTCAAAAATTACAGACATACAGAAATCACATGTAAGTGTGGTTCCTCTTTTCAACATCAACATTTTTCTTCATTAAAGTTTATGGATGCAAAAAAAAAAGGTGACATATTTCTGACACTGCCGAGGTAAAGCTTATCCCTTTTAAATCCTAATTAAAGAACGTTCGGGTGTCTCAAAATATGACCTATTGACACTTAGCCCTGAAAATGCGTGGAATCGACACTTTGTTAGCCATGCATGACTGCACTGCAGCACTGCAACACAACAGTGTGTTATTGTTAGCCTCACTCAGCTACTCATAAACATCGCTCAAGCCTGAATGAAGCTCTTGGTCATCACTTGAATGCTACACACAAAATGTTTAGGAATGGATTCCCATACTCAAGAAGCATATCATAAATCTGTATAGAACAATTTCTCCAATCTGTACACAGTTCGTTACAATGACGTCTTGACACAATTCCCTTTTTCCCTTCTGTCGTCATAACGTCCTCATAATGAGTCTCTTGGCGAATGATGTGAGGCACGAACAGGAAGTAGTGTCACTGAACTCAAATTTTGAATTAATAGTGATAAGATCAACAGTGATGATGTGACATCCGATGACTGGATCTCTGCCTTTCTCTAGAATATTCTGCTGAAGATTCCACCAAAAGCTTTCACTGACACTATGCACAGAGGAAAAAAACAAGTGACTGATTAATAGAGAAAGAAAGAAAATAAGGAGAAAAGGCTGAAGAACTCGTCTTTAATATTCCACCTCTTCCATGACCTCCATGACCACAGTCCTGGGTCCAGTGAGGATGAGGTTACTGACAGTCTTGTAGTCCAGATTCAGCACATTCAGCCCGTTGACCGACACCACAAACTGACACACCTGGAGAACGGAGGACGAGCCAATGAGTTATCCAGTAGAAACTGGGACTGAAGGTTAATGTGTAATGTAAATAATTGGCAAAGCATTTGACTAATGGTTGCCTTTTAAAAGACATATCATAATGGTAAAACTTTAAAAAGACCAACCTCAGCATAACAAATTACATATTTCATAAGTATAGTTTTCTTGAACATTATTAAACAAGAATAATCAAAATGCAACTGGAACAAGAATGTCTACAAATAACATTTAGATCTAAGCTAGATTTAATACGTTTTAATGACATTTTTTGAAATGTTGAAATGTTTCTTGTTAATGTAAAGTAATTTAAGACCATGTGATTATATGATCATACGTGTTTATATATATATATATATATATATATATATATATATATATATATATATATATATATATATATATATATATATACATGACCATCACACTCATATGTGCCTGTTCCAGATTTAGTTCCTCCTCGCCGCTATAATCACCTCCACTCTTCTGGGAAGGCTTTCCACTAGATTTTCATTCCAGTTCATCCCAAAAGTCATTTTTGGAGCGTGACTGTGAGGAATTGATTTACAATTGTGTGCTTCCAAGCTTGTGGCTACAGTTTGGGGAAGGTCCACATATGGGTGTGATGGTCAGGTGTCCACAGACTTTTGGCAAATATATAGGGTATATCTGATGTGTGTCAGTGTATGTTAGCTCAGCAATGGAATGGGGAAGAGAAAAGGGGAAGAGGAAAGGGGAAAAACAGAATACTAGATTAAGAACAGTCTAATCAAAAGCTTGAACTCTAAGACTGTGTAAATTTAAATGCAATTTTTCTTAACACAATTAATTAGCAAGATGTAATGTCAGGCAAGACCTTTTAAGAACCCATGGAACATGGAAAGTTTATTTAAAAAAACGGCACATTTAAACAAAAGAATACTGATAAACAGTATAACCTGAAGAACAGTTTGCTGAGAACAGGAAAGTAAGTGTGATAAACCGGTTCTAATTTGTGTGTAAGCAGGAATGTCAGACCCTCACAGTAATTACATCAAAATGCTGGTCTGCTTTACTTGGCACTGCTCCAGCTGTAATCCCATGGCTGTCACACAGAGGGTTAATGTTAAGAACCTCAGCTGGAAAACAAGGCAGACTGCCTTCAGTGCCAGATCTGTTAACCCTTTCTTTTCTATTTGTTGCTTTTGTAAAGAAATATGTCAATATTTTTTGCAGTTTATTTGTCTTCTTCAGACAGACACAGTACATAGATAAAGTTAAAGACTAGACCGTATTCATTAATTCCATAATGAATACAATTCCACAGAAATAGCTGGCCAGTTTTTAACAGGAAAAAACAGAGGTGGGTGGTCTACACTAAAACTGTTTTTACAGCAAGCTAAACAAAACAAAGCAAGGAAATGTTATTTTTAAATGGCCCTAATTCTTCTACACATGAACGTGTTAGATTAAAAAAAAAGCTTTGCTCCTTTCTTCATTCATTCTTTTAAATTGATGTATTTATTCATTCACTCACTCAGTCACTTTCGATAACTGCTTTATCCTGATCAAGATTGTGGTATATCCAGAGCCTATCCCGGGAACAGTGGGCGTAAGGCGAGAATACACACCAAATGGGACACCAGTCCATCACAGGACTTATTTGTTTGTCTATCCATCCATCCATCCATCCATCCATCCATCCATCTGGCTGGCTGTTTATTTATATTTAAAAATTGGTCCAAAACTACTCTATGTACTAAGGCTGTACTGAAGACAAAATGTTTTGTTTTTGTTTTTTTGCACATATCACAGTTATTATTGTCATTTTTGAAGAAAAGTGCTTCTAACTGTGATCCTAAAGTACTGTTAAAGATCCTAAAGAACTACTTCCTATAGGTTTACTCAGGGTATAAAAGCTTCAGTTTGGTACTTTTATTTCAAAGAGTGTAAAAAGATTTCTCACAGGATGCCAAGAAGAAAAACAAATCAGATAGATTGTTCTGGAGAAGTTTAGAAATATGCTGTTATTAGATGTTAGGGTAGGATCTGATAAAGAATATACAAGTAATCTTATCACTTGCCTTTGGCTATTTCACTGCTTCACACGGGTTTTGGCGTTTCACTCTCAGCAAAAAAAGGTACAAAACTGTGTCGCTAGGGTAGTACCATTAAGAGTACATCTTTTTCGTGCTTTTTTTTACGTAGATAAGTGCATGTCGTGTGCCTTTAAAGCTTCACCCTCAAGGTCCATTTATGTCCATTTTAAAAGTACACTTTATACACATTCCCAAATATATGTAATAAATTTGAGAATGTGTATACAGTGTACAAGATGTACCCTTGTTTGATGGTACCACCCCAGAGACAAGGAAAAGTACAGTTTAGTGCTATTTTTTTCTGAGATCATCTGGTCGAATTAGTGGTAACTTGAAAATGTGATCATGTACATTGCATGCAAATCACATGTCCCTCCCAGGGATACACGTAACTGACCTGGGGTGGATTTTGAAGCGTTCGTAATACTAGGTACTTCTTTATCTTGTTCGTGAGAACATTCTTTAATTAACAAGTGTTTCCTGAAACCCTTTGTACCTAACGTAGTACGTAAACGCCTTCATAAATTAATGAGTAACCTGACCCATTTGTTATTCACTAAGTACTTTGTTATTTGGAGCTTGTGTGCAGTTCTACCTCAAAAAGACAGAGGTCAGTACTTTCTACACAAAAACCCTCACAGTTATATAGCGTGAGTGTGATGCATTGCCCTAGAATTTACCTGATTAATTAGGTAACCTGTGGTGTGGTGGCACAGTGGCTAGCATCTAGGTTTGAGCCTCAGCTTGGGTGACTATCTCTGCAGGGTTACATACCTTTTTTATTAATCATGTTAGCTGTACAAAAACAAATGAAGCAAACTGCGTTTAAACACTGTGTTCATGTAAATCAGTTCCCATGGATCAACAAGTTAAGTGTAAGAGATGAATTTATGTTGAGGTAACATGTTCATTCATGTGTAACTGATGTACACTTTGGAATCAAGTAAATTCAATGAACGGTTTGTCATGTAGCTTTTGTATTCCCTTTGGTCGTTGTTTTGCACACTGTAAAGAGTTCATTGAATTGACTTGTTTCAAATGTGTACATCGATTCCACAAGAATGAATTGATTTGGTTTGTTTTTGCAAAGCCAACAAGATTTGATCATATATATTCAAAACCCTGGAGTAAACTTAAATTCTACGCAGTCACCTGAGCTCAGGATCAAACCCAAGACCCTGGAGCTGTGCGACAGTAACATCACCCACTACACTACCATGCCACATACGAGTTAGCCAAGGTTTAATAAAATTTAATACTAGTCAGCTCCTACATAATTCCCTTTTTTCAGTGTAGTTCTTCAAAACAAATGTAATTTTGTTGTAAATTGCTGATTGGGCTGTCTGTCTGAGTCTGTTTCTGCTGGTTAAGTCTTCTGATTACCTCCTGACTGTCAATCTATTGTTTGACTATCGACTCATGTGGCTTTTCTCCAGACTCGGGCAGGGCAGAGTCAACAAAGAACTACCTACAATTCATTCATTAAATCTCTGATAATGAGACTCGCAAAACAGACTCGTACTTAATGTACGTCCTTCTTTAAGGTGTTCATTAAGTCATTCACAAAGATTCATCATTATCGGGAAACCCACCCCATAATAATATGAAGTTAATTGGTAAATAATGGTTTTATGAATTTATGCCAGAATAAAATGTCTTTTATATGTTAAAATATCAATTAGTTCAATAACCCGAAATCATTTAATAACCCAGTGACATGATGCACAAGACCATGTTGAAGTTCTATGCCCTGTGTAAACCTATAGGAAGTAGCTCTTTAGGATCTTTAACAGTACTTTAGTATCACAATTAGAAGCACTTTTCTCAAAAATAACAATAATAACAATAATAATATTTTTAACGCAATGTACAAAAAAAATTTCCCAAAAAGGTCCTTTTGGAAACACAGGTAAAGCAGGATGACTACAGTTTACTGACTGCAAGTATAAACAAAGCAGCATTTTTTCCTCAGAGAGAGTGTATTGTTCCAGTCTGAAAACATGCTCTTATGTAATAAACATTCAAAATTGAAGGCTAAAGGGGAAGTTATGCAGTTGCAGAAGCATAAATTTCCATTAGACCTACACACACACACACACACACACACACACATACACACACACAGATGATTGGGTTCTCTAAGGAAATTTGACTAAATCCAGCAAGCTGAGAAAGCCACAGGGCTTGCGTGGGTGTTCAAGGTTAAAATAATACAACAAGGCAGGTTTAGTTACTAATAAAATTATGCACACTTCTTCTTTTTCAACTTTATATTTGCCACCTTTTTCTAGGCTGTTGGGCTGTTGTGAGGCTAGTTAGTATTTAATTCTACTTGCAACTGATGCATTATCTTGTATCTGTTAAGCCAGTGCACTGATAATAATCTATGTTCTCTCCAGGGTGGTTACATTACCTTCATCCCTGCTGCAGCAGCAGGTCCACTGGGGTCAACAGCCTGGATGTGGCAGGGTTTATTTCCTCTGACCACGAAGCCCCAGCCCACTGCATCACCTACAATCTGAACACACATACACAATCAGTTAAATAACTATGTTATGTATAGCATTTTCTGAAGCTTAACAACACTGAAGCTTAAAGACTAATGTACTAGTAACATGCACAGAAGGCTGACCAAAACATAACAGTGCATAGCCAATAGATAGATAGATAGATAGATAGATAGGGGGTCCTTTGTGGTCAGGGGTTGCAGTGGTTTAAATTAATAAGCAACTATATTGTTTATTGTTTGGGAAATAGAAGCAAATAAATTTGTTAGAAAATCTTTAAAATTTAAATATATTGAAGCATGAAAAATGCATTTTTTTAAAAGCAAGGAGCACTTTTTATAGAAAAGAACCTGTTTATCATAAACAGACTTAATCACTCAATGTAAACTGCTGTATTTCATACCAGTCTAATTCTACTCTGGCTCCATGTGATGCTATAGAAAAGATTTTCTTTAGAGTGAATCACATGTGTGTGAGAACTGAAAAAAAAAAATAAAGGACCTTAAAATTTGGACTGTTTGGGGAAATGTGTGGGACTTACAGTGAATGTCTTCTTTATAAAGGGCCCTCCTGGAGTCTGCAGCTCCTCTGGGCTTACTTGTCTCTTCAGCACTGAGTGAATCACACACACACACACACACACACACACACACAGAAAGAGGGAGAGAGAGAGATAGAGAGAGAGAGGCAGGCTGTTATAGGGTGTGGTGGGTCTGTTCATGGTGATATTAGTTATGCACATCTAATGAGTGACTCATAGCCAGCCTTTTTTACTCAAGTAAAAGTGCAACTACACATCTAGATAAATACGCTGATAAAAGTTAAATTACAGCTTCATAATCGTCATTCAAGTAGAAAAGTACAAACTCTTCAATGTACTTAAAGAATGGATGTAACTGTACAACAAAAGATTCACAAAAGAAAAAGATATCTGCCTCCAATCACACACTGGTTTGAGTTATATGATAGTAAATTAGTTCCACTTTCACCAAAGAACATGAGAGAACAGTAGCTACGGCTAACAGTCTTGTTCCTGATCTCTCAGTGTTAGCTTGCATAATAATGTCTCTGCCAATAGCTAGCTGTCACAATACAAACTGCTTGATAAACACAAAGTGCACATAGCAGCAGATAAATAACAGTGAGGGGGATTAAGTCTCATTCTTGCTGTCACTTCTTTCAAATTTTAGATTTGTTAGGAGCTCAGATTAACTACTTGAAGCTGACGGATCCTAACAAGCCATAACTTTACAAACATATATGATTATAGAGAAATGGAGTATGTTTGAAAGTATAAGGTGAACGGAAAATTCTAAAAGTAAAGTAATTAGACTTTGTTACTTCCTAACACTGCTCCCAGCAGATCCAGTTCAAGCTCTGATATCTATTTCATATTTGATTGTGATTATTTTCGACCAAAAAAAAAAATTATAGCAAGTCAGTTTAGCACTTGCACTGTTGCATTTACTGTAACTTTGGAGGTAAAAGTTTGATTTTTCATGATCTTAAAATAACTCACAAACAAAGCTTATACTTACTCTTAAGATAAATGTAATTAGTTACATTTAAGCTTACCTACATATATTTTAAATAAATAAATAATGAAAAATATATCTATTTTACAGGTTGGTACTTCGCTTCATAAAAAGGGTGTAATTTGGAATCCTTTCTAATACAGAAACATTCTGTTGTGGGGTCCTACATAGAGGGAAACACAAAGAAGGGTTTGTACATTTAACCTTTTTTCTAAGGATGTGACTTTTGGTTTGTACTGCATGTCATTTAAGGAAGTCCTCTTTGAAAATATGTAATTGTTACCATGTTGTTTTCCCAAAATCCTTATATCAGGTAATCAGTCATCAGTTTTATCCACTGTTTCACTCTGACCTGATGCACAACCCTGATATGTAGTCTGATATGTACTGTCAGGATCCAAACAGGACAGTGCTCTGTGCTGTAAATGTAGGAGATGAGTGTTTATAAGTAAATCATTAGAAGAAGAAAAAGTCTGTTCTTTTACTCTCCTCATAATAGTGGACTTGAGTCTGGGTTCCTTAAGTGTATAAGTGTACAGCCGTTCTAAAATTGCTTATGTGGTTCATAAGTTCATAGGTTTGCAATCCCAGCACTGAAGGAGCTGAAGCACACTTTTAAATTTGAAGTGTTTATTTTGTTCTTATTAATTATGGGTGGAGAGCTGAGGCACGCTGGGATTGGAGGAACAGAAAGGCCAATGACCAATCAGGAAAAAGGCGCATGGCTGCCAAACCGAGGCACACATTCACTCACATGCTCTCTCTCTCACTCACACACACAACCGCACCACTATTTCATGTCAAAGGTTTACAAGAAGTGTAGTGCAGTGTCTGAGGAATCAGCAATCAAGAGCTGCTTTTTCCAGCCAAACACCACAACCTTTCCTCGAAATGCACATTAGTAGAGGACAGTGAAGCAATTTTGTCCTGTGGGAAATTTGCCTTCCCTCGATCTTCCTTTCCAGTGACCTAATATGAGAGCAGGAAACAGTATGTAGTGAAAAGACGATTTAGTTTTCAGATAACCCATGGTCACACTTGCGGTAACCTTTATGCTTTGAGCCTGCTTGGAGAGCCATGGAGGCTCATGGTCGGATTTGATATGTGTGTGTGTGTGTGTGTCTGTGTGTGTGTGTGTGTGTGTGTGTGGAAAGTGTTCAGTCCTGAGTCTCTGCCTGCTGGCTGTGCTCTTTGCCTTTCGGGGACTGAATGTGCTTGCCAGGGACACACACACACACACACACACACACAGATCCAGATTTAACAAACTGTCTCTGTAGAGTTCAAGGAGCTGTAATGCACACATTAACACAGAGATAAAGAGCATAGGACAGAGAAAGAGCAGTGTGCATTTATTAAGGGAGCAGACAGCCGTACTATACCAAAGATCCTCACTATAGGTGTAGTTTGACTTAAGAAAAAATATAATTTCATTTAATATCTTTCTAGCTCCACCACATATTTTCTAACCTACGCAAATGCCACGGTAAACTGTGTAACAATTCAGAGCAAAATCAGCAACACTGTTTAACAAGAGGCCCAGGCTCCAAAGTTTGGCAGAATCTCAGACAGGAAAGGAAGTCGTTTATGGGGAAAAGAGGCAGACTCCACTTGGGATTTCTGTCAACATTTTCATTACCCAATTACAATGCAGTAGAACAGAAGGGGATGTGCTAATATGACTTTTATGGCCTGAAAGCAAACATTCTAACACCCTCCTGACCCACCCAGGCAGCTCTGGAGAACCCTGACTAAGAGAAACAGTCATGGCTGAATACATTTAGGTTATGAGATTGCAATTCCTAGACATGGTTCTTTGATATTAGTTTTGCAGTCAGTCAGTGTTGAAAATTTCAGTAATAAGAGTAAGTCAGTAGCAATGCTGCCTCACAGGACCCCGGTTCAATCCTGAGTTCGAGTTGCTGTCTGTATGGAGTTTCACATGTTTAAGCCTGTCTGTGTAGGTTTCCTCCAGGTTCTCCAGTTTCCTCATAAAAACACGCGAGTAGGTGGACTGGCTACACTAAATTGCCTTAGGTGTGAATAAGTGTGCACATGGTGCTCTGCAGTGAATACATCCAGGGTGCCTTCCTGCCTCCGATTTAATGTCCACTGTGACTTTGACCAGGATAAAGGCTAAAGAGTTAGAGAGTTTGAAGGTTTGATCATAGATGTAACTTCGGCTGTGCAAAGTCAAGTTATCTGGAACTAACACCGCTCTGATGCAGTAAGACTACTCCGATCCCTCAGCAGTCAGTTCATATATCGCCACCCTGATTACTGACACACAGTGGACACACTGTGCTTGTTCTGCACAATCAAAGCACAGCATCCAGAGGCAACAGAGTGACCTAGCTAGTAATGTTTGGGCTGATCTGCTGTGATCTCTCAGTGTGCTACTTCGAGGTTGATGGACAACCTGTGAGTTGAAAGACAGTGAATAAAACATTCACTCTCTTCTGATCTCTTTCTGTGTGTGTATTTTAATCACTCAATCAGTGTGTTCTGTATATTTTGTTATAAAAGCCATGTGTGTTCTCGCTTGCCTAAGGGTAGCTGGCTGCCTTGATACCACTAGCTTAGTGTGAAGCCAAACTTCTTTGGAACTTGATGCTGTATAACATATGCGTCCAAAATCTCCCACCAAATCCAACTCAACCAAAATGCCTTATCAAGCTTGAAATACAGGTTTAGGGTGCTGCAAAACTTTTACCTATGTACAAAGCAATATGATTCATTGATTGTTTTATAAGTGTGAGAATAGTAAGATTTTAAGGATTTCTCTTACCAGATTTGGGGTTGCAGAGCACAGGAGGACTGCTACTCAGAGTGGGACTGCTGCTGTAATAACCACTGCTGCCACAGCTACTGCTCATACTGCTGCGCCTCACTGCCGACACCACCTTAATCTCTTTAGTGGGGCTCACTTGAGACCAAGAGAGATAGAAAGTGAGGAAGACTGATCAAGACAGAGAGAAACACCTTCAGAAACCACATAGACAACAAATACATCTTCACCTACCACCTTCACCTACCAAAAGCTAGGAAAACTGATTATGCAGTATATTCTGGAAATATGTGTTTTAGTTTCCAAACAGGAAGTATCAACACACAATATATATGTATATATATATATATATATATATATGTGTGTGTGTGTGTGTGTGTGTGTTGACACTTCCTGTATCATTACACACACACACACACACACACACACACACAAGTATGTATATATATATATATATATATGTATATATATGTGTGTGTGTGTGTGTGTGTGTGTGCGCACAGGAGAGAGTAACAGGAGAGTTTTAGTAGCTAAAGTAACTTTTCTCTAAGCTCACTGAGTTATAGTGGAGAACCACTACACTTTACAGCTTGACGCAGCACTTGAAATAGCACACACACACTCACACACACTCACACGTGCATGCACCCACGCTCACACCACACACACATACATACACAACAAAGCCAAAGGTTATAATCCAGCAGCTAAAAAAGAGGAAGAGAAGAGGCTCCCTCTCACCATGCACTGATCTCATTTCCTCTGCTATAAAATGCTGTAGCATGTTGCAGACCCCCTTCTTTGGCCCCTACAGCACCCTCTGTACAACAGTCACTTACAAGGAAAGGCTTTTATCACAATTATCCATTACTGCTTTCCCCATATTAATAGGGCAGTTAGACCTTTGTATGACTCCGAGTCAGTAGTTATCACTAGGAGTTATTGCAGACTGTAAATCTGTCTTGCCTAGCTAAAAGTGTAAAGTAAGTCAGTGTTAAACAGTAGGTGGTGGGTTTCACACATATAAGAGATGAAGTGTTGGTAAAGTGCTACACCAAGAGTTGGGAAAATAGCAAATTTATGACTTTTCAGCAGTTAGTAATTTGGAAGTCAGTAAAAAAATATTCATATTCAGAGTATATTAAAAATATCAATAATCATTAATCTAGGTTGTCTTAAAGTCACCTCGTTTAAATTCTAACTTTGCTTTAAAGAACAAAAATAAAAATCATTCGATGTGTGCCAGGGCTATACAAAAAATAGTAGGCAATAGTGGTACAGTAAAACAAGTTTATCAGGCTCTTTCATATCTCGGTGGGTGTATGTGTGTAAGGTTTGTCTTACATGGACAGGAATTAAATTCATCATCTCTTTGAGAGAGAATATAAAATGTAGGTTTCTTTTCACTTCTAACTTTTTTTATGCACAATAAATGTAATTGCTTTCAGCAGTAGGAATTTAATGATTACAGTTAATGAACAAGAGCAATCTGCACCTTTTCAACTGTGCACCCACTGACTCATTACACATTAAGACATTATAGACAAATTAATTTAATTGATTGTGAAGTCTCTCTATGCCATGTTTGTTTTTTAATGTGTTAACTGCACTGGAGGCGTTAGATTTAGTTTCCAGAAAGCAATCACAGTAAATAGATACCCCCTGTAAATGAATGATCTGTAATGTAGAAATCCAAGTCAAATAGAGCTTTTGTGTATCCAGTGTGCTTGTCTGTACATGTCTCTGCTTGTCAGCATGAGGATAATAAGGTTGAAGTAAAAGAGGTCCAAACAAAGATCCACTAAGTTTTATGAATGCAGGAACCTTCAGCTAAGCTGTCTGAATAGTTACCAGTGTCAGTGGTCCAAGTAATGCCCTTAGGCCTCTTTTTACGTGGACAGTTTACCGTGAATGTGAAGTATGTGAATGCTGAAATTCTTCAGTTCTGGCTGTAGTCTATTGAGTTGTAGTCATCTACACTGAGAGATGCGATGGTATCTTCTAAAGTCATGTGTTATGTATTCCGGTGTAATGCAACTAACTATAGATCAAAGCATAGTTATGGAGAGATTATAACACGCCATAGGTGTGTTACTGTTCCCACTATTGACCTGATCATTGGAAGAGGTGTGCTATCACTCCAACTGTGCTACCACTCTGCTCTTAAACATGGTAAAGATGTCCATTACTCTCCCATCAACCCACCCCATCACACTGACCAGAGAGGAAGCTGTTGTTGCTGCTGTCAGTGTTCTGTTTGCGCAGGCAGAACGGGCTGTCATGGCTCTCTGGAATCACGCGAGTTCGCTCGTTCAGCAGCTCCATCAGTCGCCTCCGCCGGCGGAAATTCATCCGGAACTGAAAGAGGAGGTTACCGTCCGCAAAGTGGTGCTTGTTGGTAACTGGGATGAGATCAGCATGAGTGTAAAGTTAGTAAAACAAACATTAGCCAAATATAAATAAAATAAACTTTCACATTAAAATGGTTCTTTTCCATTATTCACATAATCAAAGGTTTTATGATTCATATTCCTGTCACTGCAAACCATTACATTCCTTTGCCCATATCTTTTGTAGAGATCTGAATGTGGGCATTTCAAAAATAGAAGTAGGGTGTTAGATAAATCAGTTCAGAAGATCAGGGCAGCATCGAGAGGAGGTGTTGTGTGTGTGTGTGTCTGTGTGTGTGTGCGTCTGTGTCTGTGTGTGTGTGTGTGCGCCAAGGGTTGCAGGCATTAGAAAAATGCAGCCCAGTTAGTGTGTGTCCTCTCTCACCATTTCATTAGGACAAAGCCTGCTTTACTCTACGCTCAGAGCAATTGTCTTCTACCCACTTGCCTCACACATCAAAACACAGCAGATAGCTGCAAGAATCACATGGTTCTTTTACCAGACTCCCCAGTGGCCTTGCGTCCCTCAGGCCATGTTAACAATACGGCTGAACACAAAACTGCAAGCACACAGATGCAAACACATGCTGGAAAAGCACAAAAATGCAATTTGCCTTAAACCATATGAACTGTTGTCACGTGACTGGATGTGCACTGTGGCCTCTCATTGTCATGCTCATTAGTGGCTCAACAACTGCGCAGCAGCACAACAGGGCTGTGTCTGGTACGACTGCACTTATAGCCAACAGATTTGCAGTTGCGCTGCTGTGCTGTCTACATTCAGAGATGTTGCGCAAGAATATGAACAGTTTGTGTAATGAAGCCACAAACAGCAGTGTTAAAGCTACGGACTGAACGAGGTAAGAAGTCCAAAAGTCTTGTGGCTAAAAGTAGCAGCTATCCATTGGAAACTCCCCACAGGACATTGTAGTCTTTATCTTAAGAATCCTTCACTGTAGGATTAATCCATAAAATAGTTGAACACTGAAAGAACTAACATTAAACCTGCAACACCTTAAAGGTAGTTCAGAGAACTCCAATATCACTAAGACTAAATCACAAATAATCCTACATGGTTGCTGCTGGAAAATGAAGCCACAGTGGAGTTTAATTGTGATTTGATAACGACATGCTTTTAATAAGGTCTTATCTTGAGCTTGAGGGTTTTTCAATGATTGTAGAGTTAGTGAGAAATACAGTCACCTGACCAGCTTAATATCACCAGAGATGAAGGGTTTGACAACTGTCTGCTACATGACATTCAGTTACAAAATGTGCTGCAGGTGAACAGGGAAAATCTCAGTCACCTTTGAGTTGTATGTTGCATCAAACAATGTAGATCTCGGCACCAACAGCATCAACAGGAATGCCTCCAGTGCCAATAAGTCTAGTCTTTCTTGTTATTAATCTGTATGCCTCAAATACCCTAAAAACATACTTTGACAATGTTTGGATCAATGCCAGAATGTAATCAGTTCATCTGATGGTAGCAAGGATCAGTCAATGCAAATCCTACATTTAATCACTTATTTTGGAAATATTGCACTAAGAAGAATTTCCTACTGATGGACTGATGTACATGAACATGTACGTAACACCTCTGTGTGACAAACAGGAAGGAAGCTATTACAGAAAAACTACACTATGTATATGGTGAAAAGTATGTGGACACCTTAACATCACACCCATATGTGGGCATTTCCCAAACTGCTGCCACAAAGCTGGAAGCACACGATTGTCTCGAATGTCTTTTCTAATCGTCTAAGTATTCCCTGCATTGGAACTAAGGCACCCAAATCCGTTCCAGCATGACAATGCCCCTGTGTAAAAAGCGAGCTCCATGAAGACATGGTTTGCCAAGGCTGGAGTGGAAGAACTCGAGTGGCCTGCACAGAGCCCTGACCTCAGAGCCCTGAATTGGGATGAACTATGACTGCAAGCTATGCCTTCTCATCTGATATCAGTGCACAAGCTCACTAATGCTCTTGTGACTGAAGCAAAGCCCTACAGCAACATTCCATAATCTAGTGAAAAGCCTCCTAGAAGCGTGGAGGCTGTTACAGCAGCAAATGGGGGAACCAAGTCTACGTTTTTGGAAGGGGATGTTCAACAAGCACATATAGGTGTGATGGTTAGGTGTCTTCTTTGGCCATGTAGTGTATTTCAGACATTTGATGTTGCTGTGACCTTGAGCCTGTTCCAATCAATTCCGAAATCGAATCAGTTCATCTGCTACAGTGCAAATTACAGTGCAAATTGTCTATAAATCCTAAAAACATTCACCTACTCGTCCTTGAGGTATCACATTGACAGTATTCTTGTACAGACACATGGACAGATGCACGGACAACTTGAAAACATGATGGCTGTTAAAAGTAAATGCCCTCTCTAAAATGTTTGATAATTTATGTCGTTTTCTTTAAATGTTCACCATCTACAAATTCATGGTTACTCTAGTCTATAGTGTGCTAAATAAGAAAGCTGTTTAAACTGATACTCTACTTACATGTAAATTAAATGAAATACTATCTTCTGATCAATTCTCAAAGTGCTACACATGTAGGCAGAAAATTAGCAGTTAACATGTAGTTGACAAGTGCCCTAGTATGCACTGATTTTGGTTTTCATGTATGAAACATTATTATTTTCACTTTTTTATTTGATATGCCAATATGAATCTTGATTTGAAGAGGCCTCTAGTATAAAAGCCAGACATTTGCATTTATTAAACATGTATAAATTATGAATAGCAACAGGGTAAACATGCCCTTCTAAAAATTCTTGGGAGTCCTGAAGAAATGTTCCACCCATTACTTGGCTGGAATAGAGTTTAATTACAAACTCTTAGGAAATTAGGGGTTTATTTTAAAAAACATGCAGTTTGCTAGAAAGAAAAGAAAGTCTTTCCCTGATATTTTGCCAGATGTTTCAGAATCTAAGTAGTCCATAAAATGAGTTCTAGGTAATTACAAGCTTAATTAAGTGAAATGTAAAGAACAATACTAAGCACAGTGATAGAAGAAGAAGAAGAAGAAGAAGAAGAAGAAGAAAATGTCTGTTTCTTATTAGCGTAAAGCAAGACGTTATGCCCAAACGTATATGAGGCACAGGTGGAAATGGAAATGCATTATTCCACTGCCACATCCACTGGAAAAGCAGACAG
The DNA here is from genome assembly GCF_027358585.1 of Pangasianodon hypophthalmus. Classification (NCBI taxonomy): domain Eukaryota; kingdom Metazoa; phylum Chordata; class Actinopteri; order Siluriformes; family Pangasiidae; genus Pangasianodon; species Pangasianodon hypophthalmus. The sequence continues at coordinate 22,788,809 of NC_069710.1, forward strand.
CCAAACATACATAATTTCCATAATTTCCTTATGGAACTATACACAACCTTATGTACAGTAAACATATGTACAGTAAACAGGTAACAGGTATGGCTCAGAGAACATCAATGTGTCATGGAAAATAAGTTTGACGTCATAATGCAGGTTCTGTTCACACTAATCCAGAACAGATCTGCAATCAGAACTGCCCTCAATTAGGCCCATTCTTTGCTGCTTATAGGAGGATTGGTTTTAAACTTCTCTGTTTCTAAAATCCTGAATCTATGAACACCTTTCCAACTCTTATTAAAGCTATTCTGGTCCTCCATTATCTAAGCATGTAAGATGTTTCCTAGTCTCTTTGCTAGATCTTCTCTGAGTATTTTTATATACAACTAAAGTGGCTGATTTTTTTCACATCTAATATCATCAGACTTGCCAACTTTCATGCATTTTGCGTAGGAACTCACAGTATGCTGCTACAAGTCATAAAAACTAAAAAAACAAACAAAAGCAAAAACAAACAAAAAAAAGTCTTCTTTTTTCCCCATTAAAAAGGGTAAATGAACCAATCAGCACATGAATCTGGAATGATTGACATTTGCACAGGTGTTTTGAACTCTCTGATATTAACTGACACCCTGGAAGCCTGCCCCATTTCCTTCCCCCATTTCACATTAATAATATGTTGCTTGTTGTTCTTGTCTCCTGTCGATTTTCCCACTAGAAAGATGCACTGATGTTGTGCCCTCACTTTCTGTAGAGGTAAATGGAGAATCTTTTGAGTCCCATCCACCCCCCTCCACCCCCAAAACAACCGGTGGTTGTTATAAAACCTGTATATATGTGTACTCTTACAGTTTTTACCTTATGCAAGTGATATGTGAATGGAATATATCAAAAATGTGTTGTTTTTATATATCCCCCCTGCCCCCGCCCACCATCGAAACAACATCCCCCTGACTTCCACCCTGGGACTACATATTGTTCCCCTTCAGGGTTGGTACTGTGGGTTATATTATGCTTCTATATTAAGCTTTCCTTGCTTTGGAAATCATGTAACCATAGCATCTTTCATAGATGTATAGAGAATGTCCTCCTAGAAAGATACATGGAAAATGATTGACATTTCTACAGATGGAATGATTGACATTTCTGCAGGTGTAGTCTGAATTGAATTTCATTATATATGTCAATAGGGATTCTATCTGGTGCTGCTTCTTTACCTATTCTCATAGAGCCAATAGCACCTACTGTATAATATCTTCTAATGATAATTTTGTATCAATATTTTCCCCAAATGACTTACTACATTCCAGAATTAAACATAAAAACTCAAGGTTATCTGGAAAACATATCTCTGGTATCCAAGTCATGAGGGAATTATACAGTGTCACATAATATCCTTTAAGGCTTTATTGATCTCAGTGGTGTGTATTACAATATAACAAATCTTTTACAAGAGAAATAGCTTTTTTTTGGTTTGTAATTATTTGACTGCTATTTGTTTAATCCTCTGTTTAATTTCCAACAGATTTCCTGCAGCTCATGTCTCAATATCATTTTAATTCAAACGTTAAAAAAGAGACTATGCCATGCATGTAGAGTTTTGGAGCTAATTCAATCAAGACATGTCCATCTTTCAAATTTGTTATGCCTACAAATATATGTAAGTTAAGTCTTGGATTGAAAATATGCATCTAGGTAGATGATTCATCATTTTAGGATCAGCATACATTATTTACCCTGTTACATGAGCTGAAATAGTATACTAGTGTTGCTTTGATATGATAAACTGTGCTGACAGAACAAAACAGACCATAAAAAATATATCAGGTGTGTACCAGAAACAGAAAAGTCTGTAATATCTTGTGTAATATGTCTTGATGCCTCAATATTTATTAGATTGAGTTCCATCATAAATCATCAGGGTTTTAGTTATAGAGCATATTATCAGAATCTGATGATGATCTTGTACAAGGCATAGAATGAAAGAGTGCAGCTACAATAGTCAAATATAAATTATTGAAGAATTTTGCATCAATTAGTCTGAGAAACATGGACATTTCACTTGTTCATCACACACATTTTCATTTGTAAGGCATTCATAACCTTTATATATCAGAACAGACTGAGTCCCGTCTGTCCTGTAATCATTACTAGAGCAGGGAGGGGTTGAGAACGAGGTGAAGATGATACAGTATTTGCCCCTGTCCCTTTAATGGAACTGCATTATGTTAATGAATCATTTTAGGTTTTTAATTGATCACCTGATTGCTGTTGGCATCGAGTCAAATAAGGCAGTTTTTGTGGTCTGCAACACAGCAACATTTACACACACTGAACAGAAATAAGAAATAAGACTGGTAGCACTCCACTTTTTACAGAACGTTTTCAGGAATGTACAATCATGAGCTTGTTTGACACACAGGGTTTTGCCAGGAACAGCTCCAGTGGTATGTCCATCTGTTAGAGATCATCACTGAGTCTCTTATACTGCAGAGTTCTGGCAATAATCATTTTCGAAACATTCAAAACATACACAGATTATTTCCAGTGTAATTAATAACTGCTAACAGAATATGGTGAAGTATGAAAATTTCTATACACTTAGGACGAAATAGAGAAGTCACAAGTAACAGTCAGCTGGCGCACACAGGCTGAAATAGGTATGTTAAGATGATTCAAAAGTTTGCATTTCCCTTTTTGATGGAGATATAAATATTCTCTAATGTCGCACAGAACCACACTTAATAACTGCCTCCAACTTCTTTCATATATTCTCTATCAGATCCTGTCAATTCCAATACTTCCCCTTCATCTTCCTGACATCTGTTCCAATTCTACAATATTCTTTGTCCAATCGTGCCCATTTTTCCTGACATATCTGTTCTATTTCTGCCAGATATTATATACTGTCTTCTTCGACTCAGCGACCCAGTGACCCAATCATGACCTCATGACAAATCTGAAGGATACATCCATTTTTTAAAAAAATAAATTGTAAATGGAGCTGTACTCCAGCTACGAGACTATGCTGGTAAAGTGCACAATGTCAGCTTTAGTTAAAAGCCCTTTTATCATTTATGGTTCTGGGTGAACCACATAGGAATCCCAGTCTTTTTTATACTTTTGAATGCCTCTGATTGTCCTCAAAGTCACAAGTGAGCAGAATGGGCTAAATGAATGAAGCTAGTGGGTTTTTTTTTTTTTTTTTTGAGAAGAAACACTATGACATGTGCCTTTTAAATGCAATTTTAAGGTCATGAGACAGTGCTCTTACTCAGAGACAACTTCCCTAAAACTCAGTATGAACCATTGAAAACTTTCTGTCCATCAGTATAGAAGTCGCTATTTCTGTCTTCAGTTCTTTTTCCTTTTTTCTTTTCTTTCTTTCTTTTTTTTTTACATTTCTTCCAATTTTATTTCTGATGAAAATTAACCATCAGACCATAGATTTTGGTGAGGCAGGGTAACATTAATGATGACATTGCCTCAAACTAAGTTAGGTCAAGAGGATATCACACCCCCTACATTATGACTTTACCCGACCTTTACTTGAAAATCAAAAACATACATTCATCAACAGAAAAAAAAAAATCTGTTTCTGATTCTGAATCATCCAGCATACAGTCTGGCAGCTTGTTCTGAGTGGTCTTTGATGTACCTTTATTCACCTGTGCTCAAGGTAATACCATTAGCAAGACCATGAGTCTTTCAGGTTTCAGCTAAAATTCCAGTCTAATTACATCCCAAACAAATTTGGGCATTGGAAAAGGGAGACATTTTTCTTTTTTTTCAGACTTTGCACGGGGAAACATGTATTTCACATATATGGACATTATCTACACTATAATTCACCTTTCCCTTTCCCACTTTTTGCAATATATCTTACAAAAGAAATGGTTTTGTACATCATAAAACACACTGGCTGCACTTAGACTTAGCAGTTACAGAGTATTACAAAGCCACGGAGTGTCTTAGCCACAGAATATTTAGCTTAATCTTGCAACCCTGTGCATTGCTGCTCCCCTGAGCATGGGGCACAGACAATCCTGCCCCGATGGACCTCTATTAGTGCTTGTTGCAGTTCCCATTTTTAACTACTAGGTGCAATGCTAACTCTATAGAAGCTAAATGGGGCGGTGAGTGTGCTGCCCCATGATTTCGCATCATCTAGAAAGGCGAGCAAATTAATGGATCATCAGATTATATCACCAATGTATGGAACTGTGAATGAGGACTTTATGAAGATTAACATTTATTTGCATGGCTTAAATAAATGCCCCTTTATGAGCCACTACTGATTCAACTGAAACCATCACCAGTTGAGTTGCACTCACCATGCTGAATGATTCCATGCTCCAGCAGTCTCCGCCCAAGCTGCTCTGCCTCCTCTCTGGTGGCCATTTCCCCTTCCTGCAAGAGCCAGTCAATAAACTCCGAGCCCACCAGTGTCCGCTCATGGGAAATGCTGTCCTCCTCACGTGTCTTAAGCAGGTTGTTCTCTGCGTTCATCAGTCTGGAGACAAAAAATGATTTGCCAGGTTATAAAGTGCCAATAAGCTCTGACCTTTCTACAACCTTTTTGTTCTATTCAATGGAAGGGTGGACTTTTCCCCACACATTTACAAACATATGATGCAATAAGAGAAATAATGATGGTGATATTGTAATTGCAGTTATTAAGTGTGATTAACAGGCACATTCTCCAGAAAAGCCTATAATTTGTCAGACTGTAGGAAAACCTATGATTTGGAGTAGCGTTCAAAAAAAGAGCTCCAATTCATAGCAGCTCGTAAGTAGTGCTGTTTCTATCTAGAACTAACTGCCTGACTGCTTAGTGCAGTGGTAAAAGTAAAAACATTACACTAATTTCTGAGATTAGCTAGTCTCAGTGGGCACAGCTGTAGTTCTCTGTTTGTAATTACAGCTAAAAAAGGATTGTTTGTAGCTTCTGAAATGAGGAAGTGAGGTCATTTTCTGGGGAGAGCTTTTCGGGAAAACAAAACAGCCTTTGCTGATACTCGTGTTTGTCAGGAGGTTACTAACCCCTTAAACCCATGGTTTATTATTCTTTATTATTCAGTAACTACTATGAATTATCCAGTAACTATCACTGTTAGGAAATGTCCAGTATGTAGGTTAAAACGTGTACATCTATGAAGAGATGATATGTTTCTGAATTTCCTTATACGAGAATCAGTGCTGTTTTTGATAAAAATGTCAGTAAGACAACATCCCCAATTAGTGTCCATCCCATTCCCATAAAATAAAATTAATACACTGTCAAATTACAAGTCAGTGAACAAACCAGCAGCTGCACTCTGACATCAGCCGCACATCAACCAGGCAGGTTTATGTCTACAAGCTGTAGAGACTTCAACTGTAAAATAAGCATGACATACCTTTAATGTACCTGGAACCGTTTCAACAATCCGAACTGCTATAAATCTCAATCTTGGTCTTGATTTATTACCTTTAAGTATTTATTATCTTTGCTGTATTTTCATAAATTAATTTGTCCTCATTTTATTTTTGAAAAGGGGAATGGTGTAAGATAGCATGATGCCTTGAAACATAATAAGATTTAATATGATTTTTATTAAATTGCTGATTTAATTTTTTTTGCTGCGCAAAATCAAACATTCCATTGACATTATTATAGCAGTTGTGCCATTATTATGCATCTGCAACTATATGGATGTAGGATATTTACATACAATATAAATTTTCAGTTACAGAAACCAAAAAGCCATGTATTGTAAATAAAGATTTAATATGATCTTATACATCATAATTCAATAACAGCTTTGTCTGTATCATAATTGATACATTTAACCCCTTAACCTTAACCTATCCTTAACCTATCCTCCCTTTCCTAACTACATATCATATTAATTTTAATATAGTTGCTAAAAATTAATAGTGGTCAGACTTAAAAAGATATATAAAGAACGATCTGCATAAAGGGTCACCCAAAATCACAAACAACAAATAAATAAATAATACAAATAAATCTATCTCCATATTAGTCAACTCACAGGGCTATGAATATGGACTCACTTATCACAAGGTTATACTGTGATATCAGACCTGCAGCTGAGCAATCATGACTTAATGACTGACCGTAAGCAACGGAGATATCCTACCCTGCCCTACTTTACATGCCAGCATTTTACAGGCTATTTAGCAGGGCATCAGAGGTGCTCAGCTTTGAGAATTTATAGCATAATAATAACTTTTACCACATTACATACCATGAAGAGTTGCTGTTGCACTGTTGTTCTATCAGCAATGCACTTAATGGGATTATAAGGACAGCTTTAAGTATTGGGAATAAACAACTGTAGCTCTGCCTACTAATTAACCTTTTTAACTAATCCCCACCAAATATATCAGCATTTCAACAAATCTTCATCTTCATACAGTCCTCGTTCACAACTCTATACATTTTAAATTATGTTAAAATACTAATTACCTCTTTTGAATGACCAACGGTTTAAAAAAAACTGCTCTTTGATAGATATTAGAGCGATCGCTGTTGCACAATTGTGGGGCAGCATGCTCACTGTCCCCTTTAGCGCCACAAGTGCTAATAGAGGCCCATTGGGGTAGGAATCATGCTGCCCCATGTTGGAGGGAGGAGCAGTGGACAGTACAGTTAATAGCGTTGCCAGGGTCTCGGTTTTATGCAAAACTGGGCTAGTTTATTCATACTCCACAGCCACAAAGATCTTGTTTCATAATTAAATCTAATAATAATAATTTCCTCAAACAACAAAGTGTAAGTGCATTTGTATTGTAAGATATATTGCAAAGACTGGGAGAGGGAAACATCAGAAATATGTGTGCACTATAGCGGCCTTGTTTCCCACACTGAGAAAAAGAAGAAAAATATGTCTCCATTTTCTAATCCCCAAATTTTTTGGGCTAGTTTTCGGTCTTTGTGTGGATTTTGAGTTGTATGAGCTACTCAAATATATGAGCTGCTAGACTGTATGCTGGATGACTGTATGTTGTCAACGTTCTACTGCTTATTATGAGTTTACTCTAAATAGTCACTAGTCTATAACAAAGGTCAAGCATGACCTCTTGACTTAATTTTGTTTGAGGCTATGGCGTTATTAATGTCATCCTGCGCCACCAAAATATATAGCTCCAGGCCACTGCTGTCTGACACCCTATCTGAGTCATACAAGTTAATTTATTTAGTTATCTATGCAAAGGTTGGGCCATAGTCTGTCACTAAATCAGGCTAATAATTAGTTATACAGATATAAATACACAAGAGATACAGCAGGAAATCATAAATCCAAATGGGAAAAGGTCACAATGTGTATGAACTTTGTTTTTTTGTTTTTTTTCTCACAAACTCCGGGTGGTGACAGCAACACTGGGTCAGATATGAAATGCTTTGTAAAGTGTCGGGTGGTAAACATGACAAGCAACAGCTTAAGATGATCACAAAACAGTTACAACTGGATATAATTCCAAATCCAAGGTCATCCCCAATTTGACCTAAATGTCACATGCTTGCCAAAATAAAAATCCTGCCTGTACGCAAAGGAAGTCCTGATCTTGAGATGCAGAACAGGAACAAGTATTGTGCAGTTTATGTGGTCTTTTAAGATTTCTACTTGTCATGTTTTGTGAGATGATCCCAATAAAATCTCCTAATTCTATAACAGACTGTGTGAGTAAAGTGTGTAAAGTGTGTTCTCCATGTCAGATTATATAATAGAAATTCCCTAAAGATAGACCTGTGATTAAAGAAAATTAGGTTCTGCTTACACAATCAAAAAGGGGTTCACATCACTCTAAAAGGGGTCAGACATGTAGGCTGGTAATGTCATATTAATCAGTATTGCTCAAACATAAACATTCATAGCTGTTCTGTGAGACTCGTGTAATCATATGCCATCCTCCTACTGGTGGCTTTTAGACAAATGTCGTAGCAGCAGTCACACTCTGAGATTTAAACATTTCTGACACTACTAGAACTTTATCATCAGCTGTCTTTAGTCGCAATGGCAACGAAATCAGCTGCTGGTGAGAATGTCACATTATGCATTCTAAGACCAGGGAATTTAACTCATGACTGAGGAGCTCTTTTTTTTGCCTGTAACAGCAAAATCAGGCCAAAAATCGTACAGCATAAAGCTGTACATGCTAAGCACAAGCACCAATGGCACTGATGTGATTATGCAAAAGAAGCCTGAAATATTTTGAGCAGCAGATGTCTCCTGCTGGACTTCATTTGGATCCTGTTACACATGAGCGGAGCTGAGCACAGAAGAACGGCTGGACGACGGCAGGAGAGTAAGGCAACGTGCTGCTCCTTCTGGCTCTGCTTCAGCTTCAGCACAACCCTGAGACGGAGTCTGTCTCTTCTGTAGTCTGTACAATTCAACCAATGTACTGCAATGGTTGGCAATTTGTGAGTCCAAAACATAAGTGTCTACCAGAAAAAATAACTTTAACAGTTTGCATTAAAATAGCCTCATGATGCAATGACAGAGCATCCTTCATTTCATAATGAGGCCATTTTTGTCTAGTTGTCATCATGCTTGTGGCATGATCTGAAATTCTTAAAGTTTCAAATGTATCAAAGGTCAAAGTTTAAAGGGAGGGACTGTATCACAGTGCTCTGTATGCACATGAGCAGCCTGTCCTAACCTCTCCAATTCCATTTCAGTTCTTCATAAAAACTGAGCTTCATTATCATTATGATTATCGGTTATTGCCCTTTAAAACAAATGTTTCTCTTCAGTGCCTAGAGCAAATCTCCAATAGATCATGCAGGTCTAAGCATTTCTTAAATTAGCTTTGGCACCCCAAGGCTAAGCCTGACTTTACTAATGGAAACTGAACATTTATAAATAATAAAAATTATCTTTTGCTAAATAATAAGTATCTTAATACTCAATATTTTTTGCTACATTGCAGTTTGAAAGTGTACATTATTGGCATTATTCAACTAGCTTGCTTGTTGCAGAAATTGCTCAGAAGTCAGAGTCGAAAAGAAAAAATCAAAATATCAAGCAGGATGATGCAATAGTGTGTGTGGTTTTGTGGAGAAAAAAACAGGCAACAACTTGCAACTAAAGCAGCCACTGATTAATGGATCAAGTTGGCACAGACCCCATCTCTCAACCTGCTGGAAGCCTGTGTTTCTATGGATACTGTTAATTTACTGGAGAGGACCAAAATGCACAAAAACAATATGTACCAATACGACTCACACATGGAAAACAAAAACAAAGTGCAGTGCAGAGTAGATTGAAAACCTGATCTGACCACGGTTGTTGCAATTAATAGTTTAGATTTTAGGGAAAAAAGGGTTTACTTCTCATATATCCTCTGGCCTCTCATGAAAACCTTAGCCTCGCTGTCCAGAGGAAACGTTCCATCATCTTTCCTGAAGCGGTAAAACAGCTTCATGTCTTTGAACTCCTTGTGCTCATCACAAACTACAACAGACAAAAATAAACGCTGGGTTAACATCTGGATTATGAATGGTGAATTAACATCTACCACTGAGAATGCACACGTTCCTCAGCCTAGTTCCATGACTGCTGGTGATCCACATGTAAAGTACAATCTAGAACTATTTGATTGATGGATTTTTAACCATTTTTTGTTTGTTTGACTCAAAGAATCCAACCATAAATGTTACTATTACGTGAAAAAATCTTTGAGGTGGAAAATGACTGATTATTTGCAGTAAACAACAACAATGGTTGACGAATCATGTACGTAAAGATTATTCATGGAAAAACAAATGGTTCTTCTGTGGTATCACTCTGAAGAACCGTTTCTGGCATCTTTATTTTTATAGAGTCTACGTGTGTGTATGTGTGAGTGTGTCTTTAATAGTAATAAGAAATCCAATCCAGTTGCTGGAGAGGAACTCACCATGATGGATGATGCTCTGGTCCAGCAACTTCTGCATGATCTTGATGGCCGTGTCTCTGTCTGAGGCCTCCTTGTGTTCGATCAACCAATCAATAAGCTCCTTAGCCACAAAGCAGTTGGGGTAGGTACGGAGATGATGCCTCCGGTCTTTGATGACTTTGCCCTCATGGAGCCGCAATCTGGCAAATGCCACAAACAGATTTATTAATGGCTAGATTTCAATGTTAACATGAATAAAGTATGAGTAACTGTTGGTTAAATATTGTAAGTGATAAGCATAATTTATATTAAGGCTATGAAGGGCCACTGTAGCAGTTGGTGTTTACACTCTATTATTCTGAAATGTAATAAACTATACAGTATTATGATTCTACATGAAAGGAGACAAACTAAAAAGTCTTAAAAGTATTTTCCAGCCCTGGCTGTGTACACCTTCTTTGTATAATTCATTGTTTACCCTGCTCTGATATACTTGATTCCACTAATCAGCATACTTACTCACCATTCCTGATAAGTTAGATCAGCTAAAACACTGAGGTCCTGATTTACTAAAGGTCTACATGAGTAAAAACACTGCTGATTCACCTCTACAATGGATTGCGTCTTTTAAATAAGAAAAGTAAGATAACTGTTTTGTGTGGTTGCCTTAATTACTATACAGTAGAGTGTTTCTGCCTAAAAATGTCAAATACATGGCATTAACAATGCATAAAGACTCACTTAGCCCCCGCTGTATGATTTACCAAATCAGAAAGTCATTTTGGAAATGGTAAATCTGTGAAATATACAATTTCATATCTTAATAACGAGAATGTTTCTCAAAACTATGAAGAGAAAGCATTTTAAAATCATGACTTACTATAACAACAGTAAAGTTGGTTTCATAATGGTTATTCATATATTCACACCTCAGCTACCAACAGTATTTCAAAAGAGTCGTCACATTTACCTTATCAATAGAATGCATACTCATGACAACAAATTCATAATGTATTTTGAGGAGTCTCAATGCCGCTACTTTGCATTGTAATTAAGCTCAATTCTGTTCTTGAATTTGATCAATTATAAGTTGCTGGCAATTGGGTTATATTATGGCTGTCTTCTACACCATAACTTCTACAGTTTGCCCTGCTGAATTTAAAAATTGCCACAAGGTAAACACACATCTCCTTAAAGTTTACCATAAACAGAGCAGGAGCAAAATTAGAAACTAAGATCTTAGTAGAGTTTCAGCAGTTTGTTGGACTTTCTGGACACTTTATGTTGTCTGTTGATAACACAGGAGTTGGCAGCTATGTGACTAAAATTAACAGAGCTAGTGTATCTGAAATACATGAATGCAAAAAAATTGAGTTGTTCAAGGCCACTGCCTTTTTCGAAAGTAAACTGTAAACAGATAATGCCATGATAACTCCTCATCTCTGGCTCAGTTCCTGTATTTGGCACATTTCTTTGAGAACCCTTTAGTAATAGTGAGCTGTACATCTTATGTGGCTGTTCCTTTACCTTTACCCCAGTCAGATATGATTCATTCCACTCAGAACAGAAAATGGAATGTCTGCGTACATTTGATTTTTTTTTCCTTAACACGTCCTTGCCCAGTTTTCTTAATACATTCCTATGCAAATATTTGACACTGATAGTAATGCTTACAATAAATTCACTCAGATTGTGCTACAATCTCGATGCATGAGTGAATGTGTCCCTTGCCTTCGCTACAGTGCATGTCTTAGTAAACTAAAACTAAACTAGGAAACTGAAATCATAATGTACACTCTAAAAACTGATTATGGCCTTATGTGGCTTTTGTATATTGATATAATGTTCATGTTTCTGCAATAAGTTAAGTTCGTAAATGCATCTATTTCTGTTTAATGACTTTAACATAAACAGACATTATTTACCTATTTACTTTTTGTTGAATTTATGTGTTTTGCTTAAATGGAAATTCTGTCCTGTAAAAAGGACAAGAATAAAATAGTAATTATGGTTAATAAAAGTTTAAGAATATAATAATGAGACATTTTCAGTTTTTAGTTAATTTGACAGAGAAATGAAAGATAAATCAGTTCTCCCTGGGCTGTTTCAACATCCCTGAGCGCTCTTGTGGAACCAGACATATAATTCAACTTTTCCACTCAAATAACAGGAGAAACTACTTATCTTTGTTTAAACAAAAAAACAACAAAAGAACATTCTTATTAGAAATGAGGTTGTCACCCATTGGAAAAAAGCATAGAACTTTTCAACGTAAATTCAACATAAATTTAAAAAAAAAAAATACATAAGCAGTTAAAGATATCATTAACCACAGTTAAGGCTATAACAAAAAGTTTCAGGTGTCTGAAACAGTTGGAAATTTGCCAGGAATTTGACCCATGAGCACACTGTCCCCCCACACAGAAAGGACGCAGATGAAAGCGAGAAGAAAAAGGGCCCAAAGATCACAGTTTTAGAATTGCACAGCTGATTCTTGTGGTCGTTGAGTTTCAAAATCAACTGTTAAACAGTACTTTCATAACAGCAAGCTGTTTGAGAGCGCTGTATGAAAAAAGCCCTTCCTGAAAGACTCTCACAAAATGTAGTGAATAAACTTCACCATTTGCCATTGGAACTACAGTTGGCATTGTGTACTGTGGTCAGAGGAGACAAAAATAAAACCTTTTAGGTCATGCACACCATCAGTAACAAAAGGAAACAGAATATAAGGAAAAGCACCTGATACCCACTGATGGCATGATAAATTCTGCTAAGTATCAGGATAGTTCAGCCCAAACCCTGGTTGCCTCTGTCAGGATCATGAGTCAAACACACTTCCAAATCACCACAGAAATTGTTAAAGAAACACAAAATGACCATCTCAGTCTCCGGATTTGAACCCTACTGAAAACCTGACGTCCGAATAAAAGGAGTGGAGGAGTGCATGGAGTGCATGGAGGAGTGGACTAAAGATCCTTCTACAAGTGTCTCCAATCTTGTTAGACTTTACTGGACTCAGTGTTGTTATCCGCTACAGGGCAGGTGTCACAAAATATTAACTGTAATTGTGCTGATCATTTTCAAACCAGGGTTTTGTAGAAAGACTGCACTACTTAATAAAACTTTTGATGTTTGAAACACATGAATCTTGGACCTTGGAACTGTGAGGTGGCAACTTTACCTGCTGCACCACTGTGCTGCCCTGTTGGCTTGAAATAATAGAGGAAAATGGGGTAAATAATAGAGGAAAATGGGGTAAATAATAGAGGAAAATGGGGTAAAGAATCACTGGGAAGTTCACGAAAAAGCTCCATAATGAAATAGTAAAGCCTACTGGAAAAAGTCCAATAAGTAAATTTGTTTAAAAATGTAAAAACTGAATGAATGAAATTGTATTCTATAATGATTCAGAGTGGGACGATGACACAGCTTTTGTCTGTGCAGGGTTTCACGTATTCTCTGTGTGTGGGTTTCCTCTGGGTTCTCTGGTTTTCTCCTACTTTCCAAAAACATGCCAGTAAGTGGATTGGCTATGCTAAATTGTTCCTGAGTGTGAATGAGTGTGCGCATGGTGCCTATGAACTGGTGTCCCATTCAGGGTGTATCCCTAGAAACAAAAGCTGTCTTTTTTTTTTTTTTTTTTCTAGTTTGTATCTAGTTTGGTGGTATTAGTAGATTGCATTTGATTATCTAAGTGTAAGATGAACACAGGTATGTTGCTAGTACATACAAATAAAGACTATGGTACATGAGGGTGAAGTCAGATGAAAACCTTTTTTATTATTTTGCATTGTTTATTGCAAATAGGTTTTACCCACCGAGCCGATTTATGACCCTTTTGCTGATGGCAACATGTACCACTATGCACATAACTGCACTTTACTTGTAATATTACATCATTCATAGTTTGACTGGCTGCTTCATGACTAGCATTGCTATCAATCCTGATTACACAGGCTTGTTTCAGCTCTCACATTTAGTTGTTGCTGTCTCACACTGTGTGTGTGTGTGTGTGTGTGTGTGTGTGTGCGTCTGTGCGTGTCTGTTTAGTTTCAGCTCTCTCAGTTATTCCTACTGCTATCTCACGTGTTTCACCAGTGAGCCCAAAGTCATTTAGAAGACGCCTTTACCACACATTTATAGGATGTCTGGATTTTGGCCTAAGCGAACAGGTCTTTTTCAGGACATATATAGTAAAAGACAACTGTTGTGGTTGTGTACAAAACATAAAACAGAAAATTATGTATATTTAGCAGCCAGAGCAAGGTGGATCACGAGCAGTTATTGTGAGAATGGAGTCTTTCTACTTGCCAGGTTGGTCAATTGCTGGAAAATTGCTCTAATGACATGCTGATCAGTCTTCAATAGGTCTATGCCTGGACTGTACTCTACCTCACTTATATGTCACTTTGGTTAAAAGCTTCTGCCAATTGAATCAATGTAAATGCAAATGAATCCAGCATGCAGGCGACACCTCCCTCTGAGCGCACGCCACTCAGTGTCTATTCAGTCCTAACACATCAGCTGACAGCTGCATGGCTTTCACTGGCACAACGCATTCATATTGCTAAACTACTGAGATGCCATTCACAGCTCAGAGATATCTTTAGAGTTTTATGGTTTTATGGGTCAAGGCTGTGTACTGTTCTGCAAAAGCAGCAATCCAGTCATCACACATGCTCAGAAATTCTTCTAACCTACATAGCTGTCAAATGTCAAATATAGCCCACATGGCTGTCAAATGTAGTCCATGTTCAAATGCATGGAACATCCATGAGAGCTCGCTCGCCTTTGTTTAGATAGCAGCATTGCAGCACACCGGCCACATTCCAAACCACACACTACTGTACTAGACACATCTGGAACTGATGAAAAAGTGAGGATATTTTCCTTGTTCGTGAGTGTTGAGGTGGAAATTTAATTTTCATGGATAGAACAGAACAATCAGACTAGCAGATAATCTTCAGGGATGTCAACACTGAAGGCACACACACACACACACACACACACACACACACACATACATGGACATCACAATGCATACACATCTGGAAGGATGTCAAATGTCAATATACTCGAATGCAGGTCACTGTCAAGTGTAATGTAGGGCGTGTGGGATTGCACACGGATGAGAAGAGCCCTTTGTTTAGGTACAGTAGTGAGCCGAGGTTACTCTGAGGCTGTGTCCCAAATCATTCTACTGTTCTAAATATTACGTCATAATATGTTCGCGTATTAGTGTGATGATTAATTAGCACGGAAATGACCTCGCGCACTATTTAGTAGGGTAGTGTGCGGTTTGGGACATAGCCGTGTAGAATCACGCCTACCTCAACTGCTCGCCAGTAACGAGCACTTCAGCCATGCGCTCCAGCTCAGCAGCCTTGTTCTGCATGGTGTTCCCGATCGAGTCCATCTCTGATCATGACAGAGCCAAAAAAAAGCGCAAATGTTAATCATCACAGGTGAAAACACAAGAAGAATTCACCTAAAATTCACCTATCATGGTCACTATGGCATGCTATAACTGCCTATCATGGTCACTTACAGTAGAAGCCTAAATGTGCGTTATGATGTTGTTGTTGTTGTTGTTGTTAATGTACATCATCTCTGCTGTAAATACAGACTCATTTTAAACCACAGCTACTCAGAATACTGAATATCAATCTCACACATTTCTCCTACCTGATCAGGATAATCAGCTCATTTTCTAATAAGGAGTAGCCTAATAATGACAGGTGGCACAGCAAGAACACGTGACTGCCTGCTTCAACTAACAGCACAGTAGTTTGAAGAAGAAGAAGATGAAGAAGAAGATTACCTTGTTGATTTGACGATCGATCTGTTTTCCACCAAATCCCGAGTAATGATTTGTGATCCCAGTCACCGCTGAGTTGTTCCGTCCATAACTGCAGCCTGACTCATTCAGCCTCTGTGTTCAGTGGAGGTTTAAATCCTCCTGACAGGAGCAAACTTGTGCCTTTTGTATCCCAGCAAGCAAAGCACTCGCTCTTTCCAGTCGCACAAAGGCACTTCTGTGTGTGTGTGTGTGTGTGTGTGTGTGCGTGTGTGTGTGTGGGAGAAAAAAAATGCATACAGATTCTTCTTCAGAATTTTGTCCAAGGCTGTAAATGAATTAATGCTCATGTGTGAAGCTCGTGAGTGGGGAGGAGAGTGAGTGCTGAGCCGCAGTGAGCGGATGAGTGAGATGGTGAGTGTTTGCTATCCCGCAGTGGCAGCGCGCCTCGGGCAGCGAGCAGGGCGAGTCACTGACAAGGCGGGCTTTAGCTACACACTCACCATCTCACACACATTACCGACAGTTCTCACTGAAGGTACAGCATTTAGAGGTTTGAAAAAGAAAAAAAAAAGTTGTGACAAGAACTTTTCACATTCCAGATATATTTTTAATATCACTATTTAACAATTTCTTTTTAAATTTCACTTTATTTTCAGAAATAAATTACATTTTTTTGAATTTCATTTTCGAATTTTACAAAAGAAAAAAAAAAAGAATATTTACATGCTACATTATAGTCTCGGCGACACATACAGGAAACAAGAATGAAATTTAAAAAGCAAACAAACAAACAAACAAACCAACCCGAGTCTGTTGTTCAAGCTGAAAAACTAAAACGTTTGGCTGAATCCCAAATAGCTTCCTACTCCCTACATAAGTGCCCTACACCCGGTTTGAAACCGAGGCTTCTGCGCTCTATTTTGCGCACTACATGTGTCATATGCACGCATTTGGGATTCAGCCTTCACTGCACAGTAAAACCTGTTGCTATAGCGACATCTACTGGATACCCGCTGTGTCGCGCGCCTACAACATCTACAGGGTGGCGAGAACGTCACGCCCAATGCAGTGTTGCCAGATCCGTGGTTATCTCTCAACTGGGATAGATTTGGTCAGAGGTTTACTATATCAAACTTTCCTCAAATTCCAATAGGTAAACTGAATTTTTATGCAAATAATAAATTCATAGGCTATTACACATGTAGATGATACATGCTTTAACATGTAGAACCAACATCTGACATGCTGCTTAAAAATAATGGGAAAAAAACCTACAGTAAATGCATAGGAGCTACAAATCTACTTTTAGTGTAACAGTGCATTGTGCTGTATGTCAATGAACTTGCCTATTAATTCTTTATTCTATTCTCTACTTTATTTATATATTATATAACAGTGCTGTTTAATTCTCGATTCTGATTGGTTAGAAGGTAAGCAGCTCTGACAATAGCTCCAGCTGTAATTCAAATTATACGTGTTTCTTCAGTTACACCTCATTCACAGGGACTTGTGGTGAACACTCCACATAATTTAAGCCTAGCAGTAAATGAATTAAAAAAAAAAAAAAAAAACACGCTATTTAACAAAATAGCAATGTACAAACATTGATATGTCGAAACTTCTGTAAGGAGAAGTTTATTTAACATTTATGGAAGGAGTCTCCAGTGTCAGTGCATGAAACATGAAAAGCTGCATTTTTGTGTGTGTGTGTGTGTGTGTGTGTGTGTGTGTGTGTGTGTGTGTGTGTGATTTGTTTGTTTTCTTATTAACTTCAAGAGAGAAAAGGAGAGGCTGATGAGGGTGTGAATAACAGGATCACAGGAACTGTCACATGTATGTTCCACAACATTAACTGTAACTAAAAAACAGATAACAATTATGATCTATTGTTCTTTATTAAATTAAAATTGTATCTGCAAATCACTGCTGTATAAGATAGATAAACACTTCTGGATGTGCTGTTATAGGAAAACAATCAATTGTATAGTCACCATCCTGTCAGGAATTATTTGCTTCCTCTTAATTTTAACACATAAAACAAAATGACTGCATTGTACTGTGATGAAAGAGCAGTTTAGGGGACGTTTTCTCTTTGTATGATGTTATTTTGTACATTTACAATTCATTTAGTACTGTAGCAGGGTATAGAGTTGAGAGGGAATTGTTTTTTTAAGTTTTGGTGTTTTTGTTTTTGTCAGAGAGATCTGGCAACCCTGGTCAAAGGAGTCTTCCGCCAGAATATTGCGGGAAAATTGAGCTCCCAACAAGCTGAAGAAGATTAGCTTTAGCTTTAGCTGTGACTGCACTGTTTTGATTCAGCAGCGTTAGACGAGGAGACGCTATGCGGACATTAGAGGAGGTTCAGGCCACGCTACACATTGCCAAGCTGAAGGAGGAGGATTTGCACCCTGTAACACACTGCCTGGCATTCAGCGACACTGTTTCCTCTGGAGATTACTGCCTCATGGAACTGGACGATACACTCTGTAAACACATTGAAGCAGGAAAGAGGTGCGCAACGTTTTGTTCTGTTGTCTCGCGAGAACTGGCATAAAAAATAACTTAGTACTTTTAACTTATTTAGCTAGCTAGCAACACTTACGGTTATGCAGTACATATTACACAGCAAAACTAGCAGGAGGAACGATTAAAATTGGCCAGACTATACCATATTATGGAGTACTAGCCGATGAAGCATAACGCTACAGAAATATTTTATACTATAATTTATGCGTTTTTATGAGTTTTACATCATGAGAAAGAGCTCCATTTGCGATGCCAGTCAAAATGGTCGCCACTCCAGACCACGTGACCAGCACACCTACTTACCATAGGTTAATACATATACATACATATACTGTACACCTGTACACATACAGTATATACAGTGTGTATGTATATATTTTATATATATATATATATATATATATATATATATATATATATATATATATATATATATATATATATAATGACCAACAAAAAGAAAATCCGTTGTTATTATAAGCTGAAAGAAAGAGCTATGAGGAAAAGGCAGCAAAACATCTAATAACATGGCAGTGTGAGTGAAATAGATAACTGTTTCGGTAACAGTAGTGGATTACACAGCCAGAGGGTTTTTAGTGCAGTCTGTATCCCCTGCACAGAGAAACTGAGGTTGCTGTAATGTGATTTTGTGGGGGTCCAGAAGGAGTCGGTTACAAAATCAGTCACAGCCAGACACAAAAGAGATGACAACCACTAAAGTAAGATTGGGTGGGAAAAAAAAAAAAAAAAAAAAAAAAGGACAAGTAGACGTTAATAGACAGAAATGCATATAATTTTGTAAAAGTCAGGTGTGAGGTCATCATTTGATCATATGATATCTGTGAAAACCATGACACCGTATTGGAGTAAATACATTCAGTTCAAGTGACTATTCACCCCATTTTGAGAACCACTGATCTAAAGAAGTCCTGAGCAAAATTGTGATACAGTCCACCTTAGATTGCAAACCAACATTATGTACTGACTGCTATTTGTTGTGTCTCTTCATCATCAGTCTCACAATCAGAGGTGACAAAGACGAGCACGCGGTCCTATGCAGTGAAGACAAGACCTATGACTTGAAAATAGCAGACACGTCCAATTTGCTGCTGTTTGTACCCGGATGTAGGACTCCAGAGCAGCTCTCTGACAGCGCATCAGATCCTGAAATAATCCACGCCCAGGTAATCCCTTATAGCCCCGAAGACCCAGCTCCTACCTGCAAGAAAACCAGTCTCTCAGTGTAAAAACAGGTCCATAACTTTGCAAGACATGCGTTAAAAAATGGTTAATGGAGTAAGGGTTCTTGTAATATGTAAAGAGAATCAATTTAGTTGAGTCTTATACATTAGCATGTTCTCTTATTGTGGTTTGTTGTCAAGGACTTTTATGCTCATGGATATGTGTATTACTTGACACTTTATCGGTCATGTGACATTCACTGTTAGCTTCTTTAGCAGCTTGGATTGTATTCATTCATTTATTCATCTGTAAATACTTTATCCTGGTCAGGGTCATGGTGGATTCGAAAACCTATCCCAGGGACACTGGGCACGAGGGAATACACCATGGAATGCATGGACATTAATACACTCATTCCCAACTAGAGGAAAATTAGTGTAGCCAGTCTATTTACCAGCATGTCTTTAGGATGTCAGAGGAAAGCAGAGAACCTGGAGGAAACCAATGCCTACACAGGGAGAACATGCAAATCTCCATACAGACAGTAACCTTGGTATAGAACCTGGAATCGTGGAGCTGTGAGGTGGCACCGTGGCACAGTGGGTAGTGTTGCTGCCCTCGGATTGTATTCTGCCTTTGTCAGTTGCTTTGAAAAGTGTCTGTGAAATGAGTGTAAGTATGCAAAATGTAATACCACTTTCTGTTGTCAGATCTGGGGTTACGCTAACAGTTACTGGGAGCTGAGATGCCAACGACCAAAGTTAAAGAAACTCAAGAAGCTGCTTATGGAGAACCCATATGACGGCCCACCGATCGGTGCACAGGAAGAGTCTCCACAGCTCATCAAGGTACCGGACCTAAGTGCATGACTGCTTCACACACATCTGAATGTATTAAATGTGTTTATTTAGATGGACTGAAGGTGACACAGGCTTGAATGGTGTATTTATTTTCCTCAGTATACTATGGAGGACCTTCTAGAGAGAATCCAAGGAAGCCAAGAGGAGATTGAGGCCTACCTTCAAGGAATTCATGCATGTAAAATTGATGGTAAGTATTGCTGTATCAGTATTGCTGAGGATGCTGAAGATCCTTAAAGCCACAGTGTTTCAGGAAATCACTGTGATGTATGTTAAAGGTTAGGAAAGCTTTTCAATGCGTGAAATTTGAAGTTTGTGGGGGTTTTTTGAGTACTGGGCGCTGTGATGATATAATATTGTTATATCATGTTAACATGTCACGATACACTTTTCTGAAATATCATTGGTATGATGATACCGTTTTATACATTTTTAATTTTTTTTTAGTTATGAACTAAATGGAACTGAAAAGAAGCATCTGATTTGATGTATTTTTTTTTTTATCCTGAAAGTTGTAAGAGTTTTCCCCCATTTTCACTGTTACTTTTGATACTTTAAGTATCATCAATCTCACTTCAGCTGTCCTTAATTTTACAGTTTTAATGCAGCACTTGTTTTGCAGGTTGTTTTTTATATATCTTAAAGCATATTGTGTATTATACAATTGTTTTCAATATTATGATGTGATATTTTTGTCATATTGCCCAGCCCTAATGCTAGTGTTACAGAAATTTCACTCTGAAAGAGTTGCACTCTGAGTCCAGTGTGTTTACACCTGTTTATACTCTGTTCTCCAGGATACTGGCGGATTTTGGATTTTGATTACGAGCTGAAGCTCCTGGGTCATGTGACTCAACTGGTGGATTCAGAGTCATGGTCTTTCAGTAAAGTGCCTCTCAGTGTGTGTCTGGAGGAGCTGGCGCCTTTAGAGCCTAAGTGAGTGCAACCGGGGCTCACAGGGTATAACGTTTAATAATACGGGTGTACAGATTACTCATTAACGCTCGTTCGGTAATTTTCCACAAATCATTTGAAATTTATGTTGTACTTTTATATTTGGTTAAAAGGTAATTTTAATAAAAGGTAACATTTTTAGTAAAAGGTAAAATTAAAAACAGTTGCATATTTTGGTGAGTAGTTTAAGGGTATGTGCACTGACTCTACTGCGCCATTTTCAGAGAAATGATAGAGCACTGTCTCAACTGTTACGGAAGACGGTATAACACCGAAGGTCAGTAAATTAGTCTATGGCTAAGTATATGGCTATTCTATTCAATTTAAATGTGAAAGTGATTATCCTGTGAACATTCCCATCTGTCCCTCTCGATCACTCACTCTGTCCTTTGCTTAGATGGGGAGGTGATGTATGCGCTGGATGAGGACAAAGTGTGCAGGGCCATGGCTCAAATGTTGCTGCAGAACGCTGTTAAGTTCAACCTGTCCGAGTTTCAGGAAGTGTGGCAGCAGAGCGTTCCTGAGGGCATGAGCACAAGACTGGACCAGCTCAGCGTAAGAGGATGCACACGCACACATTTGGCAGTGATTTGTGTAACATCCACTGTAAGAGGTCTCATTATAGTGTGGTTGATGTGTGTGTTGCTCAGGGCTTAGCTCTGGTGGACTGCAGCACGAGGCCAGAGACCATCTCACTGTTGCAAGTAGAGGACCTGCCTGAGGACACGCTGGAGCGCTTTAATGCTCTCTTTGCTTTGAGGGAGAAGTGGACACAGCAGGACATAGAGCCCTACATACGGTGAATAGCATCCTGTTTGCACATCTGGTCTCCGTAATCTGATTTTTATTTATTTATTATAATAGGGTGAAAACATATTTTAAAAATGTACAATTTGAAATTAATATTCAACCAAGCAATTTCAAGTGGGAAGTGGGTAACACTGCGGACGACACTGTGCAAGTAAGCAAAGAGTAAAATAAGAATAATATTGAATAAAAAAAAATTTTTTTAAGTGTGCAAAAGTCTTATGCACATGCAAAGAAATGCCGTAAGGCAAATTTGCCTTAAAAAATAATGAAATTTTAACTTTTATATATAACAAAAAAAAAAACTACAGGTACATTTTGTGCAGTTTGATAAGGAAATTGGCTGGTAAGTTTTTCTAAACATCTTGGAGAATCTGCCACAGGTCTTCAAGACTCTGTCTGCCACACTTACTTCTGTTTTTGCTGGTAAATCTCGACAGAATTTGTTGTCTTTGTAATATGTTACTTTCTTTACAGACATATGAACATTTTTCTATAATATCAAATTTATTTTTGAAAAACCTCATAAAATAAATATCTGTAATCTGTCAGGATGCTCTCAACTGCACATATATAAAATGTCCTTAGAATGTGGGAGGACAGCATGAACATCTGGAGTTATCTGAGTTGGTTAAGCCATTACCTTGCTTCTTTATTGTGTTATGGGTGTGGAGTGACCAGGAGAGGTATTTGTTGAAGTGCACACCGAGGTGTTTGAAGCTGGTCACTTTTTCACTGAAGTCCCACTCATGATTAGTGGGGTGTAGTTTCCTGTCTGCTGCTTTCTGAAATCCACCACCATCTCCTTGGTCTTTCTGACATTTAGTGCAAGGTTATTAGCTGGATGTGTAGTCACCCCCCGTAACCACCTGCAGTTGGCTGGTGAGGAAGTTGAGAACCCAATTGCAGAGAGAGTTGTTTAGCCCAAGGAATCTCATTTTCTTGGTATTGAAAGCCAAACTGTAGTCAGTGACCTCCAATATAAATCGAAATTTGGCAATATTCTAATTATTGAGTCATGTAAACACTGCAATCTGATTGCCTGATTCAGATTAAGACAATATTCTGATTCCCCAAACTGAAAATGTATTGTTTTTCATGTCCAATGATGATATCGCTTATTCTAGTGTAGTAACTTCTTCAGTGGGACTGTTGCGAAAATTGAAACTTTACATGGCGTACACGGACAAGCAGAGTGGTATGAACAGTGTAACCTCGGTTATACTAAATATAAGCACTGTTGGAACATTGCTCATGCAATCAAATTAGTGGGCTGTTGTATAATAAAATCTAATATTATTAGATATATACGTCGTAATGTTGGCTAACAAATAACCCCCAAGATAAAGTTGCATAATGTAGCCTAAGCATGACGTGTTTGGTGTAGCCTAAACTTCTATCTTTATGATAATGATATTTTTTATGATTGTGTAATATACAGTAATTTCAGTTAAAGGTCAATTAATTTGCTTGAAGAAGATTGCCCTTGTTTAATGCTTGGCTGTTTCTTGCACAATTCTTGCTCAATTCTTGCTCAAACAGGGATCTGTGTGGAGAGAAGCAAACAACTGGAGCTCTGCTGACTAAACACGCCCGTTCCTCCATGCAGAACGGGATCAAGGTCTACAACTCAAGAAGACCAATTGCAACATGACATGTAATTTCACTTCTTTATTTAACACTCAAAGTACATTTTAAAATGTTTGTTCCCTCTGTGTTTCTGCTTTTACATATAATGTATTGCCAACAATTTGTTAATAAAATGTATTAAACAGTATTACAGTGTTTTGTAGTATACAGTATTGTATAGACTCATTTGCTCACACAACTATTAGTAAGACAAACCACACAAGTATTGGACAAAAGAAACCCTGATATAAAATAAACATGCACAAGTTTTTATGACACTAATTTGCTGATAACATTTCAAATATATGGCAACAATTCTGTCATACGTAGGAAGCATACTGTAGAGTGCTGTAGTTGAGTATGCATATATCAGGCTACATTATGACTTTGTGCTGCTGCCACATGGCGGTTTTTTACTTTCATGCAATGTGGGCTCTTGCTTGAAGAACATCAGTATGATGCTCAAGGGACACAGATCAAGTTCATTAATGTGATAGCAATAGGAGGTGCACTATGAGTTTTTTTTGTTTGTCATCAGTGGCTTGCTCCAGTAGCCCACCATAAACACTGTTCAAAAATAAAAATATATTTTTACCATAGACAATAGATGAACTGTCTACACACATCGCATACAAAAACATTTGATTTCACTGAAGGGTATCACAGACAGCCATGCCCATGAAACATACTGCTTATGAACAAACCTTTTTATATAATTCCTTCAGACTAGGTCAGGTTAATAATTCTGATGATCACATAAAATGGGCTAAAATGTGTCCTATTCAAGGTCAGTGCACTTGCTTGTAGATGACCAATTGCATCATGACATGTAATTTCACTTCTCTTTGTTTAAGACTGAAAGTACATACATCTTAATATTTGTTCCCTCTGTGTTTCTGCTTTTCTGTATTGTACAGTATAATGCATTGCCAGCAATTTGTTAATAAAATATATTATAAAACAGTATTACAGTGTTTGTAGCATATTACATAGGCATGTTTGTTTGCACAAGTATTAGTAAGACAAACAAGTAAGTCAAAGTGTTAGACAAAAAAACCTGATATAAAATAAACATGCACAAGCTCCCGTGACTAATTTGCTGATTAAGAAATAAATGGCAACAGTTCTGTCATATCTAGTAAGCATAGAGAGTTGACTGCATATAGTAACCCTATTTATTATTATACAGCTGTGATTATCAGCCAGGAGTTAATACAGAAATGTGGCTTCTAAGGTCAGTATTGCTGTTAATACCCATTAGCAAATGTGCACTAATTACAGTCAATCACGTTACATACACAAACTCATATTTGATTACACTGAAGGGTGACAGCAAGTATTACTGTTTCAATGACATTGGCATGAGGCTATATTTGTGTTTTTGTATAAATCCTGCAGGCTATGACAAGTTAATAATTCTGATAATCACATAAAGTGAGCTAAGGCTGTTGACAGCAGGGTGAGTATTAGAAGGCTGAGATTAAGATGTGCAAGCTGTGCCTGGTTCTGGTATGGATTTTTGCAGTCTGGATTTTTGTTGTCTGGTCCATCATTATTTGGATTGGGTTCAAAATGCACTGGAAGGCAGTAACCCTGGACCTTATCACAAGCCAATAGAAGATACTTCGTCTCTGAGATGACTCTGCGTACAACACAGTTGTTGTCCACGTTCACGGTAGTGAAGGTGAACTCCTGTCTGCTGACGCACAGGTTATTAATGTATGTTTTACCTCCTGAAGGAGAGCAGATGTTGTCCACTCGTTGTTTCTGGGCAAAGGGGATAAAGGACTGAACCGGTCGATCACATGTCCCTATGCGTCTAATAAAAGCTTGCCACTCATTTTGGTCAAGGGTTTTTGGGGTGTCCGAACGTACATGCTTATTCAGGAATTTCTCGTAAGCATCAGTCTTGGCAGAATCCATGCACGGGGAAAAGGCGTTCTCTGAAGAGTCAGTAGCAAATTTATTAGCAAGAAGTGCCCAGAAGAAAACGACAGATACAGTGTAGAAGAACATAATGGGTCTTGTGTCTGAAAAAGAAATAAATGAGTTCAATTTTCCTTTTTTCTTCCTTCCTTATTTTGTGTTGTATACTTTTATTTATATTTTATCACTGTATAGTATACTCAGTGTCATAAGAGCACCAAAGGGGCACAGAACTAAACTACCCATCAGCCCCAGCATGTCACATGTCTCCCTAATCACTCTCACCTATGCCTCCTTATGCCTTGTTAGCACCACTATATAAGTTCTAGTTTTTCAGCGTCTCATTGTCAAGCTTCTGTTGTAATTGTATAGCCTGTATGTTCTTTGTTTCAGATTCTCAGTTCACGTTTGTGGTGCTTGTTTTCATCTCTTTGATTGTTTTCGTTTGCACTTTACTTAATAAATTGTCTGCAGTTGCATCTGCCTTTGCCTACCAATCCATGACACTCAGCTGTTAAATTATTATTTTTTTTAAATAGCATTAAAAAAAAGAAGTACATTACCTGTGTAGAGTGATATGCAGATGAAGCAGCTCCGTCTTGCTAGCTGTGCTGACTGACCACTAATGTCCTCTGAGTTCTCTTGACCACTTGGTTCCTTTTACTTTCCATTTCAATATACTTTGGCGTACTTCTGGTGTTATCAACAGAGCTCTTATCAGAATGCAATGTTTTCCATTAAGGTTTTACACAATAGCTTTCTTACAAGAGCCTGTGTCAGGTCTTAAAAGAATATTTTACTTTATTGGAATCAGATTTTATATGGTTTACCAATTAGATTTTGGGTTTATACGGATCTGTTTCGCTCAATACCTGAAACCAATCTTTCTACAAATTTTGAAATCTACAGACTTGCATCTCTGTACTGTTCCAGTATCCCCTTGTAATATTGACTTTATAGTGTACATTTATGCTGCCAACTTATCTGAAGGTGAAAAAGCTGAAGCTTTGCCTGTGCTATATTCATGTGAAGTAAGAAGTATAGACTTATTTCAGAAACCATTGAAGAGAACAGAATTACAGGATAAATACACTTTACCTACAGCAATTTTACAAATAAACTCTATAAAATGCATAGAAGCTGATGTATAGTATAGAAACTGATTTTTCAAAAGTATTAAAAATGGTGTTCACTGTACCTTTCAGGCAAATGAAACAACAGCTCTAGCCATAATTATAACCAAACCGTGGAAATACATACATCAGTAAGACTCTAGAAGTTGTAGGATACTGCACAAGGCACATGTTTGCAGAGGTTTCACAACCCTTTCTGAAACTAAAGAGTTACAGAACTCTTCTGAACAGAGTTCCCATCTACTGTTTCCACCACGCTGAAGAGACAATGACCATTTATGGAAAACAACAAAAGTGTTTTAAAAAAAAGTGACCGTTATGTCAGTTCAGTGCAGAGCAAAATAGAGCTACCAGACTTCACTGGGAATGTTTGTATTTGTCACTCAAGCTGTAAATGTCATCCAGAATTTGTGCAGAATCGGAGGAAAGACAATTCCACTCTCCACCACAAGAGTTCATCACAGGAACACTAATCCATGGCGACAGACACCGCTCATCACTCAGCCCTGGCATAAGCTAGCTTGTCATTTACTCTCATTATTTCCTTTGCAAAGTATTGCATTTTGGTCTGTACACACCTACAAAAAGTTTCCAACTAGCAGAGGTGCCTTGGATGAAAAATCCAAAATCAGTGGAAGTGCATTCGATTCATCCTAAATCACACTCCCTGCATCTTGAGCCTCAGCTACATGGAAAGGGCTCTCAGCAGTGAATGTGCAACTCGCATGCAAACACCAAGGACTCTTTAAGGACACTGTGGCCCAGCGGGCTGAAAATAGGCCTACACAGGACTCCTTCATCTAGGCCAACTCATCATCACCAGAAATCATTTTTGTTATCATTTTTGCAGCGTCCACTTCTTTTTCTCCAGGACTTATCTGTACAGTAATACAAACAAACTGGCAACATTTTGCAATTCTTTGACCCGATCATTTGACGTGTCTTCTGGTTACCTTTTGCATGGACAATCATTTTGGATTTTTTAGTTTGACCAATAACTGTCATGTTGCTCTCTGTAAGTTTTTGTCATATGTCTTTAATACCATTGTTGCAGTGTCCCCCTGGAGTGCTCTTTACCCATAAAACATGTAGAAAATTACTCATAAACCTATTTTTTTGGTCCATTTCATATTTGCTGTTAATAATCTACTAGCTAGACATTATTTGAAAACAAATATTCAAAAAAAAAAAAAAATTTAAATATTAATAGTTAAATATTAATGTTATACATTATTCATCTTATATGTTATACATCTGTTTTTACATTAACTCATGAGCATGTGTACTCTACGCAAGCTAGTCCTTCGTGACAGATTGACAATCTTTAGCTTCTGTGCTCTAGCTATTTTTTTTTTTTATGTCTTTTACGTTCTATTCTTCCATCATAAAAATGTCACTGATATCCACTCAGTCAGTGGAAGGACACAAAATGACTCTTCCCCCAGAGATGATATGTTACTGGGGCAGGTTTCTAAATACATATATTTAATTAGAATTAAGTATGTATTAGTATGTATTAATTGTGACAACAATAACTTTCAGACAATATTTCCCTTTATGTGGTGTACACTCACCGTCAACTTTATTAGGAACACCTGCACATTCATGAGGTCATCTAATGAGCCAATCATGTGGCAGCAGTGCAATGCAAAAACTCATGCACATACAGGTCAAGAGCTTCAGTTAATGTTCACATCAAACATCCAAATGGGGAAAAAATGTGATCTCTGTGACTTTAACCGTGGCATGGTTGTTGGTACCAGACGGGCTGAATTGAGTATTTCAGAAACTGCTGATCTGCTGGGATTTTCAGGCACAACGGTCTCTAGAGTTTACACAGAATGGTGCGAAAAACAAAATAACATCCTGTGTGCAGAGGGTATGTAGGCTGAAACACCTCGTTGGTGAGAGAGATCAGAGGAGAATGACCAGACTGGTCTGAGCTGACAGCTGACAGCTCTGTAGATTATAGACAGTCTATAGTCATGCAAATAAGAACTCTTCTCAACCATGTTGAGCAGAAGAGTGTCTCCGAACGCACAGCACATCAAATATTGAGGTCTATGGGCTACAACAGTAGAAGATCACATCAGGTTCCACTCCTGTCAGCCAAGAACAAGAAACTGAGGCTATCATGGGCATAGACTCACCCAAACTGGAGCGCCGAAGATTAGAAAAAAAAATCACCTGGTCTTTTTTCCTTCAGCTGTCCAGTTTCAGTGAGTCTGTGCCCATGATCGCCTCAGTTTCTTGTTCTTGGAACCTGATTTGGTCTTCTGCTGCTGTAGCTCTGTGCAGGTCACTTGAGTTCTTCCACTCCAAACTTGGCAAACCATGTCTTTACAGAGCTCGCTTTGTGCACAGGGGCATTGTCATGCTGGAACATGTTTGGGCCTCTTAGTTTCAGTGAAGAAAAATCTTAATGTTACAGCATGCAAATACATCCTGTATATCTGTGTGTTTTCAAATTTGTCGCAATAGTTTGAGGAAGGCCAACATATGGGTTTGATGGTCAGGTGTCCACAAACTTTTGGCTGTAAAGTGTAGCAGACACACAAGAAAAAAATTTAACTATGGAGGGGAACTGTATGTAATGGCTGCACTGGATTTGTTGCACCTATGTCTAGAAAGAAAGAACATACAGAGGATACGAAAAGTTTACACACCCCTGTTAAAATGCAGGTTTTTATTAAGTAAAAAAAGGTAAACTAAGATAAATCATGTCAGAACAGGGAAAAATAGGAAAAATAAAAAGTTACAATAACCTTGTAGCATAAGTGTGCACGCCCTTGTATAATTGGGGGTGTGGCTGTGTTCAGAATGAACCAATCACATTTGATCTCATGTTCAATAGTAATTATCATCCAGCTGTCCTCAATGAAATTATTCTGATTAACCCCAAATAAAGATCAGCTGTTTCTGTAGGATTTTCTTCACATCTTCTGGGTTTCATCTGATTGCTGAAGCCATGGTCCACAAAGAGCTAACAAAGCATACGTGGTATCTCGCTTGTCAAAAGGTATCAATGAGGAGAGGGGTATAAAAAATTTCCAAAACATTAGAACACTGTGGCCATCATCAACAAATAGAGAAAATGGAGCACCACAGTGACATTACTAAGAACAGGACGTCCCTCCAAAAATTACAAAAGGACAAGACAAAAACTTACCAGGGAGGCTGCCTACAGCAGGAGACCTACAGCAACATTAAAGGAGCTGCAGGAATATCTGACAAGTACTGATTACTCTCTGCATGTGACAACAATCTCTCATATTCTTCACATGTCTGGACTATGGGGTAGGGTGGCTAGACAGAAGCCCTTTCTCACAAAAAACATCCAAGCTCAACTAAATCACCCCAAACCATGTGGCAAAATGTGTTATGGTCTGATGAGACCAATTCCAAAAGGAGTAATGGACTTATTCCATAATTCCAAAAAGTGTGTTTGGCACATAAAAAAGGAAAACCATCAAAAGAAAACCATACCCATGGTGAAGCATGGTGGTGGTTGCATCGTGCTTTAGGGCTGCTTTTGTTTGGCTGGAACTGGAGCCTTAATCAAGGTGGAGGGAATCCTGAATAGCTACAAATACCAGTTGATTTTATTGCAAAACCTTCAGGTGTCTGCTAGTAAGCTGAAGATGAAAAGGAATTTTACCTTTCAGCATGACAATGACCCAAAGCATACAACCAAATCAACAAAGGGATGGCTTAACCAAAAGTAGATCAGTGTTTTTGAATGACCTAACCAGAGCCCAGACCTGAATCCAACTAAAAATCTGTGGGGTGACCTGAAGTGGGCTGTGTGCAGGAGATGAGCTTACAATTGATGGATCTAGAATGTTTTTGCAAGAAAGAGTGGGAAAACATTGCTAAGTCAAGATGTGCCATGCTGATAGACTCTTACCCAAAAAGACTGAGTGGTGGAATAAAATCAAAAGGTGCTTCAACAAAGTATTAGTTTAGGGAAGTTAACACTTATGCAACTAGCTTATTGTAAGTTTTTTATTTTTATTTTTTCCCTAAAAAAGGTTTCTGATCGTTTTTCACTGTATGTGTATACTTTGCAATTCACATTAAAGGTGGGAAAAGTTCTTAGTGATTTATGATTTATCTTAGTTTCATTTTTTTTTTTTTTTTTTTAATTGCCAAGGATATTAGACATGTACATATACAAATACATATACAAATGCAACTCTAGCATATGTACATACACACATATCTTCTATTATTTCTATTGCATAGGTATTTATGGAAATTCTTTTCTTTTCTTTGATGTTGCTCCTCATACTTGTGCTGCTGTGTCCACTGAATTTCCCCTACAGGGGATCAACAAATGTACATCTTATCTTATCTCTAATCTTTACAAAAACCTGCCATTTTATATTAACAGGAGTGTGTAGACTTTTATATCCATTGTAAATTAATAACAGCCACAAAATGTGAATGTAGCTTGAATAATCACCTTGTTTCCAGGTTAATACAAGCAGCACAAAAAGCACATACACACATACAAATCACACCACGCCTGGGATTAGTCATAAAATGCTCTTCAAGAACTTGAATACAGTCACATAATCACGTTATCGTGAGCTGTACACTTTCAAACACCAGCACAGAGCCACACCTAAAGCTGAATCCTCGTGTACTGTTTACACAGTGAAATCGCTGCAATTATATCAGAGCGCCCATTGGCTGCTTACAGGACAGTAGCGATGACAGACAGAGGAAAAGACCAATCAGCGTGAATTCCTTTCTGTAGTGGATAAAAAAGGAGATGGAAAGTGTTGCGTGCGCGGTGGTTTACAGCAAATGGTCTCACACAAACACACACACACACACACACACACACACAGACAGACAAAACGGAGTGAAACTCAGGTTGGAGGTTTGTTTCTCAGCTCAACTCGGGAAGTAGGTAGAGTTTATAACATTACCATTCTCTCTGTTCTTGGCTATGTTATGGCAAATCATATTGTTTTTGGTTTTTCGTGCTTATTAGTTTTCGTGTACCACAGTTAAGCAGCACCAAATAAATGCCAGGCTATGTTTAGCTGCTGCTGGGCTGCGACCACAGACTGCTGGCTTCCAGATCATAAAATAACTTTTTTATTATCTCGATATCATAATAACATTGTATGCAAAGTTGCAAGACGCTGCAGCTTAATTTGTTATTTTTAAACAATAGATATAACATTCAGTCTTTACCAGTTGATTACTGATATACTTTTCTTTTTTTTTTTTTAATTGGAACTATTTTTTAAAAATGTACATTTATTTATGCAAATAATTCTTCCTGTAATAAAACATGCAAACATCTGGGCACTCAGTAAAACCAAAAATCTAGTCTTTTGATGTAGTTGTAAAATTCTCCCAAGATAAATACTTTTACAGAAAGTTTTGGAATATCAATTTTTAATTGTTTAATCAATGCACTGTTATGGAAATCATGCTGTTTATGCTATTTTTTTTATAAAATCTAATATAAATCCAACAAAAACATTTTGGGAAGTTCCTTTGTTATGTCCATCTAATTTGGAATAGGAACAAACATGCAAAATTTCTTGAATGCTGAAATTTCTGAATATAGAAAAAACATCACTGTAAAAAAAAAAAAAACGCTTTAAATTGTACAGTAAATTGTCCTTCCTTGGACCACTTTTGGTAGGTACTAACCACTGCATACCAGGAACACTCCACATGATCTGCTGTTTTAGAGATGCACTGACCCAGTCATCTAGCCAACACAATTTGTCAAAGTCACTCAGATCCTTACGCTTGCCCATTTTTCCTGCTTGTAACACATTAGCTTCAAGAACTGACTGTTCACTTGCTGCCTAACATATCGCACCCCATGACAGGTGCCATTGCACCCAGATAATCAATGTTGTTCACGTCACCTGTCAGTGGTTTTAATGTTATGGCTGATCGGTGGATAGATAGATAGATATAGATACACACTCACTGAGCACTTTATTAGGAACACTATACTAATACTGGGTAGGGCCTTCCTTTGCTCTCAGAACAGCCTCAATTCTTCATGGCATGGATTCCACAAGATGTTGGAAACATTCCTTTGAGATTCTGGTCCATGTTGACATGATCACTTCATGCAATTCCTGCACATTTTTCAGGAGCACTTTCATGCTGCGAATCTCCCGTTCTACCACATCACAATGATGTTTATAGGATTCAGATCCGGTGACTGGGAAGGCCACTGAAGAACATTTAACTCATTGTCATGTTCATGAACCCAGTTTGAGACGACTTTTGCTTTGTGACATGGTGCCTTATCATGCTGGAAGTAACCATTAGAAGATGAGTAAATTGTGGCCATGCAAGGAGGCACGTGGTCAGCAACAATCCTCAAATAGGCTGTGGCGATCTGAATAACATAGCTAGATATATAATTATATAATGCTACATATCAGTTCACAATAAATTATTATACTAATGGAAATAGAAACATTTTGTTGTGTCCATGATGATATCAATATCCTTTATTTTG
This sequence comes from Pangasianodon hypophthalmus, assembly GCF_027358585.1. Classification (NCBI taxonomy): domain Eukaryota; kingdom Metazoa; phylum Chordata; class Actinopteri; order Siluriformes; family Pangasiidae; genus Pangasianodon; species Pangasianodon hypophthalmus. The sequence continues at coordinate 22,822,010 of NC_069710.1, forward strand.
AATATCACAGTATATCATATGATTGATTATAATCACACACCTATAAGCAGTCTTCCATTCTTTGCAGGTGTCCATCAGAATGACATTCCTCACCCTGATCCTTTTGACCTCTGCTTTGTCTCTCTGCTCATCTCTGGATATCAACCCGAAACCATGCATGCGAGCAAAGTACAACAACGCTCACGCCAGCTTTCTCAAGCGGCATTTGCCTGATGGTGTGCCGAAGACGTGGGACCAGAACGTGTGGAACGCACTGCTCAGGCAGATCAAGACGTGTGGCAGACCCACTCAGTCATTTTTCCATGAGAATGACAGAGAGCGTGTGAACGCAGTGTGCACCAAGGCTGGTGGAAAACAGCACTCTGACAACCTGTGCATCAGCAAGGAGAAATTCTCCTTCGTGACTGTGCGTGTGAATGTGAATGAGGGATTGTGTGGCATTAAGAGTATACGCAATGAGACCAAACACATCATCCTTGGGTGCGACGAGGTCGAGAACACGTGTCGTCCTGTTCATTTTGAGGGTAACCCGAACAGTCTGACGCCCAGTAATAATCAGCCCGACTGTGGAGAACGCTCAGGGTCCAGCTCAGGATTTAAAGCAACCATGTCCAAAAGCCTTCTAGTCTTCATTTTAGTAGCTTTGACTTATATTTTGTGATATGGCAAATTGTTGGGAAGGCACAGCCAATCAGTTCATTTCAATTTCCGGTGAGTCGAGAGCACCGAGAACCTCATGGTCTTCCTACCGCATGGACTGAACTTACCTATTGCTCCATTAAAGTGGATATGTGTTGTGTTGTGCATCAATAACAACATGTAAGTCCTTTAACGAATGTTGTTTATTGAATGTCATATATGACAGCAGTAGTTAATAAGTTGCCGTGAGTTTGTTTGTTCGTTAAGTGACGACAGTAATCCAAGGCCCTTGCCTAGACTGTTCATCAAACTCATATTTACTATATACTTGAGTTTTTACGATTGGTATTGTTGATTGATGTTTCCAGTATTGCGTACATAATTGAATATGGTACTACCACCAGAGAATTCATGTTTACTATGGACAGTTAGCAGTATAAATGTCAGTTAGTGTTATTGATGATGGAAGTTGCTGATATTTGTCTGATTATTGTCTATTATTTATTGTTTCAGACCACAAACACACCTGTCCGATTACCTCACCTGTCCGAAGTGCCTTAAAAACACAAATCATACTGACAAATGTTCTGGTTACACACCAGTGTTAAATAAAGTATTGGATTGGATTAAGTATTGGAGTGTTGCATTAGAATACACTATGTTGAGCTGACTCTTATAGAGTCTTATTTGGGTCCAGCTATGAGTGTTAATTCAGCAGTGTCGGTACCAGTTCAACACTGGCCTGAGGATTTTGCTATGCAGCTTTATTGTATATGTGTGTACAAATATTCAAGCTGAGCTATGTGATAAAATAAAGAGTAAAATAAAAAGTAAAACATTTTGACTGGCAAGATGCTATACCCAAAATGAACAAATAAAGCTTCAGAAATTGAAAATGGCTATAAAACATTCTTAACTTGTTAAGAGTCAAACAGTATCAGTATCAAGTATCAGTATAATCTCATACAGTATCACCAAACTTCTTTGAGACTTATTTGTCTGGTGGCAGGTTATGGGGTTAGATTTAATTGTGGGGTGTGTAATTATATGTGGACAAAATGGTATGTTGTGGCTATCGAGTAGTAAACACTCCACTAGGACTACACCTTGTTCTTACTCTCAGACTGAAAGCCAAGTCTGAAACATTTATTAACATTTAATACATAGATAAACAAAGTACTGTTGAATATATCGCCTGGTAGTTAGAGAGATATGAATCATTTTAGAAGACATTTTTCTCTTCCTGTTGATCTGATGTACAGACACATGATGATGTTAAAGGACGAGCTTGAGAAAGTTAAATTTCCTCTTCACCCAAAATCAACCATATTTATTTCTTTAATTTTGCACTGCAGGTACAAAGCTAAAGGTGCAAACAAGGAAATGAAGTCTGTCTCACCCAAAATCTTTCAACACATCATAAATGTCAACCTCAGACTGCAGTTTTTACGTAATGTTTTCACAGACTTGCTGAAGCGGATTTCCCACCGCAATTTGGTATCAGTTCCCAAGTTCAAAGGCAGAATTGTACAGGTAAGCTAAAGGTTACGTGGATGACAATTTTTCTACTAAATGAAATTTGAAAATAGTACTATGCCTCCTATTTTACAGAATGGTTTGTTTAAAAATTAAATTAAATAGACACCATGTGAAGCAAGTATTTAAAGATTTTAGCCTGTGTTTCTGTTGTGAGAAACACTTATTTGGAAAGTTACTTGTTAGCCACATTAACCTTTTAGCTCTTGTCCAAAACTAATGAAGCAAATAGCAGACACCAAATATGTCTTGGCTGACATTTGGTGAAGGGGATAACTGTAAATCTGAATTTTCACAGGGCAGCACGTTGATGCAGTGGGAAGCGTTAAAGCCTCACAGCTCCAGAGTCCCCTGTTCAATCCAGAGCTCAGGATACTCTCTGTCTGTCTGGAGTTTCATATGTTATCCCCATGTTCGATTTTCTCTCACCCCCTAGAAAACATGTCAGTAGGTGGATTGGTGACACTAAATTGCCCAGATGGGTGAATACGTACATGTATGTTGCAAACGACTGGCATCCCACCCAGGCTGTGTTCCTGCCTCACACCCAGTGTTTCCTGGATAGGCTCAGGATCTGCCTCAACCCTGACCAGATGTTGGTTGTATGTTAAAATGAATGAATGAATGAATGAATGAATAATTTTTCACCAAACTATTCTATACGTCTTTTCTTCAACCCCAATAAATACACACACACAATCAAACAGATTTTTTCCTCATCTACTTTCACTGTTTTTTAAAATGATTTCTTGAAATCTGCAGAAGGATTTGCTTCTAGAGGAAGTCATTTCGTAGAAAGCATAACTCAGGGGAAAAATGAAGTCATATTACTTTATGTCTGTTAAAATATTTGAACCATTTAATGACACTAGATGGCACCACTATCCAAATGTTGTCCAGAGCCTCAGAGGCCATGCTTTAGGCCTACCAGGCTGGATGACTGCAGCTGTGGGACCCAGAGGATTTTAGGTGATTAACTTCATACTAATGCGTGTTTACTAAACTCTGGTTCTCTTTCCTTTTTTCAGGAAGCCCTTTTTCATCTGTTCCACATGCTTCACCCCTCATTCACCTTTAACGTGTCCAAATCCCTCATTCCCTGCCACTCCATGTGCTTCTATTATACTGTGGGGCACTGGAATGTGAGGCTTTTCTTGAAATGAATGTCTCAAATTTGGCCCCATCAACAGAAATCAGTTCCAACCTGTAGTATATTTTATCTTCTGGCCTTTTTGTAAATGACGGGCTCAGTGTGTAGTCTTATATTGTATCTTGTTTCACGAAGAGTGCCCTGCAATGAGCATGTGAATGCATGTGAATGGATGTGCCTTTTGCCTGAACAGGACAAAGAATTGTTTTTTTGTGGAGGACACATAAAGTCTTCTGAGGTCACAGCATAGGTTGTACCAACAAGGCAAGGCAGACAGGCTGGTACAGTACAGGTCACAGTGGAAAAATGACTCGAGAACCCCATGGGCAACAAGGAGAGCCAGCACACATAACAATCCCTCTCTGGGAAAAAGGAGGAAAACATAAGCAGAAGCTGAAAGAATGAGTGTGGAGTGAAAAGCTATGGATGGGTGGAGGAAAGCCACCAGACAGTCAGAGCAGGGTGGAGAGAACATGAGGAACTGCCCTGTACTTTAACTCAAAAGTTCTGGCCAAAAAGAACAGAACACAAGAAAAGAGGATTTGTGTATAAAATAAGGTGTGAGCTTGGGAAAAGCAGCCTGTTTTCATTCCCACATCTCTCTCTCTCTCTCTCTCTCTCTCGCTCTCTCTCTCTCTCTCTCATTCTGTCAATTCAATATCAATTCAAAACAAAAAACATTAATGTATATTGTGTGCAAGAATTTGACATGGAAAGCCATCTTAAGAAGCTACATGCATGCAAAAACCTCAGTCTTCTGAGGTCACAGCATAGGTTGTACCAACAGGGCAACAGGGCAACATTTAACATATGACATATTCACCTGCAACAAAATTTTATAACTTGTTTAATGCAATCTAACTAATATTCACAGGTCATTGTGAATATAATAGTAAGTGATTCGTAGAGTAGGTTTAGCATAATGAACGTAATATTCTCATATTCCACATACATGTACCCAGTACTGCTCAGTGTATACCCTGAGTGTATTTTGTACCATGCAGATTTCTCCACATGATAGTTTCAAGTACATAAGTGCATAGAAAGTTTGAGATTTCTAAACTACTTTCATTACGCAACATATTCAGTAAAGATAAACCAGAGTAAACAGAGTCCACAGCTAATGACAAAACATAGACAGATGTTAAATTAAAAGAAAAATCAAGCTAAAGCATTTTAGTAATGTGTTATGCATAGATTCTATAAGCCTTTGGAACTTTACTAGACAGCATTCCTCCAAAATATATTACATCAACTGGTGTTTTGATGATGGTGGTGGAGAGCGCTGTCAAACATAAGTGTTCGATTGGGTTGGGATGTGGTGACTGTGAAGGCCATGGCATATGATTTACATCATTTTCATACTCATCAAACCATTCAGTGAGCCCTCATACCCTGTGCACTCCAATCAGGATATAAATGTTTTATCACAGGATAACTGTGATCAGTCAGAATAACTTTGGATTGATTTCCCTTTAAGGAGACAAGTTTTATTTTCCTTTATTTTGTCACCCATCTGTACTTCTACTCTTAACACTGTGTCTGGCTTTTTCATTCTCAGATGTTCATCTCCATTTTTCTTTTATATTCTTTCTTCTATAGGTCTACTGAAACATTCCCTCTATTCTTCCTTCTCGTCTACATCTTTCTCCTTATATCAACTCTCTGCACCTCCTTCTCGCTCTGCTCAGCTGCTTTCTACTTCTTCTCTTCGTTTCTTCCTCCCATAAAATTTTTTTTCAGCCAGGTTGTTAAACGCTGACCCACATGCAGTAATCAGTAGCACAAGGGCTGCTCCAGCTTCCAGGATACAGCTCACTGGCAGCTTTGACGAGTCACACACAAAACCACAACCACACACACACACACACACACACACACACACACACACACACACACATGCGTCCTGGCTTCAGAAGCCTTAGCCGCTGAAAGAGTTCATTTATTGGAAACAACTAAACTAATGAAACATCAAATATAAGGATGTAAGATTTTGAAGTTCCCATCAGAGAGACAAAGAAAGAGAGATAATCCAATTCCACCATCATATCTTTCCTCTTTGTGTACTTTTGTGTGCCTAATCCTTTCCTCTTTATCTCTGTAGTTACCCTTTCCCTTTTGTTCCTGTGTCTTTGCCACACTCCCCTTAGTTGCAGGTGTTTTGCATGTTTTATTGCTCTGGTAGATGTTTGATTGGAGTTGGAAGAGAACAGAGGGTTTATGAAGCCTTTGTCATAAGGGCACTCACAAAAGCCCTCACTCCAATAGAGGAAAGTGGCAAGCAGGCCTCCACCATTTGCTCAGGTCAAGTGGGAAAATAGGGTTTGTGTATATATCTAAATGTGTGTGGGTGTGCATGCAGATACATGTGTCACATGCTGCGCTTTTTTTCCCTTCATCCTTCCTGACTCTCTCTCTCTCTCTCTCTCTCTCTATCTATCTATCTCTTATAATAAATGAGACTGGTAATTACATCTGCTGAAGGCCAGGAAAAAGAGAGGACATGGAGGGAAAAAAAAGAAGCACTGGGCACAAAACACAGGCATCTGGAGAAAACTCACCCCACATGTTGAGTCACGCACACACTCACACGTAGGTCTCAAATGACTTAGCCCTAGATGGATGGTAGATGTCTAAAAGAGATCATTTAGACTGCATTCTGAATCAAACTCAACAAAACATGGTGACTCACGATGACTCAGAAATCCCCTTTATTAGAAAGAAAGAAAGAAAGAAAGAAAGAGATGGAGGGAAAGATAAATAGAGTAACAGAGAGAGAGAGAGAGAGAGAGAGAGAGAGAGAGATGGAAATGGGTAGAAATTGGGATCAGATGGCAAAGGTGAGGGCTCAAGGTCAGGTTTAGTGCCTTGGCTGGCATGAGTTTAATGCATCCAGTGACTTAACAAGCACCACAAATCACTGCTGAACCCTGTAACAGGCTCACATAAAGTTTTTGTTTGAATGAATCTGCATGTGTGTGTGTGTGTGTGTGTGTGTGTGTGTGTGTGTGTGTGTTTTGGCTGTGTGGGCATGTATTTATATCTTGACGGGGGCCGAATGTTCCCTCAGGGATAGTAATCTCTGACATTTTTGACCTTGTGGGAACATTTGGCTGATCCAAACTTTTTTATTACAAAGAAAGAAAAAAGAGCCAAAATGTTTTGTTTTGGTTAGTGAGGTTAAGGTTAAGGTTAGGTTTATGTGCATTATTTGGCTGCATTATTAATTATGTCAGTGGAAGGTCCTCATAAGGATGGTAAGACAAATGTGTGTGTGTGTGTGTGTGTGTGTGTGTTACCTCAGGGAGAAAAAGAGGAGATTAGACCACAGAAGGAAGTGATTTAGGAGATAAATGGATAAGCGTACAGGCAATGAGGTTCTGCTTGAACTTCCTCAGCCTGATTTGACTGAGTGAGGGATACAGGGAGGAATGGAGAGAGTGGTGCTATGAGATGAAAGAATATATGGTGGAAGGAAAAGACAGTAATGTTAGTTTGAGAGATGGATAGGACAGCATGGCAGAGAGGAACAAAGGAGAGAACAGGAGAAATGCATGGTGCATTCTGAGTTTGAGAAGAAGCTACAGAGGAGCCACGAAAAGCACTTCGGCATTGATTTAAAATAGCTCAGTATCAAATGTATTCATGACTCTCCCAGAGTTCAGTTTAGTACTGGAAAAACCCTCACATTACATTTGTCCGTTAGAACAGAGGAAACAGCACTGTGTGTGTGCCAGTGTGTCTGTGTGTGTGTGTGTGTGGCTAACATGGTCGGTGTGAGGGGACATTTTTGTGATTTATTAATGTTGATATGAATGTGTTTGAACATCTATTATTTGGTCTGTGTGTGAAACAGTTTGTGAATGTGGGTGTGTTTGAGTGTGTGCAGGCGCATGCATGGTGCCGGCATGCATACGTATGTATCAGTGGTATGTGTGTTTTTGGTTATGTGAGTCCCCTGAGTGGAGTATCACTTACCATGCAGAGTTCTTGCCAAAGAAATGGAACTAAGCGAAACCCTAATCCCTTTCTGAAAAGTGCACAGAAATATTTACTGTCTGCTTGCAAAGCACTTCTCCTCTTTCCCTAACAACTCTCTCTCTCTCTCTCTCCCTCTCTCTCTCTCTCTGCTCCCATCCTCTAACTGCCATTCCTTTTCTGTCTTTGATCTCCTGGTCTGAATCTTTCCCTCACTCATTTTCTGAAGCCCAGAACAATACAATAAAAAATGAGCTGAGCACCAGTCCCCGCCTCTCCCTCCCCCCAACTCTCTTTTTTCTGCAGTCCCAGCATCTCTGTAGTGTGCCTGTGGAATGCAGTCCCAGCATCACAAAAGAACAAAAGGGGAGACGGTGGGAGGGATGGAGAGAAAGTGGGTGAGGTGAACTGGAAGCAAAGAAAGGGGGAATGAGAAGAGAGCAGAACGTGAAGATTGAGAAAGACCGTGCTGCTCATTAGACCCACAGGGCAGACCATAACTGTCTTACGACACTCTCCATTCTACTCCCTCTCTCCTTCAGGTATTTATGGATAATATACCCCCAGGTAAAGGGCTCCTACTGTACAAAGATCATTGCAGGTACTGCTAGTAGAGATGCTGGCAAACTGGTCCTCATAAATTTCTCCCTTCAGAGATAGAAATCTATGACACACACCCAAAGCTTGACATCAGAAATAAACTACAAACATGGACCTGTATAAAAATGAGTACCTCTTACAGGAACCCTAACAGCAAACAGCATTACACTCTTAACAAAGGTTCATCAGGGATTCTCTGGATAGTTAAAGGTGATTAGCCTACCAAAGTGGTCCTACTTCGGAAACTCTCTGGTAAGAAAATGCAGTTATGGGGTTTTACATAGAACCTTTAAAACCTTTAAAAAGGAAGGCCTGAGTGACACAATGAAAAACCCTACAGGGTGCTAGATTTAAACTTTCTTCTAGCTTAAAACTTACACTCTTAAAAGGCTTCTTTTAGCATCCTGATTTGTCCCTCTGGGGGAACTCTTAGTGTTTTATACAGAACCACAACAAATGGTTTCAGAAAAAGGCACCTTTTTGTCATAAGTTCATAACGTGATATCATGTGATATCACTGAGTCAAATTAGGGAGTTGCTCAGTTGACTGCATCCCGCTATTCTTAGCAGTCAGGCATATTTCTATGTCCTGTCTAAAATAGTTTGTTACATGAGGTGCCATCTATTTTAATTACAAGCTTCTGGCTCTAGTGCATTCTTAGAAATTAAGGTACTAAACTGTACTTTTCCTTGTTGCTGGAGTGGTACCATCAAGGGTAAATCTTTTGTAACTTTAGTGCTTGGGAAGGTGCATGTGGTGTATTTTAATTAGTTTTTAGAGTAGAGCTTTAATGGTACATCAGTAGTCCATTTCCAGGTGAAAGAAACACTATATAGCCAAAAGTATGTGGACACCTGACCATCATATTCTTATGTGCTTGTTGAACATCCCATTCCAGGTTTAGTTAGCTTACTTTGCTGTTATAATGACCTCCAGTGTTCTGGCTTTCCACTAGATTTTGGAGCATGACTGTGGGGATTTGTGCTCATTCAGCCACAACAGCATTAGTGAGGTCAGCCACTGATTTTGTGCGAGGAGTCCTGGTGCACAGTCGGCATTCCAGTTCATCCCAAAGGTGTTCAGTGGGGTTGAGGTCAGGGCTCTGTGCAGATCACTCGAGTTCTTTCACTCCGACCATGGCAAACCATGTCTTCATGGACCTCACTTTGTGCACAGGGACATTGAAACACATTTCGGCTAGCCCTCTTAGTTCCAGTGAAGGGAAACTGTAATGCTACAGCATTCAAAAGACATCCTATACAATTGTGTGCTTCCAACTTTGTGGCAACAGTTTGGGGAAGAATCTTATATGGGCGTGATGGTCAGGTGTCCACAGACATTTGGCCATGTAGTGTACACAGACTATTAAACATACAAGAGATGTACCCTTGATGGAACCAGCCCGGTGACAATGAAAAGTACAGGCTGGTACCTTTATTTCTGAGAGTGTGCACGTGGTACTGTGTATGTGATTGTGAAACTTTATGATAGATGTAAAGAATTGACTTTTTAGTAAAGATTAAAGCAATTTTTCACACTTAATATCTTCTGAAAAAAAAAATAGAACAAATGTTGCCTGTTTATTTTTAATTCTCAACACTTCAAAACCCACAGAAAAGAGAGAGAGAGAGAGAGAGAGAGAGAGAGAAGTATTTACGATTTGGGAGGGCCGCTGATGTAGTCGTAATTCATCCTTACTGTAGCACATGAAGTGTCCCGCAACCAAAGAGTTAACACCTGAACAAAGCGTGTGTATGACAGAGCCAGCAGCAGAGAGAGAGAGAGAGAGGAGGTGGAGGAGGAGTGGGGAGATGGAGACGAGATAGAGAGACAGATAGTCCCACTGATATCTGAGAGCAATGAGTCGCTGTGTGTTGCTGGACAAGGAGGAACTAGTGTGAACATGAAGCCTTTGTTTGTGTAAACGTGTGCGGGTTATGGCGTGTAGCTCACTGCTGTGTGGCTCAGCTCAGGCCAGCCGTAATACGAGTAGTGCGACTTGTCATCTTTAACATAATAAATATCCCTATTCACAGGGTACAAACACCAACAGAGAGTTAATACCTGTTCAGTCTCTCTCTGACTCTCGTTTTCTGTGTGTGTGTGTGCGTGCGCGCGAGAGTGTGTGGGCCAGTGCATCAGGAAGTGCCCAATTTTTGAGCGCGCGCAAGCAGTGGGTGCCTCGGGTGCTGCTGTCGCCCCGGTAACGCGCGCGCTAATGCGACGTTCAGTATGGTGCGCGAGACTATCCATCAAAAGTCAATGTTTAACGACCTCTTTGTACCGCTAACTTCCATCATCCATCATCTCAATCTCCCCGGCTCCATGTCTTCATTAAGTTAGAGACCCTCACCCAAAAAAAAAAAAAATTCTCTTGCCCCTGTGGCCCCTCGCCTTTCTTCCGTCAGAACAGCATGGGGGCCAAACCGCAGCGCCTTCTGGGTAAATCATACATCCCTGAATTTCCTAGGATACCCTGAGTTTTCGGTCTACCCAGTGTTAAATTAGAGCTCGAGCTCTCTCTCTCTCTCTCTCTCTCTCTCACACACACACACACACACGCGCGCGCGCGCGCACTGCAGAAGTAAATTCAGAGCTGGAATTTGGTAAAAGTCAAATTCCAGCGCTGAACACGTGCAGGAAATGTCACGTGACCGAAATGGTGTCCCATTGAATTGAATGTGTTTATCTTCTACCAGAAAGAGTTTTTATTGCGTCCATTGCATGCATTGAATTGTGACGTTTCCTAAGTGCACAAGATTTTGTCTGTTCTCCATGCTTTGGGACAAGATGGAAAAACTCCCCAGCCAGTGCACTTACAGAAGCATGACATTCAGACTGTAGTTCTGTCAGGGTGAAAAGTCACACAGCAGAGCCCTTATATAGCCTAGATAACAAAATACAGGAATGTATACCTGTGCAGATTTGACCAACAATCATATTTGTTCTATTTTCTAACTTTATTCCAATTTATATTCTTGTATTCGTTCATAATCTTTTCTCATATTATATAAAGGCGCTCGTGCGCCTTGAGGAGAGAGCGCGTGTTCTAAGGGGGCGTGGCCGGGGCGGGCAAGTGTCCTCATCTCTAATTCTGATTGGCTCGTTGATTCGCTGGGCGTGGTTCGGGGCGGGGTTTTCGGCTGAAAGGTGTGAGTTCTTGCGGTTAAAGTGGAGGATAAGAGGCTTTTGCAGCTCGTGCGGTCCACTTTAAACAAGTCTTGGCCTGAGCGGTTGATACACCGAGCGATAAAAAAGAAAGAGGAAACAGAAGGATTTGAACTTCTTACCAGAATAAACACAACAGAGCCTGAAGCAAAATAGTAAGGGAAAAAAAATCTGAGAAACTGAATACGATTACAGATAGAGAAATTACAGGAGTGGATTAGGGCAAGACAGTCAGAGAGCATCATGGAGCGCAAAATCCCTGACTTCTCCGGGACCTGGAAAATGAAGAGCTCAGAAAACTTCGAGGAGCTTCTGAAAGCACTGGGTAAGCCAATATGACACTATAATAATAATAATAATAATAATAATAATAATAATGCACTAATACAGAGAATAGTGAGAAACAAGACCATTGCTGCACACCACCAAAACCATCATCCACATAACTGACTTCTTCTCAGGCACTCTCACTCTCTTCCCCCCACTGGGGTAGGGGGTCTTTATCATACATGCACTCACTTCCAGACGTGATAAAAGAGACTGACACTGAACTTTCTCACCCATTATTTTCTCAATGCAATAGAGTCAAGTCCCTGGTTGCACCTCTGCATTGCTTCTGTGTGTGCAGAAAGTCTTTTAACATTGTGCTCAAAACTGTGCATGGAGCTATGCATGGTTTCTTGCCTGGTATGAACACCAAAGAAATCCTCTGTGGTTGTGTGTGTGTGTGTGTGTGTGTGAATGAGAGGGCATCAGAACAGACTAGTCACATGTTCTTTGACCCTAGTTCATTAAACCGCTGTTAAATGGCACCATTGTTCTCACCAGAAGAACCGGAGTTGGTTTGTGTATGTGTGTCAGTGTGGCAACAACATATCCTGCTTTGATTGGCATCCCAATTGCACAAGGACATCAGGCCAGTGCCCGCAAGCACCGCTTGTTACCCGAGGCCAAGCAGGGCTGGCAGCGACGGGTTGATGGGTTGGAGCGAGGTTGTGGGAGAGGGGAGAGGCCATGCACTGCTGCACAAAAGAAAGAAGATGAGACAGAGGGAGGGATAGAGAGAAAGTGTGCATGTGAATACTGCGTTGTCAGTAATATCTGCATGAGTGGGGTGTGTCAGCCACAGCACAGAGACAGAGCAGGACTATACAGACAGACAGATACTTACTCACAAATGAAGTGTGACAGATGTCCTCATAAAAATGAGGGGCAGGGAATCTATGTGAGGAATGTATATGATTGACAGGCTGACCGACAGACTGATTGAGGGATGCCCTTTTGAGATTTAGCCTTTAGTGCCTCTCTCATGCTATTTCTCTCTCTCTCTCTCTCTCTCTCTCTCTTTCAAGTCTAGAAGTGAGAGAAGCCAAGTTCCTTTGGTTTCATGTAAAAGCTCAGTGCACAGATGGAGCCAAGCTGTCACCACCCTTTCTTGCCCTTCTCGTCCTCCACTTTGCTTTATTCTCAAACACTTCCTCTGACCCCTGAACTGTGACACTGAGACTAACTCTGACCGCCACCGTGTGTGGTCAGTCTTCCCCAGTTCATTACTGGGGGCTGGGGGAGGGCGTCATTGTGTCAGCAGTCGATAAGCGTAAGGACTTAAAAGGAAATGAAATGAAAGACATGATGGAGCTGACTTCATTAGCTATGCTTGCGACAGAGACACCATGCAGTAAACAGACACCAGTGTGTAGGACAGGAAAATGTCTGAGGGACAAATGTTATTACACCATCAGCCACTTGTTACGAATGAGCTACAAGTGTTTTTGGATGGCTCTGTATGTGTGTGTGAAGGAAATATACTTATTTGGACCACCTCTTATGTCAAAGACAGCCATCAACAGTCAGTTTGTTTGGATGTCTCCATTTTTGTGTGTGTGTGTGTTTGAGTTTTGGTTTCCCCTGTGTGGGTGTCTGTCTTGGTGTGTATATATACCCTTGGTGACAGGTGGGAATGTGTGTTAGGGGAAGAGTGTGAAATTCAACTCGACGCACAAATTCAGTAATGCGCACACACGCACACACACACACACACACACACTGGCCTCTCGTTGCAGCTAGCAGCATTTTCCATGCTGTCTGCTCTCTTTTTCCTTTCCTGTCGTTCTTGCTTTCTTTTACTTTCTAGTTTCTCTTCTGTCTTTATTCACTCTTTTCTTCTTCTCTCTTTTTTATCCTTCACCCATCTTTTTCATAGAGCTGACTTTCCCTGTGCTCTGTCCACAGGAAGGTGTAACAGATTACTGCATGCCCTGGGATCATTAAGGACCTCTGCTCTCCACACACACACACACACACACACACACACACACACACACACACACACACACACAATGTTTTAATCACTGTAGTGTTTTAACTTGGCTAGATTGCCATCACAGTGAGTAATCCATAACTAGACTCTGAGTGTGTGTGTGTGGAGTACAGGGAGAGGGAGAGATTGTTGAATGGGTATCATAAGGATTATTTGATGATGTCATCAAATGGTTCCCATGGAGAGAATAAATATGCAAGTCTAATTATCAAGTCTAATGATCTCACTCCCCTCCCCTTCTCTCTCCTAATAGTTTCTTATTCTGCCTCATTTTTTCTCCCAGTCTGTCTAGTAACGAAGACACCTCTGTCAGGAATATTCAGTGAAAGCAGGTCCTATGGACGACTAAACTCTGAAGTCCACAGAGGTTCACAGGCCTGTGTTTACACAGTGCTCACACTTTCTCTGTGAGAATGCCTCAGGTGTATGAGACTGAGAGCACCACTCTGTTTGATTTCTGTGTTGACACTCTCTCTCTCTCTCTCTCTCTCTCTCTCTCTCTCTGTGTGTGTTTGTTCTCAGGTGTGAACGTGATGCTTCGGAAGATTGCTGTAGCAGCAGCATCAAAACCATCAGTGGAGATTTCACAGGACGGTGAGACGCTGTCAATCAAGACCTCCACCTCAGTTAGGACCACCCATGTGACCTTCACTGTGGGACAGGAGTTTATGGAGACCACAGTGGACGGACGGCCTTGCACGGTACACACAGATACACACTTCTGTTTTACTATCCTTGCTAGAAATCTAACCCTAACATTAACTTCAGTAATCAAAAGGGAACCTTTTAGCTCTCTTGGAGTTTTTTCGTAAATAAATAAAAACAGTTTATCTCATGAGGACCAGCCAAATGTCTGATATTCCTATTCTTGTGAGGACATTTGGTTCCCACTAAGATATAAAAACACACCAGTGCCCACACCAAATGTGCATGGATCTAAGATGAATGGGGCTTTCAAAACAGATGAAAATTATTAAATTAAATTCATTAAATTATTATATTATGTAATATGCTTGAAAACATCCCACAAGGATTAACTGTAATTTTGTAATCAATCAAGAAAGTCCTTTTATATATACATATTAACATTTTTTAAACAACCAGTTTTGGATGCTTTTGTGTTTGACCTACTGAAGCACCTGAACGTCCTGTCCCACTCCTGTCTTCTCTCGTGTCTTAGTCAGCCTTGTGCGTTTTTTGCTTTTATGCTTTATTTTTCCTTCAATCTGGACCAACTTTTGCATTTTTCATATTTCCAGGCACTTCTGAGAAACTTCACATTTTCAAAAAGTCATCCAGACACAGCTGCGCTCACACACACACACAAACACATGCACACAAACCGAACAGATGTGCTCCTTTCGTCATGTCCAAATTAAACACTCCAAAATGTTCATGATAACCACATTACTCACTAAATCCTCTTTCCCCTCCTGCTCTACTTTTCACTGTGGGAGTTCACTGAGTTGCTTTGAGTTATTTTATTTGTTCTGCATCCTCCACCCCTCATTATAACACGAGCCTGGCACTGTCCGTAGAGCTTTCCTCGCTGGGAGACAGACAGTAAGATCAGCTGTGAGCAAACTCTACAGAAAGGAGACGGCCCTAAGACTTCCTGGACCAGGGAAATGACCAATGATGGAGAACTGATCCTGGTAATGTTTGCATTAATAATTTTACTAATTTTAACTTTAAATGCAGGAATGACCACCATGGCATATGATTGATCCTAGTATATTTTTTTCAAAGAACTGTATCTTAATTTTTGTATCTTCTCTTCTTTTTTTTTTTTTTTACAGACAATGACTGCAGATGACGTCGTGTGCACAAGAGTTTACATCAGAGAGTGAAAGTAAAAAACAACAAAAGCAGTAATGTCATCTTTTGTGTTCCCCGACTTCCCTGACTAGCCCTGTTAAGGCTTGACAAAATCCAGCACGTGCCACATTTATTATCCATGTTACCTTTAGACTACATGCTTATTAAGTTACACATTAACGTACGCATACATTGACCAAATGTATGTGGATGTAAGCAATATTAGAAACACATTCCACTAATAATAAGTATACAGTAGGATGTTAAATATAGTTACTTTGTATGTCTGTTCCATGTTTGAATGCAAGTTGAGGAGATGAAGTTTAGTCCATGTTTAGTTTTGTATTTCCTTAGATATATTCATCTTTACACCAGTCTAGTTTGCAGATCAGCTTTCTCAGTTTAATACGCAGATGTCAACACTGTTACAGAGGAGGATTCTGGGGAGATCCGGCGTGTTACATTAGGGTTTAAAACTCTGCAGGATGGAAGTTGTTCAGGAGGAAGACTGGGCAAAAATGGCAAGACTGGAATACTTTGCTGGTCATGTACTAATATATATGGGATAATCTCATGCTACATCAGAACCCTACTCTGAGGCACACACTAAATATGAGCCCTGGATCCAGAGCACTTTTACAATTGGTGTAACTTCAATTTTTAATCCAAACTTTAATCCAAAGCTGGGAAATTGGCATAGATTCAGTTGACATTGAAGTAGTGAACCAGCGAGTTTGTCAGGTTGTCATACTGAGGTTAAAATAATAAAATCGGCTTGCATCAATAGCAAAATTCTGGCCCGTGTTATGAAGTCAATTTATCCCAGAAAGCCCTGACAGGAATAAGCGTGTTTAGGGAACGTGTATGACCTATGGGAAGAGTTGGTGTAGGTACTGTACTGCACGACATCTGTAGCTTCTTAGCAATTAAAAAAAAAATACTGTATTTGCATATTGTTCTCTTCCTAGCCTCATTTCCTCAGCATCTCTTCTTTTTGTTTGTTAAGGTTTTGTATATACTTCACTAAAATATTATGCTGTTATACTTTTTATTATGTGTCTTTTATATAAATGTGGTCAGTAGTAATGAAGCCTATAGGAGACTTTACAATAAAAAGTAAATAAAGGTTTTGTTGTGGTTTTCTTTTTTAGCCTTTAAATTCCCAGGACCTGTTTGCAGCTTCAGACATTCCTCACTTTTAACTACATACCTCTGCTTTATAGTTTCACTGTAGTAATTATTCAGTGTAGTCACTTACTAACATACTGCAAGGTGAATAAGCTAAATTCTATGCTGAGGATGTGTTAAATTCTCACACACCATTTTCAAGGCACTAAAATGAATTGTGATTCATTTTAGTGCCTTGAAATGAATTAAAATGAATTGTGTGAAACTGCTGATCGGTTATCACCATGAATTTAGGATCGTGAAATCATCATGTTCCACACTTATCACAGTGGTTACACGTTCATGCTGTTACACGGTAATTTTACTCTTGCGCAAGTAAGGCTATAGACAGATTATTTTAATACTTATGTCAACTCTTTGTGACTAGAATAACTTGTCTACCTCTTTAGCCACCCCTCTGTCTGTTTCACAGGTTTTCCACCTCAGACCTCTTTCTTGTCTGTCTCCCTGTTAGTTGTTACACTTACACGTAATCTCTCTCTCTCTCTCTGTCTTTAATTTCATTTCATTTTCATTTCAGCTGCAAGGCTTTTAGAATTGATACATCCCACTCAAAAGCATTCAGTTCTGTGTCGTTCCAGTTTTTCAGCAGTTCCATATGTCCAACACATTCTTGGAATTCTCCGAGTCAAGTTCATTGTATCCTCAAATATAAAATGAACCCTGTCAAAGTTCAGATTCCCTGAAGTCTTTCCTGATTACGTTTCCATGCCTCATAAAAGATTTAGACATGGCTATAGACCAGACATGATGCAGAATATAGAAAGGGGTGTGCCAATGAACAAGTTGACCAAAGGACAGGCAATTATAATGGTGGAAATTCTGTAGCTAATCAAAAACATTGACATGATAACAGTAAGCAGTTCCTAAAATGATAAATATAAAAATAAATATTTTTGCAGGTTACATTTCAGATTTATTCAATTTTTTGTCATTATACCAGTACTATGTAGTACTGTATTACTACATAGTACTGGTATATACAGCACTGTGCAAAAGTCTTAGGCACCCTATTTTTGTAGTACAAATTTTGTTATAGATTTTTATTTTATGACTTCTACATTATTGATTCAGTACAAAAACATTTTAGAATTCCAAACATTGGTTTTCCAGCACAAAATTAAATGTTACAGAAAAATGTTTGTATGTCAGTAAAGAAAGCAGCATATTACATAAGAGACACTTTCAGACAAAAAAAACATAATGAAAGCTGCTGAATGTGACAGTCAAAGTCTCCAGAAGAACTGTGGCTGGTTCTGCAAGATGCTCAGTAAAACTTACAGCTCATTTCCTTATAAAACTGCACAAATTGTACCTGAGACTACTATTTTCTTTTTTAAAAGCGAAGGATCATCACACCAAATATTGACTTTGTTTCATTTATTACTGTTTACTGCTCTTTATATTATTTTTTTCATGTAGAAACATTTAGTTTCATTATTTTTGAAGGCATCTTTGCTCTACAGCATTTCTTTGCATGTACCTAAGACTTTTGCACAGTACTGTATATATATATATAATATATATATATATATATATATATATATATATATATATATATATATATATATATATACATCCATAATAAATCCCAATTAAGTGGATAACAATATTGTAGTAGTCCATCATTAAAAACTGTGTGTGTATGTTTGGTTGGGGGGGGGTTGAGGGGTTAGGGGGTAAGAAGATGTATATGACTGGATCGTCCAGTACCTTCTACCAGACAGTATAAGCATAAGCAAGTGGTTGGGGTGCATGAGATCCCTGGTGATGCTGAAAGTTCTCTTCAGACGTTTCGTATTGTAACTAAACATTAGATATATTAGTAGAACAAAAATTAATATTAAATTAAAAAAAAACTCTACTTTAACTTTCTTTGTTCATGTAGACACAGGCATTTATTGTAACCTGCAACACTAACACTAACATATTTTATATGACCAAATCAGCTCCACACACAGTGACGCTAGAAAGCCTACGCTTACACACAGAGTGGCACATCCTTCACACAAATAGGAAAAGTAAGAATCACCACAGAACATGGTTCAGCGTGCAGAACCTGTAGGTGACGGAGGAATGTGGAAGGGTTTGATGCTGATGCCTGCAGCTGTACTTGGTTACAGTGTGACCCTCATAAAAAAGACCCTCTCTCTGCCTCCTGCCCCTATTAAAGGACCAACTAACAGCCCCTCCTTCTTCCTTTATTACCCCCTGGGGCAGTAAAAGGCAGCTGTCTCTCTAATCCCCCCAAAAACACACACATACTCAAACACATACCAAATGCAAACACACTAATTCATCACAGCCTTCACACATACCATCAAACAGTCACACTGCATGCTCAGACCATAAAGCCACTGCTCACAGACACACACACACACCTACACAAATGTTTGCATCCCGTACATGCATAGACCCTCAGTAGCAGAAAGGTGAGCAGAATGCATACATTAACTTTACTGATACACACAGACACACACACACACACACACACACACACACACCCTTTCAAATTCACACAGATGCCCCCCAAGACGCGTTGAGTACCAATTAGAGCAGTAACCCTATATAGTCCTCAAGATGTGTGCAGGTTTTGATCTTAAAACCAGACAGCAGTTGAAAAACTGTTGCTGTTTTGGTTATTGCGAGCATCATGTGTGTTGCCTCCTGGGGTGAACACCCATGTTTTGCCTCCTGAGGTCAAAATACACACACACACAAGCAATAGTTGCCAAAGATGAGGGTGCCTATTAGGTACTTGAATTTTCCACAGATGTGTGAGAAAGGTGTGTTTTCCTGAAATGCAAAAATGCTTTGACTAATGACTAATTCAGATGTTTGTGCCTGTTTTTAAATATAACTATACAGGACAACTCTGTTCTGTATAGTATATATGTATACTAGACTTTCAGATATGGCACAGTATAGGAAAAATACAGAACTGTGTGCATCTGTAAAAGATCTGACAGTTGAGTGTGAGAAACAGATGTCAATCTACAAGTCCCTATGGGCTGGGAGAACAGGATTGTGGGTCAGAGTGTCTATTTGGCTCATTGGAAGATCCCATGCTGGCCCCGCCCATGAGCCTAGAGCCAGTCAAACAGAAATTCAGACACACACACACATAAGGCTGGCAAAGTTTGGCATGCACTGCTATTTGGCATTGACACCCGTACATCACATGCTAAGACACAGAACATGACACACACTTCAGTATTCAATTGGAGCAGGAAAGCAGTCTGATAAATTTCTCACGTTAGTGCCAATTCAGGCGAAGGCAGGAAAGCTTTGCAGGTTAAAGAAAGGTCTAGAGCCTGTCTGTCCCACACAGAGGTGTGGAGGATGGAGTCATACGGAAGCTGCGGACAAAACATTCACTCTTAGCCAAGTTTATGTTCAACAGTCAAAGTCTTATTTTTCACATGCAGTGTTCCTGTGCCAGTTTGGTTAAAAATCCACAAATAATGATTTCCATATTTAGATTTCAAATATACGATATAAAAATAAAAAAGTAAATAAAAAATAAGCTCAGACTGAAAGGATGAGCTCAGCAGACGTTAATAAAAGATCTTAGTAATGAACTCAGTGACTCAGACCGATATTAAGATCAGATATCACAGTAATCCTAGCACTCACACCCGAGAAAGTGACAAATATGATCTATGTGGCCTTTTGCTTTTGAAGAATTACAAAGATGTGTAAACATATACCATAACTCAACAAATTCATACATGTGTATATATATATACACACACACACACACACACACACACACACACCCATTGAGTGACATGTCTGTGAGCAGAATCCTTATGAAATTTTACACAGTGATTACAGTGTGAACAGGACTGGAACAATACTCGGCTCAAGGTGTAAAATGTACCTATTATGTGGAAATAAAAGCAAGACCTGGGAGTATCAGATTATTTGAAGAAGCAGGGAAACTTCAAACAACCTTAATTGTTGTGAACATATTATAGGGTGAAGAGAAATGGGTCAAAGATGAGTGGTGTTAGTCTCAAAGCAGAAAAAAAACAATGCCACTAGTCCTATTTCTTTAAAAGTATCTTCAAAAGCATTTTTTTTTTAATGAAACAACTTTATTTTCCAGTTATTTAGAGATCTGCTGGTATTAGACTCATAACATCTTTGGCAATTTTCCTAGATGCTTTCAACAACTCTCCAGATCTCTCAGTGAGAAAGTCACATAACCAGTTACAGGTAACTGCTGTATAAGTAAACATAAGATTAACTGTAATAATTGCAGCAGCAGTTACCAATCCTCTAATCAAACGCCTTCCATAAACCTGATGAGTCAGCACCACTACGCTAATTATAGCAATTGATTTAATCAGTTTAATGGCATATCTCAAATACTGACTGAAATTCACACAAATTAGAAAACAATGTAGTCTTTTAGGATAGCTCTGAAATTATGTCCCATCACTGCATTTGTAAAGAAGTATGGACTTTAAAGAATTATGATTGTGTGAAAAATACTCAATACAGTCACCAGGAAATAAATCAAATTCAAAAAGAAATTTGCACTCACTGATGTATTTTTAAATAGATATAACAGAGATGTAATGGATATTAATCATGGGAAGAACTCGCTTTAGTCCAAAGTGAATTAAGTAATGATGCAGAGACACAGTTGGCCAAGAGACAACTAAGCATCCAATTGTGCGATTGCTCTGAAATGGACAAACTATGTATAAAAGGCTTGTGATTGTCAGTGATTCATTTCAAATCCAATATAGTTGAAGATAGATTGTTTCATTCCAGTTACAGTTCCTTACGTATTACACTGTATGAACAACTCACTGGTCACTTTAATAGGAACACATACACACCTGCACATTCATGCAGTTATTCATTCGACCAATTATGTTGAAAAAGACTAGGTGATGTGTAACATAGGGGACTCTGGGGCAAGATTAGGATCAATGTGCAAGAGATGTATTTCAGACATCAGCAATCCACAAATCAGAGTCAGAAACAGACAAGGGTCAATACGCATACAGTATTTCTCAAGGCAGACAGAAAAAGTAGGGAGATCCAGAGACTAATCAGAGTCCAGGCACAGTCAAAACACAATATACACAGATTGATAGCCAATCCAAAAGTGTAATCCAAACAAGTAAACAGAGAACCAAGCCTTAGGCATACACAAAGTTCAAGGCAAAATTCAACAGCTCAGAACATACACAATTGTAAACAAACAGCAAGGCTTCCTGGTGTGTGTGTGGGTGCCAATGTGCTTTATATACAGTACTGATAGGAAGTGAGTAAGACCATAAAGGAAGAGTCCTAAAATTCAGGGAGGATGCCCTCTGGTGGTGTCCCCTCTTGTCCACAAGGCATTTCCACCTGCATAACTGCTGCTTACTGGATGTTCCGTGTCAATTCCATGTCAACTCTACAGACTGTTGTGCATGAAAATTCCTGGAGAAGAGTTTCTACCATACTCAAACCAGCCCGTCTGGTATCAATTTTCTTCCCCATTCTGTTGTTTGATGTGAACATTAACTGAAGCTCTTGACCTGTATGTACATGTTTTTATGCGTTGTGCTGCTGCCACATGATTGGCTGATTGGATAATTTCATGAATGTGCAGAGGGACATGTGTTCCTATTAAAGTGGCCAGCAAGTGTACATACATATATACATACATACGTACGTACATACATGCATACGTGTGAAGACAACCTAAACACTTGCTGCCACTGCAATGCAAACAAAGTGACAGTGATTCGAATTAAGTGATGACGTTAACTGGATGGACAAGATTTTCCCTCTGACTCACATGCTTGCGTAATAAAATACTAACAGCATAGTTGTTCACACGCTATTCCCACCACACACACACACACACACACACACACACACATGCACACTCACCTCACAACAATTAAACCACATACTGGCCATTCTTTAGCCAACTTTAGTAATGAACACAAAAATCTGAGGCTCACGTATTCTGTTATTTTTCAAATAACAGAGAGAGAGAGTGGATTTTATGCTCTGTGTCCTTCTGTCGAGGAATAAGGGCTCCCATAATCATACAATAGCAGAAGATATAAAACATCCCAGTATGCATCCTGGGGACAGGGGCCTTCATTCTTTATCAGTGAAATAAGTGCAAATGTGAGACTGAGAGTATAAGGGAAAAAAATTATGACAAGACCCTTTCCATATAGCAGTTGACCGGAAAAGAATAAAAGTGTTGGTGGAGGCAGCGGAAGCAAGGCCTGACAGGCCAATAGAGGAAAGGAGCTGCTAATTTAACTGCTAATTTTCTCACACCCCCAACTTGTTGCCTACGTGACCTGATCTCTAAAAACAAAACAGCAGAAAACATGACTGAACAGTCCTGCAGGTAATTTGTACAGTTCACATCGGTTACAAATATGAAGGCTTGTTTGTGTGAGTTAACAATGTGAAAGCTAGCAACTTTGGCAGCATACCTCAAAAATGGGTCAACACACTGCGCTCATGTTTCCAATGAAATGTTTTTTTTTCCAAATGGTTGATTTCATAATTAGAGTGTCATTTAGCCCTTAAACTTTTTTTTAATTATTTTTCAACACTGAATCTAAGAAAACATACACATTAGAGAATCTTTCATGCTTTTGTTTAAGTTGGGTTGTGTTTTTATGGCATAGACTTAGCAAATACACGATATGTGATTAACTAGCTAAAGTCATGATGACATTAAGGACATTCTAATGAGTTACTTAATTTGAAAAAATATTATTTTCAGGCTATAATTTGGGTAGCAGGGTTTGCACTTTCAAACTGACCTTGTCAAGTCAATATCACAATATTGCTGAAAATGAAGAAAAAATAATAAATGAACTTACTGTTCTTCTTCCCATGATCTTCAGGAAATTCAGAGGATGCCACTTTCTGATGAATATGTGACTTGTGGAATATTCCAAGTATTTCATAGTGGCAAATGTGTTTGGGTAACAGGGTTGAGTGAATGTTGTGGGACATTACTAATATATATTTCTCATAACCTTTCAACCATGAGACGTTAAATGTCATTACATGTTATTAATGATTATACTTCGAGGTAAAGTATAGTTATAGTGGGATGGGAAAGGCTTTTTTTTGTTATCATTGTCACAACCAGTTGTGTGTTGTTCAGCTGACAGAACTTTGATCAACAGAGCAAAACTCTAATACTTCCAATGTCAACGCCAATACACAGTTTTGTGAGGAAATATACACTCAGGTGAAGAAATCAACCATGCCCCTCATACATCCATCCATTTTCCATACCACTTATCCTACACAGGGTCGTGGGGAGCCTGGAGCCTATCCCAGGGAACTTGGGGCACAAGGCAGGGGACACCCTGAACGGGGTGCCAACCCAATCACACACACTCTAAGGACAATTAGGAAATGCCAGTCAGCCTACACTGCATGTCTTTGGAGGAGACATGCAGTGTAGGCGGAAGGAAACAAGAACATGAACATGAGAACATGCAAGAACATGCAAACCCTGTGCACACAGGAGGGATTTGAACCCCCAACCCTGGAGGTGCAAGGCAAATGTGCTCCCCTCATACAATTACAATTTTTTACAACCTGCGTGGCCATAACTTTATTTATATAGCACATTTCTTATTTTACAGTGCAGCTTAAAGTGAGCTACAAAGAAGTGATGAAATAAAAGCTAAAATAATATAGTAACATAGTAACACACACACACACACACACACACACACATATATATATATATATATATATATATATATATATATATATATATATATATATATATATAATAATTGACAAATTATTATTATAATATAAATAATATATAATATATATAATATATTTAATGATGGAATTAATAATAATTATTGGAAAGAACACACATTTATTTTATTTAAAAGATCATTAGATTTAAAAGATTTGTAACCTATATATCTTCTGAAGATGAAGCCCAGCACTCCTCGGTCGCTTGAGGAAGGAGAGAGAGAGAAGTGAAGCTCTGCAGCCCTCTAGTGGCAAAAACAAACTCTACCATTATCCTTAAGTGTTTCGCGATTCTACTGTTTCAATACTTCTGCACTGCACATTTTAATGTTTTCTTTGTTCTAATATATGATAACTGGGTTAAATAAGATTTAGTACATTTTATATCATGGACACAGACATTTTTTTTCTAACCAACAACTGTCCAGTTTGGGTGAATCTGTGCCCATGATAGCCTCAGATTCCTGTTCTTAGCTGATAGGAGTGAAACCTGATGTGGTCTCCTGCTGTTGTAGCTCATCCACCTCAAGGTTCGATGTTTTGTGCATGCTGAGATGCTTTTCTGCTCACCACGGTTGTAAAGAGTGATTATTTGAGTTACTATATCCTTCCTGGCAGCTCAAACCAATCTGGCAGCCAAGCAGCCATGGTATTTAAATTGATTTATCTATTTGAGCTTCTAAATATCAGGTGCCTTTTTGTACAATGATTTAATTCCAAAATTTGCATGCTGTATTTGTTGTATTAGACACTCATGTTTCTGCTCAGATATCAGCATGTCTGGCAGACATCTCATCATGGATGACAGCTGATCAGCTGAAACTTAATAGCAGCAAAACTGAACATCCCCATCTCAGGATCTTGCAATCTCGCTAGACTTACTGCACACAACCTTGGGGTAACCATGGACAATCAACTGTCCTTTTCCTCTCCCATTGCTAATCTGACACGCTCATGTCGATTTCTCCTTCATAACAGCAGAAGAATTCGTCCATTTCTTTCCACACAGGACACACAGGTGCTTGTTCAGTCCCTTGTCATTTCAAAACTGGACTGCTGCAACTCACTCCTGGCAGATCTGCCTCTGAGCACCATTCGTCCTCTGCAAGACTGGTTTTCAACCTTCCTAAGTTCTCCCACATCACCCCATTGCTATGCTCCCTCCACTGGCTTCCTGTAGCTGCCTGCATCAGATTTAAAACACTGATGCTTGCCTGGGAAGCCAAAAATGGACCAGCACATACTTATCTCAAAGCACTTATCACACCTCGAGCGCCACCACGCTCCCTCCGATCCTCTAGCACTGCTCGACTGGTCCCACCATCTCTCAGGGCACAAGGAAGGCATGTATCGAGACTCTTCTCTGTTCTGGCACCAAGGTGGAGGAATGAACTTCCCCTAGATGTCCGAAGAGCTGAGTCTCTGGCAGTCTTCAAACATCTAAAGACTTATCTCTTCCTAAAGTACTTAAATTAGCACTTAAAAAAAATTCATATTGTCTGAGCGCTTGTCTATTACCTCCCCAACAGAGTTCTTGGACTGGTGGTATTCCTAGTTTGTGACCTAGTGAGCCAATATCAGAATGTATTTTTGATAGATTTCAAAGAACTTTTGTAAGTCACTCTGGATGAGGGCGTCTGCCAAATGCCATAAATGTAAATGTAAATATTGTTGATTGAGTAAAATTTCAGAGGAAGTATATCCCTTACCTACTAACCCCACCACATCTATCAGCTACTGTGGTGGCTGCCCCACTTTTGATGTTAAGTTCACTGAATTTAAGTAGGCAGCCTTGGGTATGGGTGGAATTTATTTATTGTGGAAAACTCCTGATGTCAAATATGACTGGGTATTGGGTTTTTTTCAGTTAGGATGAGCCTGACGATCCACCACATCCCACTCTCCACAACCCAGCTTGATATGCCTTTTATATCTAATGCATAGGTTCCCCATCCTGGTCCTGGAGTACACCCTGTCCTGCACATTTTAGTGTTTTTCCTGCTCTAACACACTTGATTTAACTAATAAGCTGTTTACCAGTCCTTCCTGAGTTGAAGTGTGTGTGTGTAGAGCAGGGAAAACTCTAAAATGTGTATAGGACAGTGGGGGACTCCAGGACCAGGGTTAGGAACCTGTAGTCTAAGGAACAATGTGGAGATGCCATTAAGAATAAATCACTGGTAGTTTTCTCATTAATAATACAAATTAGTTATTAAAACAACAATAATTAAAAGTGTCCTATTCTAGACATTGAGTCATAAGTTAGCCAACTACAGTTTACAATGCAAATGTATGTGTTTTTTTGGGGAATTCTAAAAAAAAAAATGTACACCTACTATAGCGACTGGGAGGGGTATAGGGCGCACAGAGAGAGAGAGAGAGAGAGAGAGAGATGACTGTGGTTGGTTGGTTTGGTGGTTGAAATGTGGAGCTCACTTGTTGACTGAGGGAGGGTTGTGCAGTATAAAGCGCTCTTTCAGTTGGCCAGTGTGCGCTCTGGACAGAACCACACAGCTAGAGAGGGAACCAGACTAACTTCATAAACAAGCATAGGACTAAACTAGCATCAGTAAGAGTAATAACTGCAATTCATAGCAAAACTGTTTTCTAAGACAATGCAGTAGGTCAGTAAGTGTAGGCTAAGGGCACTGTTTACTGACAGCACCCGCACATTTTGGACTTGGACTAAACATCAGTGGAAACAGTCAGTGGTGTGTGTGTGTGTGTGTGTGTGTGTGTGTGTGTGAGGAAGCCACTGTCCGTGCTGCTGTTTTAATGGAACCTACATAAAGGCTCTGTTGACCACAACAGGTGCTTAATGAGAGTTTGGAAATCTAGCTCTGCGCAAACCTGCATTTTGGATTAGTGCTGTTCTTCAGGCACTTGCAGCTTTCTGTGTGTCACAGACAAGGTAAGAAGCACGAGTTACATATTCCTTTAGCTATGAGGCACATTTACTAGTCTAAGCTTTGCTAGTTTTAGCTTGCCTCACTGACACCATGCGTAAAATGTCTATTAACCAGTTAACATTACACTTTTGTAGGGAACTGGAGCTGGTTAAGTAGTTCTGATGGAATACTTTTAACTCTTACAGTGCAGAATAAACCTTTACTGCATTAACTCCAGGTGCTTTTGACATTTACAGTGTTCATTTAGGAAGCACTGTAGATGTTGGTCCTTCACTCATCTGTGCGCATTCAGCGCTACTGTGAGGTCAGTTTGTGTGTGTGTGTGTGTGTGTGTGTTTTAACAGTGCGTTTCTCTTGCCTAGGCGATGTGAAGCAGTAGTGTGTGTAGCTGCACAGAGCTGGATTTGAAGCGCACAGTGAGGCGCGCGCGCTCACATGGCCTCGCGCGACACATAGTGCAGCGGCTGTCAGTGTAACAAGACGCGAGAAGAAGAGACAGAAAGACGCCAAAACCAATTCAGACCTTCACCTCACTTCAAAATGGAGATTCGCCAGTACCTGCTATTACTGAAAACCACCCTTCTACTGAAAGGTGAGCTCCACCGTGCGCCTAGAGCCTAATTCATAAACCATTCATGTGTTAACAACCGTTATAAACGCTAATAATGTCTTATTGTTGGAAGAAATGGATGTGTTCGAGTTTTTTCTTGACGTATTTATTTATTTGTTTTTAGCTCGGTGTGTTTTGGAGCTATGTGCTCTTTAGTTGATTCGAGAGCAGTTCTTTTTGAGCGACTCTTTGGGTGAATTGGTTGAATCAATAATTCACAAACAAGATTTCTTTTTTTTTTCTTTCCCCCATTTACTCACTGTTCAGCAATAACAGTCGGAGCTAAACCACAAAGACAGTAGTATTATTAGTAAATAAACCCGAATGTGAATATTAAATGTGAACTGTACTGTGTGGAAACTGTTTCTGGAATAGATGCTCTTCTGACTGGTGATTCAGACGAATCAAAACTCTTAAAGGTTCATCAGAGAGGGGATTCAAAAGAATCGAATCAGTAAAGTGAATCGTAATGCTAATCACTCTTAAACGTAAACAGAGCTATCACCTAACGTTCTCCTGACCCAGGGTAAAAATTCCTCTAGGATCTGGACTTTCTCTGATTCATATTTACCTGATGTTTTTATCAGTGACATATAAACAAGAGATACAACTGAGCAGATGTGTGTTAAGGGTCTTGCTCAACCATGGCAGGTTTTCAATGCTAGGATCTGACCTCACATCCTTCCAATCAGCAGCTCAGTTAAGCCTTTACCACAGAGCCACCATTTGTGACTAAATAGCATAATATATGTTTTATTTTTTTGTTACAGCCTGCTTCATGCTGCTAGCTAGAATAAATGTTAGAAATAAAACACTTTACTTTCAGGTGGCACTCTGTTTGATCTACTATCAGGAGAGGGCTACAGGTCATGCCCCTTGATGACATTATTATTTTCTGGTCTACATGCAATCACGCCCTCTAACAACAACTGCAGTTAACAGCCTTTGAGGCTTTCTGAAGTCACACATCTCTACTTTTTAGTAAGGAAATCGAGTTGAGAGCTACAGTGCTTGCTGTGAGTCAAACTGACAATCCTGTAATAGTAACTGTAATTCCAGTCACCGCTGTTTCCTGGTTCAGGTTAGAAGTGTCATGCAAGGTGTCTCCTCACATTCAGTGTGCATATTTTTTCACTTCTCTCTGTCCTTCTATCCTTCTCCCTGTGTTTAATTAGAGTGCTAACACTATCTGGCTTGTGATAAATCTTTCTGATAGACTGGAGAACAAAATTAGCTGATTAAATAATAAAATACATGGACCACACAGCTTCTGATAAAAAAAAAAATACATGGCCAGAGGGGAAAGTTTTAATCTTTCCAGATTTTCACTATTTTTGCATATTTGCCACACTAAATGGATTCAGATCCTCATACAAAATGTAATGAAAGACAAAGAGAACTTGAAAAAAACACGAAACACAGTTTTAATGATAATTTCATTTATTGAAAGAGAGATGTTGTGAAACACCTATATCACCCATGTGAAAAAACGATTGCATCTCAGGCTTAAATACTGGTGGTTCCACCTTCAGCAGCAACGACTTTTCTTTGCAGAATTGCATTAATTCAGCCACATTGGAGGGCTTTCAATCATGAACTACCTGTTTAAGGTCCTACCACAGCATCTCAGTGGGGACTTTGGCCACTCCAAAACCTAAATTTTGTTACTATTGAGCCATTCAGTGGTGGACTTGCTCTTGTGCAACTTCTTGTTGCTCTTGTTTAAATTGTTGTTGCTGCATAACCCAGTTAAGCTTGAGCTTCAGCTCACAGACTGATCGCCAGATATTCTCCTTTGGGATTTCCTGGTAGAGAACAAAATTCATGGCTCTGTCAATTATGTAGAAATAAGTCTCCCAGGCCCCAAAGCAGCAAAGCGTCCCCACACCGTCACACTACCACCACCACCATGTTTGATTGTTAACATGATGTTTTTATTGTGGAATGCTGTGCTAGCTTTATGCCAGACGTAATGGGACCCATGTCTTCCAAAATGTTCCAATTTTGATTCATCAGTCCACAGAACATTATCCCAAAAGTCTTGGGGGTCATCAACATGTTTTTTTTTTTTGTTCCTCTTGGTTAGCAGTAGTTTTTGCCTTGCAGATCTCCCATTGATACCATTTTTGAACAGTCTCTTTCTAATGGTGTAATCATGAACTTTCAAATGATCTGAGGCAAGTGAGACCTGCAGTTCCTTAGATGTTCATCTAGGGGTTTTTGTGACTTCCTGTATAAGTTGTTGATGCACTCTTGGAGGAATTTTTGTAGGCCAACCACTTCTGGGACGATTCAAGACTGTTCCAAGTTTTCTCCATTAATGCCTCTCACTGAGGTTCTCTGAGTCTCAGAGCTGTAAAAATGTCTTTGTAACCCTTTCCAGACTGATATATTTCAATAACTTTCTGTCTCATCTCTTTGTTTTCTTTTGATCACGGTCTAATGTGCTGATTTTTGAGAACTTTTAGGCTACTTCACATTGCTGGAAAGGTTCTGTTTAAGTGATGTTTAGATTCAACAGGGCTGGCAGTAATCAAGCCTGAGTGTGCCTATCCAATTATCAATTAAATTTTGCTAACTGTGGTTGGTCGAGTAACTAAGGGGGCAATTACTTATTCACACAAGGCCGGTTGGTGTTGGATAACTGTTGTACTTTAATAAATGAAATGATCATTTAAAAAACACAGTTTCAATCATTTATTTTCTGTTTTTGATCAGATTGTCTTTGTCGTATATTAAATTTTGTTTGAAGATCTGAAACAATTAAATGTGACAAATATGCAGAAATAGAAGAAATCTGCCAGGGGCAAATACTTTTTTTTCACAGTACTGTATATTGTATTTTAGCTGTCTAGCTAGAGTTAGTGGGCTAGCCCACATCTAACAGCAATGTACCCAGCCTCGGTATAAATTCACCCCACATGGTGAGATGACAGTGGAGCATCCGAGAGGTTTTGCATCTGGTACTCAGTAAGTGTGATAGTCACACTGATTTTTATTCTCATAATACTTGTAATATTTAGGGAAAAAATAACAAAACTGCAGCAGGTAATTCCTCAAATGCTTGGGTTGCGTTCTAAACTGCATCCTGCCTTATAAATTGTCAGTACACCATTGGTGTCATTACTATTTAGGCATACTTATTGTTCATTATGTGGCTTGGGACACTGCCTTGAATTCTTTTTGAATGTGTACTGACTCATAGGCATAAGATTATTCCACTCACTAGAGAGCAGCGCAGCACAACTCACATTAAGAAACCGCAAGCATCCTGCAATAGTGTTCCAAAATCTTACATCCAGCAGCTTTAACATATATAATGCAAATGCCTTTTTCTGAATATTCGATTGTACATAAAGTCATCTAAACTTAATTTCTCAGATGATTGAAAAAAATGCTGAACAAGACTAGTGGCTATATTTCACATTAAGACCCAAAACCACACCTAGCTGATAATAAGCTCTTAGCCCCTGAGTGGCCAGCATGCTTTGCTATTTTTGTGGTGACTGCTTTGTTTTTCACAAGTGTTAACACCAGTTCAATCTGTCTGTTTCCCATTCAGGTTTAATGGCCTTAAATCTAGCGTAAGATTGCCACATTGCTCAGAAAGTCAGCGAAGGAGGCCTTTGTTAAAATTCAAAAGTGAGATATAAGATTCAAGACTAGGTATATCAGCAAATTCTAATGACAGATCTAAGGCTACTTAATGGTCCATGTAGGTCAGAGAAACACACACTTCTCTTTTAAATGCTACTCGTGCATGCGTTTCTGTGTATGTCCAGGCAAGGCTGTATTGTATTAAATACTGACTATCTTTATATCTTTCACACTGCATTTCACACAGCATTTGTATGGTCAGTAAGTTTGGATGATTATATATAAAGCACTAACTCTCTGTGGACTATCAAGTGCGTAACAGTTTACAGTAATGCTCAACAGCTCATAGGTAAATAACTACACGGAGACTAATCAGGATTAAATGAGTAGTATTATATTAACACCTAATTCACTACTGTTAACTACTAATGAATATTGGGTAATTAGTAACTAATAATAAAGGAATTGGGTGGTGGTTTAGAGTCTAATATATCAATTATATCAATCAATGATCAATTACAAATCACATCAGATGCTCCTCAAATGTTGTCTTACCTACTGAAGAACTAATAGGTAATGCGAAGTAGCCTACGTGGTTCCGTACCTACAACAGAAATGTTTTTTATTCTTTATTTATTATAAACATAAAAAGGCATGGTGCTCTTTGAGCTCTCTTTGTGGCAGTATGAGCCAAGATTCAAATTAGCCTTCAAGCATGACTCATAGTAGTAGTGATGTCTTACCTCCCATCATTCTTTTCTGTAGGTGTAAGTATGTCAGTGTTCTTTTTGAATAATCACAATCATAAAGATATGGCTCACATAAATTCGTCTTTGAGGAATATTTTCAAATATTACGGAGTGAGATTATCTGTATATGTTAGGAGTCAATGATGTTAATGACTGAAATGTTACTGTGTCCTTCCCGGGGAGTTAATGACGTTAGTGACTGAAGTGTTACTGTGTCCTTCCCGAGGAGTTAATGATGTTAATGACTGAAATGTTACTGTGTCCTTCCCGAGGAGTTAATGACGTTAGTGACTGAAGTGTTACTGTGTCCTTCCCTAGGAGTTAATGACGTTAGTGACTGAAATGTTACTGTGTCCTTCCTTAGGAGTTAATGATGACTGGAACAGTATTATACAGTGAAACACATGATAACTCATTACTAAGGTCTAGTTAGCTAGTAGTTCTCCAGGTGATATATAACACTTGGTACTTTATTAGTTCATAATGAACTACCCAACCATTCTTTTATCATTATGTACTGAGTATTTACCCAGTATTTATTCAGAGTTAATACTAGTAAGATATCTGCAGGTGTTGATATAGTACTATTCATTCATTTGCTGCTTAGTCTCTGCATAGTTGATTGAATGATTGAACAGTAGTGTTACCATAAAGTGCTATAATAAAAACACTGGTGATACAGTAAACAGCAATGCTGGGAGTTGAATTAAATTACATACAGATTCATGCTTAATTGCAACTGTACAACCACAACTGAATATTTTACTATATGCGTATGACAGTAGCTGACCAAAGTTTGTATAGCTACTATACTGTGTCAAGTGATTTACATGCATAAAGATATGGGTATTGCATGTGTGTGTTGTGAGTCATGTATGGTATTGTTAATGGATTCTACAGAACTTTGTCTGTAGAAACGTGATGAACAAGTTTCTAGTTCAAGTTTCTATGTTATGCTGTATTTAGATGAAGAACACAGCTGCGGGTTCAGGGAATTGCCCCCCACCCCATTTCCCATTCATTCATTCTTTCAACCCACACCTCTCAGGAGGACCGATAGGATGAGAATAAATCATGATAAGCAAGAAAATACCCAGAAAACAGAAAGAAGAGAAAAGGTCTGTGAGAGAAAGCCTCTGAAGTGAATTGGAAAGGAAACTAGGTGTAATACAGTTAACATACGTGACAGTGAGAGAGAGAAGAAAGGAGGAATACCGATAGATTTAGTGAAGATGGAAAAGTAATAAAAAAAGTCATGTGTATGTCTCTATCTGTCTAATTCCTGGTATAGCTCATTTATATTTAAGCATAGCAATGAGGCGATGACTAAACAGCAACATGCACATTGTGCTCTCTTTGGAATGTGTCTGAAGTTTGGCTTATGTATTGATGTATTGATCATTAATCCCATATATATAGTAATTATGTGTTGATGAGCATCTGCTACTGTCCTGTGGAGAAGTAGAGAGGGATGCCAGAGAGAGAAAAAGAAAGCAGAAGAACGAGTTTCTGTCAGTTTGCAGGAGAAGAGAAAAAAAGAGAAAAATTTTATTATATGCCACAAAAAAAGTAAAAAAAATTTCTTTTTTGTCCAACAGTCCAACCCCCACTTTGGCCACTGTTGCTGTTTTTTTGTATATGTACAGGATGTTAAAATGTAATAATTAAGTGTACGGTACGGATTTCATGCTTGCAGTAGGCCTATTTGCTAATGTGATTTGCAACATTTAAGCCAATTAAGCATTTTTTTAAAAAAAAAAAATGAAATTGAGAGAGGAAAAGCGATAAACTTTAAAGTAATACTCCATCACATAACAGTGCTTCATATTCCAGAGGTAGTTATTATTCTGCAGTAATTTGTCCCTTATCGAGCAGAGTGTAAGGTCAGTTTTCTCTGGCAACTACTGGACTGTACGTTTATTCAGAGTGACATCACAGCTGTGTTTGAACGTGGTCTCTGCAGGTATGCATTTGAATAGGTAAGCATTTTATTTAAAAAAAAGGAAAAAAGCTTATTCAAAGCTTATATGTTAATCCACATGCTTTCTGGCCTGTATTTCTGTTTTGTTTTGTTTTTGTTTTTTCTTAGATTGAACTGAGATGTTTACTTTTTTCACAAGGCTTACCTCTCACAGTCATTTTTTTTATATTAGTTACAATGAAGTTAAATTTAAAGGTGCAGTTAGCAGCTTTTAAAAGTGTTTGTAGATGTAATAATCATGTAAAGATTCTTTAAATAAATTGTGTGCATTATTGGCATATTGGCATTATTGAATCTCACTAATGGCTTTGTATAAGGCTTTTGTTTGCGTTTTTCCTACACGAAAATAGCCAGCCAAAGCAGATATGCATGCGAAGTGTGTGTACTGACATCCAGTATTTAGCTGTCCATACAGATATGAAAAAAAAAGAATTGTGGGTCCATTCTGCAGACAGAAAAGGCATCAAAAATGTACAAACTTCTCCTTTAAAATGCATTCTGAGTGTAAAGTTAGTGTGCAAATATGTAAAGTAACACACTTTGGCAGTGGTGTTGGCAATGGTTCTGTGTTTCAATATTTAGGTCTTAATACATGAATGACAAAAGACCTGTGATGTCCGTTTTGTTTGTTCTCATTCAGGAATATGTTTTTAAAAGTAATGATGCGCTTGACCTTTCACTCGTACATGCATGGGTGCTTTGTCAACCGTTCGTTCATACCTTCATACCGGCACAGCATATATCATATCTAACACTAACAGACATTTTGTCATAGATTATGATTTTTCAAACACATACTGAACAGCACATTACAAATAAGTTTCTATTACAGATATGTTCTCTGTTTGGAGCCTTACAAAAGTAGTGGTGCCTAACTGAAAAGAAAAACAGTAATTAGTGGTACAACAGGAAAATTAGCCATGCACTTAAGGGTTAAGCGATAAAATGTACTGAGAAGTCATTTTGTAACTTTTATGACAATTTGGTTACTTTTAGTAGGAGTCAGGGGTATGGTTAGTGCTGAGCTTTGGCTCATGGTTAGGTGTAGTGAAGACAAGAGACCAGAGAGATTAATTATACAAAGGTTGAATCTTGGTCTTTAGGAGGCGATTAGCTTAGTAATGCAAGAAAATGATAGTGAATGTGTGTGCAGTTGTGAGAACATGTGCATAATTATCAAGAGATCTGTCCTGCTGTTGGAACCATCCACCACCACACTGTAAATATGTTTACAGTTGTCATAACAAAGCTCTGGAGACAGCGACCAAAAAAAAAACCCCAGGAATGGAAGAAACAACACACTTACTTTGCCTATCTCAAAAATCTGAGTAAAGAGACAAGTTTGCTTTATAACTAGAGGGTTTAAGTTGATGGCTTGGCAATATACACAGCTGAGGGCAGGATGGGAAGAAGTCATGACAGATGATGACAGAGATTAAGAGAGGAGGACAAGAAGACTGTGAGACAGAGAAATGGGAAATGGAAAGAGAGAATTATACAGCAAAAAAAAAAAAAATCTGAATTGGATGAAATATAAAAGAATGACTAGGAATCATATAATCACAGAATGGATCCTGTTTCATGTCTGAGCCTTAGGGGGTCCATTTACTGGACCTGAATCTAAGAGAAAGGAAAATTTACAGTGCAGAATTACAGAATCATTTTATATACATATATAAAAGGAACTAAAGAATTCTTTAAATTGCACCTTCTCCCTCCCAAAAAAACAGTAAAAACATCTCAAAGGAAACAGAGAGACCCTTCGAGTGTAGCAATGGCAGTATCAAGTTTGAGGTTGATGGGGTTTGGGCCTCTGCCTGCCGTCTTTCTGAATATCTGCCTTTTTATGTCTGTCTCTAAGTAAACAAGCCTAAGAAACTCAACCAAAGCAGAGCTCTGACCAGAGGGAATGATTTGCCTGCATGCGTATGGGTTAAAAACACACCACACACACAGTGCTGTGGTATACTGAATTCCCCTTTGGTTACACTTTTGTTTTTGCAGCCACATTTTTTGATAGAATGCAATCAAGAAAATATTCTGCTATGTGTTATGCATTTCCACTTGCTTTGTTTTTGCTGGTTGAAGTTATTTTAATCTACACTGTCTGGTAGTATAAACACCTCTCTTTGTCTCCCTCCCTCTCTCTCTCTCTCTCTCTCTCTCTCTCACACACACACACACACACACACACGCAAACACACACTGTCTTTCTCTCTCATGAATTAAAGGAAGGTCTGTGTATCATACAGGGAGCTTCTATGTTCAGTAGTTACTACAAGTGACATGCGTTTCTCTCTCTCTCTCCCTCTCATCTTGTCCTTTCTCTCAGTGTCTCATTTTCCTAAAACATCTTTAGTGTCTTGTGTTGATTATGACCATTTACAGTACCATCTACTAGCATAATCATGCATTTGTCCTTCATTCTGCTTGTCGTTCTCCTTATGTCTCATCCAGGACTGTGCCAATGTTTTAACATTGATGTGAACCAGCCACGCATCTTCAGCGGGGCAGAGGATACTCTGTTTGGGTTCTCTGTGCTACAGCATGAAGTTGGGGGAGAGAAACTGTGAGTATTCAGTATCATTTATTATGGATGGTTTCACATTTTGTGGTAAATTAATTTATTCTATTCGAGAATTAAGCTGGCTAGAACTTAGATGATTTATGCAGTTATAAACTCTGTAAGCTTATAGGCAATTAAGTAAGGAATAAAATACGACAGGGCATGCTGTTATAGCAAAATAATCAGTAATGGAGTTGGGGTCATATGGCCTGGCAACTTTACCGCCCAAAATGTGTATTTCCTTATATTACAGCATTTTATCAGCAATTACATTTTTTATTAATCAAAGAATAACACATCATTCTTGTTATATGTTTATAATTACATTTAATGTTGTTGAATGTATGTGAACAGTCTTTCTCTCGCCAGCATCTTTTTTTTCGCTGTCCAGCTTGTCATGTTACTGAGAGTGCAGCATCCTCTGGCCTGAAGATTTCCTGTGGTGGAAACCCTCCTGCTTACTGTTACACATTACTGACACTGGAGACTCCTCCCATAAATGTTAAATAAATGTTTTCACAGAAGCTTTACAGGAAGATTCACCATATCAACAGTTCTTTGTTAAATAATAACATTTTAAAACCTGTTTATTATTGCACTTGCAGCTTTCCTACTATACATGTCCCTGTGAATGAGCTGTTACTATAGAAACAATAACATATTAGAATAGGAGCATTAATATAAACCTATCATTTGAATTACAGCCAGTGCTTCTGTCAGAGCCATAATGTTAAAGAAGCTTAATCAGCACCTTCTGACCACTGAAATTTGAGAATTCAACAGCACTGTCAATGGACTGGCAAAAGAGTCTTCTCTGTTTTTCTCATTGGTTCCCACATGGTCATTTTTTTTCTTTACCTCGCTATAAAATATTTACGCTACAAAAAAATTTGATAACACAAATGTTCATCTATAGTAAATAAGCATTAGAGAACATTTCCAATGTAATCTTTAAGACATTGCCAGTGAAGTCAAAGTAATACTCATGTTTAATTGGCATATGTTTAAAAATTAATATATAAAAATCGCCCTTTTAATAGTTCCTAGCTTTCTGAACAGAGCCTAGGAAGTTTCCGTAGAGAGACCAACTATAGAACCTGTAAGGATGACAGATGGAACCTATATTTGTGTATTGGCCTAGGAAAACCCTTCACATGATAAATAATTTGACATTCTCTTCTATATATAGTTCTACATGTTTTCCTGATATATGTTCCTCTTTTGCATGTGTCTCAATCAAAATTCTACATTTTTAACCTAATTATTTGTGGAAAAACTTTGCAGCCAAATTTAAACGAATTCTAGGTACACGATAGGAAATGAGTTCTCACTTTGATTATTAGAATCTTTCACATCAGTCGCTGTCTCAACACCTGAGGTAAAATTCACTCGTGAGGTATAAACACAAGCCTCATCATCGTCTCTTCACTGTTTACATTAACATCAGTGGGGAAATAATCACTGGTTCATTCAGTCTGTTCAGTTCTGTTGATCTAAATTTCTTTTTATTAATATCTTTTTAAAGTCATTTTAAGTATTTTTTAAAACTTTGTCCACTGTCATTTGTACAGTGTGTGTTAGTGCTCTTCTCTGTTTTGATGATGACATGACAGTGGAGGAGCATCACAGATATTTGACAGCTGACATCTGATTACAAACTGAACTGATTAGTCCATTTCGCTATGACAAGTAGCTGTCCAACAACTTGATTAAATCATGAGAAAGACACACTTAACTAGCAAGGTTTTAGACATTTTTAGGCAGACTGACTGCATTTACTGCTGTGTTTGTTAAACAACATGATGTTTGCAGGCAGACAAACAAAGCAAGGTTAGAAAGTAGCCTAAATTAAAACATTTCCACATTGTTCTAGTCAAAGGCAGATATTTTGTCATTTTTGGCTGACACTTGATGGGTTTTCCCAGACCGACACACATAGACTGTATATACAAATATATAGTGTATACTGTATGTACATATGTATATGTAAATTTTATATGAATTTGTTTTGTGGGAATTTCATAGTTGCTTTGCTTTGTCCAATGTTTTTGTTTGTGACATAGGATGTTGGTTGGTGCTCCATGGGATGGTTCACCCAATAACAGAAAGGGAGACATTTACAAATGCATAGTGGGAGAGGAACTGAATTCCAACTGCTCAAAAGTGAATCTAGGTGAGAAAATAATGAAAGAATCAGCATTCATATACACACAATTCCCACAATGAGGAATCTCCTACAGAGCCTAATGCCTGGAGTATAACATATCACAGTGTAACATTTTTTCTTAAATTTCTGTGTACAGCTGACAATGCATTTCAGAATGTGTCACGGAATCTGAAAAATTCTCACCTGGGCATGACACTTACCCCGAATGGACCCAATGGATTTCTGGTAAGATTGAAGACAAATTGGGTGAAATTATTGGGTCCTGCACCTGACTGATATGCATGAACATGACTTTCCACATCCTGAAAAACCTAGAAGTTGCTCTGAATGTAATATTTTATATTTATTCATTTTTAAATGAAATATTTTTAATGACTAGCTGAAATGCTTACAGTGCCTGGTATATCCAGGCGACCCACCATCTAAATACTAACCAGGTCCTTCCCTGCTTAGCGTCCAAGATCAGATGGGATCCGGCGTGTGGTGTGGCCATAAGCCAGAGGTGACCAGAAAGAGGCCTATATATTGTATGAGCAAGCTGTTAAAAACCTTTAGATGTTGCTCTGATTTTAATTTAT
Source organism: Pangasianodon hypophthalmus (assembly GCF_027358585.1). Taxonomy (NCBI): domain Eukaryota; kingdom Metazoa; phylum Chordata; class Actinopteri; order Siluriformes; family Pangasiidae; genus Pangasianodon; species Pangasianodon hypophthalmus. The sequence goes on from NC_069710.1 coordinate 22,861,335, forward strand.
TATTTATTTATTTTGTCCGCTTCAATGGAATGCATGTACTTGTGTTTATGATTTTATTTCATTGTATTATATATAGCTTAGATTTAGATTAGGCTAGCCCCTGCTCCCTTGTACATCAAAACTTTAAAACAACACCTCACATATTTTCAGATATGTTTTCAAATGTCATGACATGATAAAGTTTGCCACCCTAAAGGGACAGGCTCGGAAATTATTTTTACTGAAATACTTTAATACATTGACGTTCCCTTGTAATAGTTTTGCAGTTCTTCGTCGGTTTTAGTGACAGAATGGAATGTTGCATTCCTGCTGTGGGATTACTAATCAACTATTATGGTATGTGTTTGCTTGCACTGCATGCTATTCATTTCAGTGGCGTGCTCTGCTGAATCCACGCAGTGGTGATGGTGAAGGTTCAGTAGTAGAAGGAAAAAACTGTCTGTGCTGTGACAAAATTTCAACAAATATTTGGGGGGAACAGAATCAACAAAATTACAAAAAACTGTTGGAGCATGCTGGTTTGATCAAAACTTCTGCAGGAGAAGGCAGGAGTGGTATTTTTTGTTTTTTAAATAGAGCATTCCTCAGTTAATGCTGTAGGATTACTAGCAACACTCTTATACCTTCTTATTTGATCTATGTATAGATCATCGTTCATGCAGAATTGGGGTGCTGGACAGAACTGGTACAGAACCTAAAGCCTATGCATATATGAAGTATTATATTGCGTTATTAATCGCTGTTTAGTAAACTCACACTATTAAAACACAGCAGTAAACTTCTTATAGACACAGACTGATACTGACGGAGTTGATTCTGGTTCAGATGCTCCAGGGTCCCGGTTTCAATCCTTAGCTCAGGTTTTCTGATTAATTTCTCTCCGTGTCCTGTGTGGGTTTCCTTCTCCCAAAAACATGCCAGTAGGTGGATTGGCTATAATAAATCACCCCTATCCAGAGTGTACCCCCGCCTCTCACCCAGTGTTCCTGGAGTAGGCTCCGAATCCACCTTGACCCTGAGCAGGAAAAAGTGCTTACTGAAAGTGAGTGAGAAGTTAAAAAAGTTAATACTTTGGAAATAAATGGTTTTTAATTCACTATAAATGATATTTCTATTCAGTTATATTTTTGACTCAAAATATGTTAATGATGTTTGTCATTTTGGGGATTCGGTAGTAAATATGGTAAACATGAGTTCATGTGTACCTTTGACAGCAGAGAGATAATAACCAGAAAGTGGATTTATCTGGAGTATCTAAATAATAGACAGACTGTGGATGATAACATATTGGGAGAGTCAGGTGGATGAATAATTGATGGATTAATAAGTGGGTTATGAGCATGTGCTTGGGTGACCAGGGAAAGCAGATTAAAATAGTGGCGTAGTGGGATAGATGAAGTGTCTGATGAAGTGCTCAGTTTGCTGCACCTGTTAGTGCTGTGCATGCTTTAATTCCCCTCCTGACTGCAACCTCTGTGTTACTGCGCTGATTTATATCTTTATATTTTTATATAAGCTGACCTGGTTCAAGTTAACTCAGGCTAAAGTAAACACCACACCCCTCATGCTGAGCAAGGAAACAGGCAGAGGCAAATGTTAGCCAGGCTTAGGACACAGCGGAAACCTCACCTAACCCCAGACAGAAAATATATATTTACATATAATTTACACACCTAATTACACAGTCTCATTCTCTCTCTCTCTCTCTCTCTCTCTCTCTCTCTCTGTCTGTCTGTCTTGCTCTCCACTCAGTCAAACACAGGCTTCTGTGTAGTGTAGAACATAACAACCCATCTCAGTCCAGTAGTGGAGCTGTTCCACTGAGGGTTTGGTGGAATTGCTGGCTGGCTGCTGCCAATGAATGTGTGTAACCAAGAAATAGTTGTATGGTGTATGAATAATTCACTCGGGGGAGAAGGGGAATGTTTGCCTAGGGAAGTGAATAAGAGTGTGTACGTGTGTGTCAGAGAGCGAGAGAGAGAGAGAGAGTGCCTATGCGCAGCACCTTGTACAGGGATAGAAGTCATTCAGTTTAGCTAATCACACTACATGCTGTTGATACATCACCACACGTTTGTATTACTGTACATTATAGGCCAGTTTGAGTATGCTTGGGTTTTGTGTTCTTTGAATGACTCTTCCCGTGGTCTTGTGCGTCAGTGTATCTACGCATGTGTGTACATTGACTGGCTGTTGCTGTGGACAGGGCTATAACAGGATTGGAATACAACTCTAGATCTTGTAATGACAGGCCTTGCAAAAGCCATAGCACCTCTTGCTCTTTCTCTGTCTCTATTTTTGTCTCCCTTTTTCTGTACCTCTTTCTTTTCCTCAGGCTCTCTCTTCATCTCTCTGTCTCATTCTTTCTTCCTTCATCTTTTTCAAGTATGTGGCATTCACAATAACAGGGAGTGAGTTGGCTAGATGGTTTTCTCTGTCCCTCTCCATCCCTCCCTGAGCACCGACCACACTTTTGTTTCTTTCATCTCTATATTTTCCCTCTCTATCTTAACCTCTATCTTTTTCTCTCCTGCTCTGGTTCTCTTTGGTTTTTTAGTCAAATAAATAGTGTGCTTTGAAGTCGTAAATGTCTTTTTGCGTTATTTTCTTTCTCTCTCTCTATTCCAACCAATTTAATTGCTCCATTGGAGTGCGGTTTCCAGCTCTGCTAAAGCTTTATGACAAAGACCAACATTTGTCAACAATTGTCGCCACCCGGTCTCTTTTTTTTCCCTTTTTTCTTTACCCTCCTATTTCTTTTCCCTTTGTCCCCACTGCTTATTATTTTTTTTCCATGTGACCTATTCCTCCTTTATCTTCTTGTCCTTGCCTCCCTCGGTTTCTCTTGTTCACCCCGTTGGTCTTTATGGAAAACAGCAGTAGCAGTAGCTGACTGTAAAACACCAAGCTGCACTCGGCCATAAATAAACCCAAACACCAGAGACCATTCATGCAGAGAATTTAACTTGAAACTTCAAATGGTATTCTCTATACAAATAAACATTCATTGATTTAAAATAGAGATCAATGAGATAGAGATAGAGATTGAGATACTCTGGTTTGGTATTGTCTGTAGGTTTATTGGTTTTATGGAGTAATAAAGAAGAAGTGCTAGGTAAAGCAGCAGGACATGATCTGCTACAGAAGCACTATATGCAGCACCAAGCTGTAGTATTGCTCAAGTTACTGCAGTGCTGGTGTGTGTGTGTGTGTGTTTTCAGGCCTGTGCTCCACTTTGGTCTCAGGAGTGTGGCACATCTCTCTTCAGCACGGGGATCTGCGCGTCTGTCGACAATGACCTGGAACCTAAAGAGACCATTGCCCCTACAGCACAGAGTGAGAATGACTTGTATAATTTAAGCTAAAATATAAAAAAATAAAAACTCACCTTATAGAGAATCAGTGCTATTGACCTCTACAGCCACTTTTATAAGTCCAGCTAACTAAGAACAGCTAAATAAGAAGAGCTAAACTAATTTAAAGATTTGATTGTTTCTTATTGGTTGTAATGGATGTTTACTTGTGTTCCAGGATGTACTACCTATATGGACATAGTAATAGTTCTTGATGGTTCTAACAGTATCTACCCTTGGTCTGAAGTGCAGAACTTCCTCAAGAACATCCTCAGCAAGTTCCATATCAGCCCGGAGCAGATGCAGGTGTGTGGATTAAGATGGACCTTAGGCTATTATTACAACCTGTTTTTATGGGTCTCCCTGTAGAGCTGAGTGTGCATTGCCTGTTCTAACATATTTCATTCAATGCAACCTAGTTAGCCAAAGTCACACTGAAGTCAGAGACCTTATCAGGAAAAAAACAACATGATTCATTGATTAAAATATGAATGGGGTATTGTCCAATAGTTAGTGGTAAAAAAAAAAAAAAAGTTTGGTGTAATAGGAAGTCCTGCAGGTTAATAATAAAAAGAGCCAATTGCCTTGTTCACACTATCAAATCAAATTCTCATACTGACACAAGCACAGAATTAGGATACTGCTGACTCTGCAAAAGTCCAGACTGGGTTTTGAGTACACCAAAAGTCCTTGTCATGACTCTTAACCTGTCCACTAGATACAGGTAATATGAAGATAATACAACTAGATACTATAAATACTGAGAAAATATGCTGCATCTGTGAAGACAAAGCAGGCTATGCATAAGCTCCTTATTTTATTACATCTAGTACATTTAAATAAAATTCACTGGCTAATACACCAGCTAATACAGTGGTTTATCCCCTTAAACTTTTCCACATCCTGGAACTGAATTTAATTGGGATTATGAATCTACCCAAAATAACCTATGATATTGAAGGGGGGGGATCAATATGGTTAAAACAAATTTATTTACAAATAAAAACCCAACATTGCTCATCGTTCTGAGAACACCATCCCTCACAGTGATGCATGGTGGTGGTAGCATCTCTGGAGCGTGGTGGGAGGGGATACTTATGCAAGCCACTGTACATCCTTCGCTTAAGCTTAGATCATTATCTTGTCAGAATAACTACCCTTTTGGTAACTAGCTAGCTATAAAGGGTTAAGCCAGGACCTTATAATGCCAAGGTCAGGATTGTTACATCCAGAGCTTGGAGCGCATTTGTGTGTGTGTGTGCGTGTGCGTATGCGTGCATGTAATACAGCCCCAAGCTTGCCTTCAAAGAAGAAGAGAGCCCAAAGTGAAACAGAACTGGCAAATTCTGTGAAATAAATGGCCATATTAAAATGAATGGAGAAGAGCTGTGGTTTTTGGTTTTGTTGTGGAAAATGACAGGGGAGTAAAAGTTAGATCTTATGAATGCATGTGCTTGTGTGTTTGCTGTGTATATGTGTGACAGACAGAGTGAAACCAAACATTGGTTATGTGTGTTCCTTGTCAGCATGCCATGGCCTCTGAGTAAGGGCAGTAGTAACCAAGCCATGTGCGTGTTTCTTCAAAGGAGGTAGACTATGTGAGAGCAGACAAGGGTAAACGGAAATACTTGTGCTTTGTTGGGCTTTTTGTGTGAATTTTTGAGGTGTTTGGTTTGGTATGGTGGAGTGAGACGAGGCTGTGCAATCACTGACCCGTACATACTACCTAGTGACTGGCATGCCCAAGTTCATTTTAACTGAAATGTTTGTGTGTGTGTGTGTATATGTGTTTCTCAGGTGGGCATCCTGCAGTATGGAGAGATCGCAGTTCACGAGTGGTCCCTTAAGGACTATCAGACAACAGAGGAAGTGGTGGAAGCTGCCAAGAACATCAATCGACAGGAAGGGCGAGAGACTCGCACCGCATACGCGATACAGATGGCCTGGTATGACTGCCAATCATTCTCTCCTATCATTCTCAGCATCTCTCACTTTATTGCTATATTTTCTTTCTCCTTTCTCTTTCATTTTTTTTTACATGTCAGATTCTTTTTCTTTGTGGGTGCATATGGAACTGGAGAACTCAATAGTAACTTTGTCACTGAGACAGTGCCTCTCAAGAACACATTCCAGGAGCTGTAACACTATAGCGACCCCAGAGATATGCACAAACATGCATGGTCTTCAGTCAAGTTTTTCTATTTTAGTTATCCTTCTCTCTTCTTATTTATTGTTCTTCCACCTTTATCAGTATCTGTCATTCTTCCCTTCCCTTTATTTCAACAGATGCTAGACCCGAAAGGAGAAACCTACTAATTTAAACTCATGCCACCAAACCTTACATCAGTTTTGTCTGCAGGAAGCGTGAATAATTTTATTCAAGTTTCATCTGAAATAACCAATTAAAAGTGCTATAACCATGGAGTTTCTGCTGTAATCCAGATAGCAATTTCAGGAAACCACTATATCTTTGGATTAACAGAGCCATGTCAGTTAACTGCAGACTCGCTGTCAGCCATGCTCATTATATCAGGCTATATAAGGCATTGAATGTTGCACTGACTTCTGTGTAATGCACACAATTTGGGCAAAACTTCAGTCCATTTTTTGATGTTCTGCATACTAGCAATGCTGTGGTTTTCTATATTTCGTGTGCTTTTTTTCCCCCAAATGCAGAGCCAGTGAAATCACTGCCAGTACCAACCACTGCTTTATCCAAGAGCATTTTCATAGCTTCTTTTCCCAGAGCTTGTGGAGGGGTACAAAAGTCTAGAGCTAGGGGTACTGCAGTTACTGTAAAACAAAGTTTTCCCATGATGGCTAATTGGAAAGGTCATAGACCCCCATTACAGGCAGTGCATACGCAATCTCCCCAATATGAACACTCATATACTTATTACATGTTTTATATCTTGCTCTAGCTCTAACCTGTCATTTTGTTGCTTTGTTGCAATTTGTTTGTGTTTGTTTTGTGCATATGAGTGTGTATTTATGTGCTATTATTTTGTCAGTCTTTTACCCTACTTTACACTTCGGACATTAGCCAGGTTTTCTCTTAGAAAAAACTACATAAGAACAGCTTTAGTAAGATGTTCTTTCATGTGCTGAGACCCTGAACTGTTAGGTGGTGTAAGGTGGAAATTATGAATTTGTGTTATGTTTTTCTGAGTATTTATTAACAGAGCTCAACAACTGCCCCTAGCCTTCCATTGTGTCATTTTTCTGTTCTGTTCTCAGTACAGGAAAACATGCGTTAGAGGTGCAATGGATAAATATTAGATTGAAAAATTTATAATTTTCACGGTTATGGAACCAGCTAACCAACTAACTAAACAAAAAAACTAACTAAAATAGCTAATATCCAAAGCACACCATCATATATTAAACCTAATATGCAGTATACCTTTAATGTTTCATGTTATTGTAGTATCATTAGACAACAGTTTATTATGAGTGAAGAAAAAAAAAAAGATTAAAATTCTTGTAATAATACTTAATAGCGCTAGATGATGAGGTATTAGCATTAGTGGGATGGGGTGGGTCATCAAATTGTAATAATATTAATGTTTGCTGTTGCTGAGGGAGGACCAGAGGGTTAGCGGATGCTAGGTCAGCATAGCTGCAGGTGTGCTTACTGTACTGCGGACTTAGCTTTACCCTCTACAGCTGTGCAAACACACACACTTTTGCATGAATACATACACACATATACATTCTCACAATGTTTAACCACATTTCAGTTGTAGATCCATTCTAATGAAAAAATATATGTATTAAATGTCAAGCACACTAATTAATTCAAACATATTGTAAAGTGAAAGCAGCATGAGTGAAAACCACATTTCTCCAGATGGAGCACTCTTTAAAGTCCTGCACTGGCTTTAAATAACACCAGTTAACACTGCTTTACTTTCTCCCACTTGCTCAATCTCCTTATACAACTCTCTGGAAAACCGCCAGCATCTGATACAAATAACATACTGCATTTGTGCCAATTGTATGCCTCAATATTATTCATAAATGTTCATAAATATTCTCGAAAGTGTCTCCTCCTTCTCTCTGATTCAACTAATTAACATAACCACTTTCTTTCATTCATCCCTTACTACTCTGTGTGTTGTGCCTCAGATGTTTATACCGAGTCTGCAGCCTCTGCGTGTTTCTCACAACCACATCAGATGCCTCTTTTCCACAGATATGATGTCATGAGCATGTTAATCCCATGCGGTGTCTGTGATATGAGCTTTTCTTTCTATACCCCCTCTTAGAAGTAGTGTGAGGTCTTAATAATGATCCTTTACACAACGTTCTCCCGTTTATCCCAGTTTCTCCCCTTCAACATTTCTAATTGTCCCCTCTAGTTTATTGTATTCTATTTTATTCAGTCCTCTTCTGTTCTCCACCCTGTGATCTAGTTCTCTGCCTTGTCTGTCTCTTTTGCGCTCCCTCTGTATGTAATTAGACGGGAGGGTGCTGGGTGTTTTCAAACTTGGCGTCTCTTGCGGAGAGCCGCTGTGATATATATATAGCCTAGATCTGGACAGCCTCCTGAAAATCACTGAGCTGACTAACACTGAGGTCGCCACGCACTTTCCGCTTCAAGATGCTGGTCAGGGTCACACAAACAGGATGGAATGTGCATGTATATGTGTGATGGCTATACCCTTTTGCAGAATTTTTTATGGAGGTTAGATCAGAAAAAGACAGTCTCATTTTTTCTCATTTTACTATATAAATGAGAGCAAAGAAAAGTAATGACTTATTTGTTAATATCTCCTTGAAACTCTCATTCTACAGCACAGAGGCATTCAGTGCCGAAAGAGGAGCAAGAGATGGAGCCACTAAGGTGATGATAGTGGTGACAGATGGAGAGTCACATGATGGCGACGAGCTTGCTGATGCACTTGTTGAGTGCGAGAAACGCAACATCACCAGATATGCCATCGCTGTGAGTGCATGTCACATATTTACACTCAAAATGCAAGCTACCAAGCATGCAGCAATTTGACCTTGCTCTTGCTTTGACTATATACTCAAGCCCTTATTTTTATACACCTGGATACTTCTGATTTTTGATACTGAAGGTCCATCTGTCCACTAAACTGACCATAATTGGCATTGATCTATTTCAAGGGCTTCAGCTGCACCCTGCTTTCCAATTCTCCATTTCTAAGATCCACTGTAAAAGAGGGACTCAAGCCATTCTTTAAACAATCGTAACCACTGGATTTCTCAGCAGACGTGGATGAAAACAGAGTTCAGAAATAGCGCTAAAGACTCTAGACTTCTCCACCCCTGCACAAGCCCAGTGGGTGGGTGAGTGGTTGCAGCACCTCCCTAGTCTTTTACCAAAACCACAACATTGAGAAGAAGCAAGTTATAGAAAAGCCTGTCACGCTTTGAAGGAAGGGACTTTTTGAAAAGGATTATGTGATTGAAGGGGGTGGTTAAGTTAAGGTATTGAGGACAAATTGAGTAGACAAGAGTTTATTTAATTTGTATTCAGTGCAACACTCCTTTGCTGAATAATCTGGTGTAATGGCAATGTGAATATACAGAAAGACATGCACATTTTAGTAATTAAATAATCCCCCTGATAAATCTCCAGAGTACTACTTAGTCTCAGCCTCCTGACACCTTCAACACTGCATATCATACATTCTTCTACTATGTAGAGGACAGTCTTGGAAAGCTACAAAGTTCTATTTTTTGCTGAACAGATTTTTTTTTTTTACATTGTTATAAATTATATTTTCAGTGCAGAAAATATGCATCTATAATGCCTTGATACAGCCTTGGCCACTTTTTAATATTATCTCCACTGAGCACACTCCATCCCCATAATGGCATATTTTTTTGTACTTTGCATAATTCAAGACCAAATGCTGAGAATGTTACTGTTATCAAAAGAATCATAATGAAGGTGCAATTATTGAAGTTACCTTGCACAACAGAACATGTTATTTTGTAGTCCAAGTTATTGTTTTTTCTGTCTAACAAACATGTTTAGACATAAAGACGTATGACAAATTAAAGGAAAAATGCAGTGGGAGGCATTTTGCTAGCATTGTTTGTGTCCCCATTAGACGAAAATCAATACTTTATGCCATAATGAAACATTTCTATCCGGGTGAGAGTGGTCTCTTCCAGGATGACCTGCCCCATCAACAGGGCATGGGGGATCACCAAATGATTTGATAAAAATGAAAATGAGGTAAATCATATGCTATGGGCTTCACACTCACCAAATTTCAACCCAACTGAACACCCATGGAAGATTTTGGACCAACATGTTAGACAGCACTCCCTATCACCATCATTAAAACTCTAATTATGATCAGAATGGTGTTGATTCCTCCAGTACAGTTCTAAAGACCTTGAGAAGGCACATTGAAGCTGTTCTGGTGGTTTGTGTTGGCCCATCACCTTACTGAGACACTTTATTTTGTTTTTTTCCAATAATTTGTCACCCATTTTTAGAAGAGCCACAAGGACCTAAACTGAAGACTCAGTTGAAGAAAGGGATGGAAGAAGACTATTTTTGTTTATTTTCGCCTATGACTCATCCTTCACAACTGTTTCATTGAATTTCCTCTTATACAGACTAATGAAAAGCCAGCTACTGAATGAAATCTTTTTCACCTGTATGCAAACTGAGACAAAACAGTGTCTCTCTGAACCTCCTCAGGAGAACTGCAGAACTGAATTATGACAACTTGTTTTCATGCAACGCCAGCAAAAGCATTGCTTTTAAGTTTCGAATGTTTTTCATGTTCTTTCCTTTGACTCCCCCCTCTGTACAACCAGGGGACAAAAAACATGACTATATAATAAAAAGTGTTCAAGGGAGTGTCAAGCAGTGGCCTCGCTGAAATAACAACGTTAGTGGTGCGGTGGAGCCAGGCTATGTTTTAGACATTAGTGATGTGGGGGAGACAAGAGTTCATGACTAACACATGGATGTGGAGATGGTTTACAGGCTATGGTAAATGAAAAAGAGTATGTGTGTGAGAGAGATACTATATACTGTATTTTGGAGTACCAACTGGCAACTAATGTGACACCACCTCTCATGGGAAGTGGTAGCTCAGTGGTTAAGGCATTGGGCTAATAATCAGAATGTTGTGAGTTTTAAGCTGAGCACCATCAAGCTGCCCAGTTGGGTCCTTAAACAAGACCCTTAATTCGCCAGTTGTACCTTGTCTCCATTGTAAGCCACTTTGGATAAAGCTGGGACTGACTTTATGAGTGGAAGGCACTGGATTGGCTGCATCCTGTTGGCTGATTCAACCATTCTTAGAGATTTATGGGTCTGAGGCAGAGGAAACTGCTTAGGGGAAATACAAAAATACACTCACCGAGCACTTTATTAGGAACACCTGTACACCTATGCATTCATACAATTATCTAATCAGGCAGTCGTGTGGCAGCAGTGCAATGCATAAAATCATGCCGATATGGGCCAGCAGCTTCGGGTAATGTTCACATCAACCGTCAAATTTGGGGAAAAAAATGTGATCTTAGTGATTTCGACTGTGGCATGATTTTGGTGCCAGATGGTCTGGTTTGAATATTTCTATAATATTTCTGGGATTTACACGCACAACAGTCTCTAGAGCTTACTCAGAATGGTACAATAAAGAAAAAACATCCAGTGAGTGGCAGTTCTGCTGACAGAAACATCTTGCTGATGAGTGAAGTCAACAAAGAATGGCCAGACTGGTTTGAGCTGAAACAAAGGCTACAGTAACTCAGATAACCACTCTGTACAAGTGTGGTGAGCAGAAAAGCATCTCATAATGCACAACAGGTCAAAGCTTGAGGTGGATGAGCTACAACAGCAGAAGACCACGTTGGGTTCCACTTTTGTCAGCCAAGAACAGAAGGCTGAGGCTGCAGTGGGCACAGGTTCACCAAAACTGGATAGTTGAAGACTGGAAAAACATAGCCTGGTCTGATGAATCTCGATTTCTGCTGAGGTACACAGATGATGGGGTCAGAATTCAGAGTAGGGAATATTTTCTTGAAACACTTTAATACCAATCAATTATCACTTGAATGCCACAGCCTATTTGAGCATTGTTGCTGACTATGTGCATCCCTTCATGGCCACAGTTTACCCATCGTCTAATGACTACTTGATAATGCACAATGTGACAAAGCAAAAGTCGTTTCAGTGTGGTTTCATGAACAAGACAATGAGTTAAATGTTCTTCAGTGGCCTTCTCAGTCAGTGGATCTGAATCCAATAGAAAACATTTGGGACGTGGTAGAACGGGAGATTCGCAGCATGAAAGTGCACCTGAAAAATCTGCAGGAATTGCGTAATGCAATCATGTCAACATGAGCCAGAATCTCAGATTAATGTTTCCAACATCTTGTGGAATCCATGCCATGAAGAATTGAGGCTGTTTTGAGAGCAAAGGAAGGCCCAACCCAGTATGAGTATAGTGTTCCTAATAAAGTGCTCGGTGAGTGTATATGTGCTTAGTGCATACAGTGAATGTGCCCTAATCTAGAGCTATAGAACTTTAGTCCAGTCTCAAGATGTTTTGGATTTGCTTGGATTTGTCTTTTGGCATTAGTACTTGGACTTGGGCATTGTTCTCACCTAATATAGTCTTGGTTTTGACTATATTAGGTGAGAACAATTGTAAAATTGTTGGTGATGTCTTTTCGCATGCACAAAGTTTGATATGAAATGAATCCTTCTTCCAGAAAACATAGGCTATTCATTGGGACAATAGATGACTGAAGCAGTTTGAAGTAAGTAAAGGCTTGGCCTTGAAAAGGATTTGATGATCTTCAGTCTTGATCTTGAGTTGGTCCTGGTTTTACTTGGACTTGATCTTGACTCGACAATTAGCTTTGCTTAGACAGTATCCAAGGTGACATAAAGGACTTCTCATTAGTGGTAAGTTTCCAGGAGATGTCTTTACTGTGCCTGCGAGTAAGTGGTGTTCTCTCTATCTGAATCATGCGGAGGTGTTCTGGCTCCTCTGCTCTTCCTACCACTGCTTTGTGAATTAATGCATCACATCATCTGCTTGGCTTTTTTGTAATGTAGTGCACATGTTGAGTTACTGCATGAGAACATTTGTTGTTATTCTCGACTCAAGTCCCTCTTCAGCTATATGAAGTTAACATTTTCCCCTGAAGCAAATAGAAGTTTTATTCATTGAAATGTTCTCGGAGCAGAACTCTTTACCAACTATTCAGTTTCCATCCATCATATTTCTGTTTGTCTCGCTCACTCTTTCTTTTGTTATTTTAGGTTTTAGGTCACTACATTCGCAGGCAGCAGGACCCAGAGACCTTTATTAATGAGATCAAATCTATTGCCAGCGACCCTGATGAGAAATACTTTTTCAATGTAACAGATGAAGCAGCATTGAATGACATTGTAGATGCACTTGGGGATCGAATCTTTAGTTTGGAAGGTAAGAGATAAACCAGCTAAGAGATAAACTATTGAAATTAAAAGCTTTGACCACTCTGAAAGTGTGTGTATTTAGGGTTCTGTTTTTTTTTTTTAAATCTCAGAACTATAACCCATAATTTCAAATTATACTGTGTATTTGTAAAGACCTTTACCATTAGCATAACAAAGAAACAAAAATTGGCAAAATGAAATTCATATTTAAATACTTTTGTCAGCTTCGAAGCTCCACGGTATAAATTGGGAAGAAACTAACTGAATTAGACGTTAATCGTTAAAAACACTGCTACCATGAAAAACATTAGGTGACTTTGGTTTCATTACAGGCTTAATATATGGCACAAACACTGAATGTACTTTATAGACAGGTTAAATTAAATGAAATGATATTGATATTATATGACAATGGGTGAGGCATCTTTTCTGAAGCTGTGAAAACCTCTCTTACTAGGCTGCCCACAATGCCACTGATGCCAGTAATAGTTATTCTAAGAGACAGGAAAGTTTATGCCTTTATTTTAGAGGATGGGTGGTTAAAGCTAGGAACTGAAAAGAGGGTCAGGGCAAGATGCCTGAGCTGGAGCAGTGCTGAAAGTTTTTATGCCATCTTGCCTCTCAGAAGAGGAAGGAAGGAAGGGAGGGAAGGTATAGAGATGAGGAAAGGGATGTCTGTGAATATAGAAATGGCTGTTGGCACGACAGACTGTTCTGAGTAATCCAGTTGTAACAATGAGAAACGCACTGACCCTGTGATCAAGCTTGGGGCAGGACTGCATAATATATATAGTTGTTAGACATTTAGTCATTTAGGTCATTATATAGAATTTAACTGATTTTATTATGCAATGAGAATTTTATATTTTAGCATATTTCTTGTATTCAAATTTTGAACATCATGTTTTAACGTATAATCCATCATTCAATCGGCAAGTATTTATGCAACAACCCTTTTGCATGACTTTGAGGGTTATTAATGACATTAGTAGAATGGGATGTTTTTTGTGCTGACAGGGACATTGGGATTTAATCAAAGTACGTTCCTCATGGAGATGTCACAAATTGGGTTCTCAACACACATTTTAAATGTGAGTATTATTTTCAAATGGACTTTAAAAAGTATTGCCTTGTCAATAGCTCCTGCATACATTTCAGTCTGTATAGCAACTGTATACATGAAACAGGAGAAACTTAGATGATGATGTTGTGTGGTCATAGGGTGAGGTTGTCGCAGTCATAGGGTCAGATCCATACTACACCTTTAAAAGAGAGCTACAGATTCTAGCATTCTTGCCTTAGTCAATGGCATCCTTCAATAAGGCAGATTTACAAACTGTAATGATGTTAATATCTATATATGATGTTATAATATGTTATAATCATGCAGCATACCTAGGTAACTTTTCCATTGTTGAGCTGGCTCCTGTATTAGATTACCATTCAGTAGAACTATTGTGTAGATTACTGTACAAATACATAAATAATATACCAAAACTTCCAGGATTAAGTGAAGGAGTTTGTTTGATTGTGTGAACACTGAAGTGAAAGGCATGATGTCTTACTCTATTGAATTTCAATTACCGCATATTACATTGTGTTATTTTCTAGGATGGGATCTTGTTTGGGATGGTGGGAGCTTACGATTGGGAAGGAGGGGTTTTGAAGGAGGGTATTAATGGAAGAGTCATGCCCCCTCGAGAAGCCTTTGAGGAAGAATTTCCCGTGAAGCTAAAAAATCATGCAGCATACCTAGGTAACTTTTCCATTGTTGAGCTGAATACTGTTTCAGGACATCACTATTTTTAGGCTGTTTTATTAGTGTAACAAAGAACATGTCAAGCTTAATAGCTAATTAAATTAAGCTCAGGTTCCAGTTTCAGTGCTTTTTAGGCTACACTGTGCAAAATAAATTTGTGTATCAAATTTATTGATGTACAAATTCTTAAAATGCACATGTGTGGATGAGCTGGTGGCTCAGCTGAAATCACTAATTCTGAAACTGAGTGAAGCACTGCATGGAAACTTCTTATAGCTTAATAATGGTAGGAGGATGCAATGTCTACAGCAGGGTCTGGGAGATTTTTCACTAGACTCTAAACTAGTTGAGTGGGATTGGATAGTGACATGACGCTCGCAGCACCGAAGGCGTTCTTTTCCACTGCATGCAAAGTGATATCAAAATATTAACGTTCTATTAAAGAGGAAGATTATGTAAAAAAGTCTTAAGCAGTTGACTAGGATTGTCTTCTTCTAGCGTGAAATATTTTCAGACAAAGTACATTTAGCCTGCTTTCTCCACTGTCTGTTTGCATCTCTTACCATATGCCTCACTGTTTTTTCCACTGCCCAACTAGTTGACAGCTCCCCACAGCAGTGACTTCTGAATGTATTATTCAGCTATACAATCCCTAATATATAAAATTTACTCAAGGAACTCAAGTGAGCCTGTGTTCAACTTTTTTGGAATTATCTACAACTTGAATATGTCTACGTGTGTGTTGTATGTTTATGTATTTCAGAAGTAATCTTGGCTCTGTGTATGTTGCAGGTTACACTGTGTCATCAGTGACAGTAGGTGATTGGAGGAGACTCTATGTGGCCGGGGCACCCAGGTTCAAACACAAAGGAAAGGTAATTCTGTTTGACCTGAGTCCAGATGGAGATGTCAACATCACGCAGGCCATTGAAGGAGAGCAGGTAGAGATTTTTCATTCATCACTCCATCTATTCATTTATCTTCAGCTTCACTGAGTTGTTCCCACTTCTAAACAATTATTTTCATCTCTGTTATTCTCTTTCCAGATTGGCTCCTATTTTGGCAGTGAGGTGTGTGTTGTGGATGTAGATCAGGATGGTATAACAGATATCCTCCTGATTGCTGCCCCAATGTTCCTGGGAGCAGGAAACAAAGAGACAGGCAAAGTCTATGTCTACTGTCTAGATGGGGTAAGAAGCAGAAAGGGAAAAGGAAGCCACTCTTTACATACCCACATCTCTTATTATTAACTTTTCAGAATTCTACACTGTTTAAGGTCACTGAATTCTCTCCATAGAATGGTTTTGCTCCAAATGGGACACTACATTCTCAGCAGAAAGCCCAGGATGCTCGGTTTGGTTACGCCATGGCTGTGGCCCCGGACCTCAACCATGATGGCTTTTCTGACCTTCTAGTGGGAGCCCCACTGGAAGATGACCACCAGGGTGCACTTTACATCTACCATGGGGATGAATTCTATATAAAACCCTATTACAAGCAGGTAAGATGATGAGTAACACATAAGACAGCTTAGTAATGATGGCATGAAAAGAAAATTCCATTTTGTGTAGAATATGCCTTATACCAGTATGTCCACAAGCTCATCACTATTTTTATTCTTACTCAATTCTCACTGCTTCCTGTCATCTAAATCTGACGTTTCCCTTTCTTACACTCTTTCGCTATCTTGTTAAATATTTCCACCTGTCTCTTTGCCTCTTCCTGTAGCGTATCTCTGCCTCCTCTCTCTCTGTAGGCCTGCAGTATTTTGGCCGCAGTCTGAGTGCTTTGTTAGATATGGATGGAGACAAACTACTGGATCTGGCGGTCGGAGCTCACGGCAGTGCCGTCCTCCTCAGGTGCTCTACAACATCGTCACATGGCACAATTCTTTTTCCCTTAGTATTTTCCACTCCGTATGTGACAGCTCATTCCTATTTTCAGGTCTCGTGGCATAGTGCAGATCAACATGAGTCTGTCCTTTCAGCCACACTCCATCAATGTCATACAGAAGAACTGCCACAGGGGCGGCCGTGATTCAGCGTGCCTTACCGCCACTGCCTGCTTCCGGGCCGTGTCCCGTTCTCCAGGCTCACATGGCAAAACCTTTGGTACAACCAACTCCCAGTTTGATTTATACATTCCTTAAATCTACTCAGTGTTTTATAAGCTTAAAATACATGTATTTTATTTTATTTATATTTATTTATTATTGATTATATTTATTATTTAATATTTATTTTATTAACATTCTTTAGTAACCATGCATGAACTCTCTACATGCACTATGTATTATTCAATTCCTGCGTTGGCTATTTTTTCAGATCTCCAAGTGGGGGCCATGTTGGATGACAGAAAGTTGTCTGCACGTGCTTTGTTTGATGCTAATTCTCAGAGGCAGATACTTACAGGGGTCAGAGTTGAAGTAGGAAAGTCTGTGTGCCACATGCTGCCCTTCCATGTATTTGTAAGTCATGATACAGACAGAGAGACATGTAGACTGATTATTCTTGTTTCCTTACTGTTTCTGCATCTCTGCTTGTTTCATCAACAGGACACAGCAGACTATATCCGACCAATCAGTTTCTCCCTGAACTTCAAAATCAATGATACGGATAGTGGCCCAGTGCTCGATGAAGGCTGGCCAACCACACTTAAGCAATCTGTGAGTTCAGTGTGTCTACAATCTTTACTCAAGCTTCATAAGACCATTAAGACGCAACCTTTTACTTATAACCCTGTATTCATAGTGGCAGTGATGCGGCTGGAAGTCAGTTATTTATTAAAGGGAGTTAGCTATTTACAATGACAGGAGGCCAGGTGAAGCAAAATTGTTTTAACTTTATGGAGATTAGAAGCAAAGTGAAAGAAATTTGCTATATTCTACTATCCAGACTGCCATTGTGAGTACAGGTATCATAACACTGAAAACAGTACAGAAGATCATGGAAACTGTGGGTTATGTTTGGCCATGTGTGTGTTTGATAGATTCCGTTTTATAAAGACTGTGGAGAAGATGATGTGTGTGTGACAGACCTCGTTTTGCAAGCTCACATGGACATCAGAGGAACAAGGTACTACTAACAGGCTCTTAAAGTAGCCTGAACAAGGCCTAATGAGCAAATAATTTTTAGGACTGAATAAGAGAAAGTCTCGGTTTGTGAACTTGTGTCAGTGTTGTATTAAAGTTAATCTCCTGTGTGCTGGCAGGCAGCAGCCTTATGTGATCCACAGTCCCCGAAGACGCCTGGCTGTGGAAGTTCAGCTCCAGAATCAGTTAGAGAATGCCTATAACACCAGCCTCATTCTTTATTACTCCAAAAACCTACACTTCAGCAGCCTGAGTATACGGGTAAACACACTTCTGTTTCCAAGAACATGTCTTTCCTTATCCACTGCAATAGTTGACTGAAATTGACTAAATGAAGATGAAATTAAAATGGTCTCTTTCTCTCAGGAGGATGGCCAATTTAAGATTGAGTGTACTGGACTGAGTCCCAACATTCACTCTTGCAATGTCAGCTATCCAGTCTTTCGCTCTGGATCCAAGGTGCGATTTCCACTTCTGCTGCTCAATTTCTCCTTATTGTCTCATTTAAAACAGCTGTTTTACTCCATCTCATCCCCTCTAAACTCCATCCTCTTATCTCTCATTCTCTATTTTTTTCTATTAGGTGAACTTTATGTTGGAGTTTGAATTTAGTTGCACATCTCTTATCAGTAAAGTTCAAATGAAGCTAGTTGCAGCAAGGTAGATGCACACACACATAAACACACACACACACACACAGAGTACTGTACAAAAGTCTTAGGCACATGCAAAGAAATGCAGCAAAGCAAAGATGCAAGGAAACTGCTATAAAGAGCAGTAAAGAGCAATAAGCTAGACAAAGGCAATATTTGGTGTGACAGCCAAATAGTCTTAGGTACAGTTTGTACAGTTTTATAATGAAATAGGCTGGCAAGTTTTACTAAGCATCTTAGAGAATCTGCCACAGTTCTTCTGGGAGATTCTTACTGTTGCACTTGCTTCTATTTTTTGCATGCAAATCCCAGCAGCCTTTACTGTGTTTTTTGTTTGGAAAAAGTAGCAGACTTCATTATATTTTCTTTGCTGTTATATAATATGTTGCTTTCTTTACTGATATACAAACATTTTTCTGTAACATTTAATTTTTTTTGTTGGAAAAGTAATCTTTGAATACATAAAATATTTTTGTACTGACTCAATAATGCAGAAGTCATAAAATAAACATCTATTACTATAAAATGGGGTGCCTAAGACTTTTGCACAATACTGTATATACACACAAGCACATAAATAAATTTATGCTATAGTGTGTACGTACATTAACTACATTGATATGCAAGGAATAAAATAATATGTGGCTTGCTGTTATAGAAAAATGATCAACAATGTGGTGACACACTCACCGAACACTTTATTAGGAACACTTTACTAATACTGGGTAGGGCCTCTGTTGCTCTCAAAGCAGCTTCAATTCTTAATGGCATGGATTCCTCAAGATGTTGGAAATTCTGGTCCATGTTGACATGATCACATCACGCAATTCCTGCAAATTTTTCATGCTGCGAATCGCAAGGTGTTTCCGTCTGCAGAACTGTCTCTCACTAGATAGTTTTTCTTTATTGCACCATTCTGAGTAAACTCTAGAGTGTATTGTGCATGAAAATCCCAGGAGATTAGCAGTTATAGAAATACTCAAACCAGCCCATCTGGCGTCAACAATCATGCCATGATTTTACGCTTTGCACTGCTGCCACACGATTGGCTGATTAGATAATTGCATGAATGAGTAGGTGTACAGGTGTTCCTAATAAAGTGATCAGTGAGTGTATGATGCAGTTATTCCCCCAAGTTGATTATTTTTGTATGACAGCATGCCCCAAAGTGTTTTATTCTTCTTATACCACAGCAATTATCAACTGATTACAATTTTTATTTATTAAAGAATGATGAGTAATTGATTATTTTTTAACCATTTATAATTACATTTGTGTTGTGGAATTCCAGGAGACACGTTAGTTAATCTGATCATTTATATTTTGTAACTATAAGAAGTTAATACGACATAAAAAAAATGCATCTTTACATGTTACAGAGAAACCACAAAGTGAAAAAGTGCTCTCTTCTGAAGACTTTCCCGTGGTGGAAAACTTAAAATAAAGTCTTTAATCTCTGACTGTTGCAGAATACTAATACTGGAGACTCCTTCCATGAATATTAAATAAATAACTTTACATTATCAACACTTATACGTTTTCCTTTGTTAAGTAACGTTTTTAAAAATCAGTTTATTATTAGGTGTAGGTTGTGGCGTGTCGACCTATTGCGTGAGTAGTTATTATGGAATTGACAGCATATTTGAAGGAGCACATTAACATAAACATGTGATTTGAATCAACACCTTCACCTCCAGAGTCACCAGAGAATCCAACAGTGCTGTGGTATAAAGACTATTACAACTTGACAAAATGCATGTAACAGGATTGTATATGCTAACCAACACAGCTGGTTGACTGTGTATTAATGTTACTGGGGTTAAATACAGATACTAATGTGCGTGTGTTTGTTAACAGTGACAGTGTTGAGCAAGAGAACACTCTGTCAGACAACACCGTTCAGTTACAGAGTATAGTTCAATACGAGCCTGATCTCTTCATCACCAGGTTAGTGACTTATTACCTCTAAGGTCACATAGACTTAAACTGGTTGGCTCTTTTTCTCTGGATTTCATTGTACACACATCCCTTTTCTGTTTTTTTGTGCATATGCTTATGATAGCACTTGTGTTTCTTTAACTGTTCATAGTTTTAGACCGTGAAAGTGTAATGCTAGATTTCCTCACTAGCCAGAATAATGTTTTTGGAACATGTGGCATTTGCTACAAACTGTATGAACCATTTAGAAAACTCTTTGTATTTTATGTACAGTATTTCATATATGAATTGTAAAGTTCATTAAAAAAATTGTGCAAATTCTCCATCCCCCATGCTTTCCGCTGGTTTGGTCCTGTACAGTGATTCTAATCTAAACCGCTATGAGGTCCATCCCACCAGGACAGTATCAGAGGGGACAGGACCTGAATTCTACACAAATTTCAGGGTATGTGCTATAAGTAATGCTCAGTTATCAATACATATTAATAATTCAGCCTAATATCTGTATATAATGAAATCTGTCTTTGTTTTGTGTGTTTGATGACATTATCATTCACAAACTGATGAATATCAGTTATGTGTGTGCTTATATGAATATTTATGCATTTGTGTTTTTAGGTACAGAATCTAGGCTGTTATGCGGTCAGCAATCTGGAGCTGAGTGTCAGTTTACCCTCTGTAGCTGCCGCAGACAGAGCTTTTGCTTCTGTAGTGGATGCTTTCTCTCACAATGTGAGTGTTAACCTTATGTGGGTAATGGAAAGATATTTTCTCTAAATCACTAACAATAGAAGGTTACATACATACAGCTTAACATATGTTTTAATGCATACAGAGTGCATTGGAGTGCAGATTATGAACATATTTGATTGCATGTGTGTGTGTGTGTGTGTGTAGACCTCTGGTGTAAACTGCAGTATTAAAAGTGAATTAGCCCAGCTGAAAGCTGCTCAGAGAGACGTGCGTCCGCTGCATCCTGATGATATGAAGAAAAATGAATTTTTAGTAAGAAGCTTTAACTTATTTATTCACCCCTAAACGCTTCACATGTGATATGGTCAAATACAGGGAACCACATATTTTTATATAAACATGATGCTATGTTAAATATGTTGTATTCACATGTTAAATATATATGGGTATTAAATATGTGCGTGCAGAACTGCAGCTCTTCTTGGTGTGTGGAGGTCGTGTGTCAAATTCAGCAACTGCTGAAGGGACAGACAGCTGTTATTCGCATCACTAGAAGGGTGCATGACAACTTCTTCAGACAGGTAAGGAGCACACACACACACACATATATATATATATATATATATATATTTATATATATATATATATATATATATATATATATATATATATATATATATATATATATATATATACATACTTACCGCAAACATAGTTCAGATGTTGTTGTTGTTCTTCGGCTGCTCCCATTAGGGGTTGCCACAGCGGATCATCGGTCTGCATGTTTTGATTTGGCACAGGTTTTACGCCGGAAGCCCTTCCGGACACAACCCTCCCCAATTTTATCCAGTCTTGGGACCGGCACTGAGAGTACACTCCCAGTGGCTGGGTTAAATAAAGTTCAAATGTATGTTTACATATAAATATATGTTTGTCAATACTTGCGTAGAATTCCATTCTGGTGAACAGAATTGTAATATTGCCTATACTCAAGAATATACATACAATTCTTCCAAAATAAGGTACCTGAAGAGGTGCCTGCTCTCCTATTCTGATCTCACTGGCGTGCAAAACTGCCCAGAAATGCTACCTACCTAGCTGCCTTCTGTAAAAGTCATGGGTTTCCACCAGTGCGGAACTCTTCAGAATAGAGGACTTTGTGCTTTGTGGTTTCTTTCTAACATGAAAAGCTGCTTTTTTGTTTTGTTTTTATTAACTTCAAGAGAAAGTAAAAAAGAGAGGTTGGTGAGGGAACTGTTTATAGCTGCTATAATGTAAATAATAGAAGGAACGTGTTTTACAGATTTTCCATGACATTAAATGTGACTATAAACTGATAAAAAGTGTCTTGTCATTCTTTAATTAATAATAAAATTTAATTGTTGGTCTATTGCTGTGATCTAAGAGCAATGAAATAAGGTTGTAATGCAGTCATTGATTATTTTCTAGCATGTCCTGTCATGTTTTATTCCTTACAATATGCAAACAAATTTACCAAACACAAGGCTTTATTAAACCCTACAATTGCAGTGTAAATGAATCATTTTGTTTGTGGTTTCTTTGTCAGGCTAAGTTTAAAGCTGTGATGATAGTCGGCTCCTACCACCTGTCTGCTCAGGAGTCTAATCTGATCACATTGGGCAGTGCTGGCCTTTGGAGGGAGGTGAGAGGACTGCAGGGATTCAAACACAACTAACATTACTAAAATACAGTTGAGGTCAAAAGTTTACATCCCCCTTTCAGAATCTGCAAAATGTTTATTATTTTACCAAAATACAAAATGCATGTTATTGTTTATTTAGTGCTGACCTGAATAAGATATTTCACATAAAAGATGTTTACATATAGTCCACAAGAGAAAATAATAGTTGAATTTATAAAAATATGCAACTATTACAGAAGGTTCAAACGCTCACAGATGCTCCAGAAGGAAAAACCATGCATTAAGAGCCGGGGGGTGAAAACTTTTTGAATTTGAAGATCAGGGTAAATTTAACTTATTTTGTCTTCTGGGAAAATCTTCTGTAGCCTCTGAAAGGCAGTACTAAGTGAAAAAATACAATATTTAGGCAAAATAAGAAAAATGTACACACAAAGTTTTCCTTCTGGAGCATCAGTGTGCATTTGAACCCTTTCTTTACAGTCATTGTTGGAAAGGGTTCAAATACACAAAAATGCTGGAAAACCAAAGAATTTGTGGGACCTGAAGGATTTTTCTGAAGAACAGCAGGCAGTTTAACTGTTCAGGACAAACAAGGGACTCTTGAACAACTATCAGTAAACAAAAAAACAGCTGTGGATCATTCAGGTAACAACACAGTATTAAGAATCAAGGGGTTGTAAACTTTTGAACGGGGTCATTTTTATAAATTCAACTATTATTTTCTCTTGTGGACTATATGTAAACATCTTTTATGTGAAATGTCTTATTCAGGTCAGCACTAAATAAACAATAACATGCATTTTGTATGATCCCTCTTATTTTGGTAAAATAATAAACATTTTGCAGATTCTGAAAGGGGTATGTAAACTTTTGACCTCAACTGTACATAGGTCATATGACCCTTGCCTCTGAAGAACCACGTGGTTTATTGCGTGATTGCGTTGTGTGTGTAGACCGTGTTGGAGATACTAAAGGGTCGTTCAATTCCAATCTCTCTGTGGATCCTCATTGGCAGTATCATTGGAGGCCTACTGCTGCTTGCACTTATCATTTTCATCTTGTGGAAGGTATGGACATTATACTCAGTATTTCTTTTTTTTTAATAGGATACTGATTTGTGTGTGCTGATTATTGGCTAATATCCATACTGACTACAGACTACAAGGCAACCCTAACACCGATACTTATATAACATTTTATTTAAAGTACAGCTTATGTACTGCTCAAACACTGCTGAGTCACACTCACACATAAAAGTAAACTTTATACATGAGGAGCTTCCTAGGTTTACACCAGAACCCAAACAATTAACCAGAGGCATATGTTTCACTGAACTGGCACCATCACAAACTTTACACAATGGGTTTTCTTATTCTGCATCTCTTGGTTTGCCTCTCAATTTACATTTCTGCCTGCCAACTCAAAAGATCTGTTTAACACTCTTAAGTATAGGCTAAATATTGCAAATAAGGCAAACAAATACAGTATTGCAACTTGATCTAGTTTAGTACCATGGAAATGTATTAAATGCAGATTTTCTCTCACTGTGAAATGTGGATGTAGCCACAACAGAGTACTGTGGTACAAAACATCTGAGATTACTCACTTCTTCTCCTATCTTTCTTCCAGCTGGGCTTTTTCACAAGAAAACAGAGAAAAGATGACGAGGACCACGAGGACTGAGTTTCACCTCCACTGAAGCACTGAGTTGATATGTCTCACATGGTGATCTAATAGTGCAGTTTAAAAATTGACTCCTTCCCTTCGTCTGGGAGCAGAACACTTACCTATTATACCTGCTCCACGTCTCTGAGAGAAGTGAGTGCTAAAAACAGTATTGGATTATAGAAAGCACAAATGCCTTTTGAGTGTAAGCACTATGTGAATAAAGCAGGCAGTGAGTTGAGGTTTAGTCAGGACAGAATTTCAGCTCAGTTGAGAAGTCAAATGAAAGCTCTCAAGCAGGCTTCCCAGGGCACTGTAATGAATGATCTTAATATAGCTACAGTGAGGCAGTGCTAATGTCAGGCTGTATTTGGATTGCAGAGAAGAGGAGGGTGGGGAAGAGGACAGAGTGCAATGAAATGCACCATTCAGGCATAGGGGCAAGAGTTCAAATCAAATTCACTTTATTTATCTGCATACAAATACCAATTTTATTCAGTAGGTGTTCATTTCTCAGGTTTGCATTTCTCATGTTTTGAGTCAAAAATTGATGTTGAATAAAGTTTTGTAAATCATTCTAAGCTGGCGTTCATCATGAATTGAGATCTCATATTTGGCAAACAGACACACACAAGCATTCATGAAATCAAGTACATTTATTATCATTATCATTATCATTATTATTATTATTATGTTCATATTCTGTTTGTGTCCATGTCTGTAATAAAATAATCAGTTCTCTAGGTAAAACATGTATATGACAGGTATCACAAACCAGCATGACAGAAGTTACATACTATTCGTCCTTCCTCATAACTTAAATAATCACCTACACAAATTTGAGTAAATGCAGCAAAAATACAAAGCAAAGCCAATTTTACATATTTGTGACTCCCCTCATGCATACATGCACAGACACAAACACAAACCCAACTTCAGGAACTAGATCTAATTAACCAAACATCCACTACTGTGTCAGCGTGAGGATGCAGCTGAGTTAACATAAGCCTCTAGAAGGAATATCGTCTCATCCACCTGGTTCTCGCTCGAATCCAACCTGTCAGTAGAAAGAGAAAAAGACACCGAGTTTTTTAATCAAACATGATTATGTAATGCTAATTATGTTTACTGTTCTATATTGTAAATCTATGATTGCTGATGTGGAACCCTTAACTAGACCATACTATATACAAACACACGTTGTAGATACATAGAACATACTGGGCTGATTAGTGTAATTTGTGTGCAGTCATGTAGTAATTGTGCTTAGTCATTTAGGCTGGAAGATGTGGAATAATAAATGCACAGTAATCTAATGAATGATAAATTGTGTAATGGCTGTCCAAGACTAGACGTATTAGAGGCTAGTGGTACAGTACTTGTTGATATGATGGCGGAGAGCCTCTAGCTGCTGTCTCTCGGGTGCAGTGATCATCTCTTCCACCTCAGCCAGCTGAGCTGTCTCAGCCCCGCTGGCCTGCAGGGATGCCAGGATTGCTTCTATACGCTGTGACTTCTCCAAATGCCGTCTGTCAATCAAGCAGACAAGTCAACAAACAATCCAAATAACAGAATAAGACAAATACACATCACCAGTCCTAGAGGGACACAGCACTGCACAGTGGTTTTCTCTTTTCTAAAATACATCAGTAAAGTCCATCACAAGTACAATGAGGTGTAAGAGCAGGGAAAAATCACTAAACCATGCAGTGACTCGAACTTCTAACATATCATCTCAATTGTATTTATTATTTAGCAATTAAAAGGCTGAGAGGAACTCACTTGTTTTCTTTGGTCTCAAACAGTCTCCTCTCTATCAGGTTACCCACTGCCTGTGGGTACACACAAACACACACATGAACACACAATCACACATACACTATATTCTGTCCACATCAAAACTCAGATAGTTTGTCTATCCAAGTTTTAATCAGGGATGTGTGTATCTATAAATCTGAAGAGGAATCTAGGGACTAACTGCAATAATACTGTAATTGCTGAAGCACTTTGCTTGCACTTTGGTAAAAACAATCTGTTTCTCTGGAAACTCAGTGTACTACTCTTTTGCTATATCTACATCAAACTTTTGGTCTCACATGCTCACAGAAGGATTTAGCTCATCTATTTTCTGCTCAATTTTCTGCTCATTTAGAATAATAATGAAGACATTAATACTATGAAATAACATGGAATTAATGCCATGATCAAGAAAAGTGTTCTACAAATAAATCCATTTTCAAGCAGAATCATGAGGACGTTTCACCCAGGAAGTATTTCTTAAACGTCCCACATATGTCAAGCACTCCATGCAAGTCCTATATTAAAACTGTGTGTTTGGGGAGATCATTTAATTTTCTTGTTTTCATTAAAAACTGATTCAGAAATGAATCTATGCATGGGCACTATTTACATCACAACAAATTGCAGCCATATCTCTTACCAAGTATATCAATCAAACATAACTGAGAGTGTGTGTGTGTGTGTGTGTGTGTGTGTGTGGCTGGCACCTTGTAGCAGTTCTGCAGCAGGAGTCTGGCAGTGGGCAACTGATTAACAGTGTAGAGGTAAAAGGTACGGGAAGGGGCATAGTCTGGGGTCTTTGGGATTTCCTAGAGACACCAAACAAGACAAAAGATCAGATGGGACTTTATCTGGTCTCATTTACTTTTCTAAACCCATCAAATTCATTATGCTGCTGAACAGCTAAATTGAGTGTCATGGAAGTGGCGGTTTTTCTAAAGTACCTTTTACAAACTGCAACTTTAACCTCACTGAAAGGTTAGTGTGGGTGTGGGGTGTGGTCAAGCAGCACTTGTGAACAGAGGGCAGAGTTGTGGAGAAGGAATGGGTAATTTCATGAATGAATGAATGTACACTCACTGTCCACTTTATTAGGAACACTTGTACAAATTCATGCAATTATCTAATCAGCCATTCATGTGGCAGCAGCGCAATGCATAAAATAACGCAGATACAGGTTCCTAATAAAGTGGACGGTAAGTGTACACCTGTTTGTGATCAACAATGCTCTTTTTATATGCTGTCTGTCTCACAGTGACGGACTCTCCAAGCACAGAGAGCCAGTGGCGCAGAATGGAATAATCAATAAATGCATTTTTCATTCCCTTACACAATGGTATGTCTCTTTCAGCACTTGTGGCTGTGTGTTACCTGTAGCTGAACCAGGTTCTCAGACAGCAAAGTGTACAGCATGTCTTTAGCCTCCTTTGCTGGAATCATGGCAAAATCCTCCACCTGTTTCTGCTCCAAGTGCTTCTTCCGTAACAACAGGCGGAAAATCCGGGCTGACCGTGAACCGAATCTGACTCCAGCATAAAGGGAACAAGATGCAATTACACACCAAAAACAGTTACATGCTAACTTTAACTGAACCAGAAGGTAATCAAGCTCACCGCTCCTGGACTACAGACTCCAGTGTAGCTCTGGCCAGGTTAGCCAACGCTCGGTGCAGATCTGAACACAAGCTCAGGCTCAAAACTCATTTAGTCTCTATACCACTCCAGTGTTTCATCCTTCAAATCAACTAACAGCCATTGTAAATAAAACAAATGCAACGTGTAGCCATGACAGACTCTTGCAAATTCAGTTTATGCACAGTGCAATTGAGGATACTGACAACGTACATTCCTCCTCCACTGTCACCTGTCTTACCCACAAACTCCATCTGAAAGAAACAGAAGAGGGGCACAGAAACAGAGAGTGGTATGGTCATGAAAGTTTGCTGAGGTTATGCATCTAAGCATACATGTAATTTCATTTCATTTTTTACCGGATCATCCACCAGTAGAGTCAGGTACTGGTCCAGTATGGGTCTGCCGATGTTGTAACTGGGAGGGAGCGCTCGGAAGATCTTACAGAAAATATTTAACATGGTTTAACATTTAACACAGCTTAAAAAAAGACATTATAAAAAAGAAGCTATACAATCACAATACACATATTCGCATGGGGTTTACCTCATTAGCTGAAACGGCTTGTGTGTAGGCAGCAGTAGCTGGTGTTGTCACTTCACTCATTCTCAGCATGGTCCTGACAATCTCACTGCTGGTCTATGGTGAAAAAGTGCAAGGGGGTGAGGAACATGGGTAAACGTTACTCGCGGTGAGGTAGGTGTTCAATAAGCTATGAGAGGAAATGCGTTACAGTGATTCTATCATGAGTAAGTACGTTGTTAGGTACGACAAGAAGCAGAGTGCCTAAAACCCCCTCACCCGTGATATAATCACTGTAACACATGGCCATTCATGGCTTTTCTAAAATCAATATGATAATATCCAGTGTTCAATACATAATTTAATTTATTTTTAATAATATTTCTGTAAAAAAAAAAAAATCTTCCGCCACACAATGTAGTCATTTAAGTTTTGGTTGCTAAGCCACATAACAGGCTTTAGGTATAAGGAACACATATACAAAGTTGGCTCATTAATCCAGAATTCAATTATTCTGAAGCAGTGTGCATAAATCGAACACTTGAACACGGCTCAGCTACACAGAATTTTATAACAGAAACTACGCTTTGTATAAAATAGTCTTCTGACATTTTATTAAATGCAATAAGACACAATGAAGGACTGCAAGCATTTGATTGGTTGAGCTCTACCTGGTCCAGTTTGGAAGCTACAGCTCCGATGATGGCCTGATGTCGGAAATGCAAGTGAAACCGCTCAAAATTCACCTGCCAATAAATTCCCTCATCGCCACACTGCTGAAGTGAGAGGAGTGACAAAGCAGAGAGTATGTCATTGTGCAGAACTCATGAAACCTGATGCTGTAGCAAATACATTTATACACATTCTGTTTTAATAGCAGCAACATTCACCTCTGTCTTTTCCAATTTGGCTCTCTTTGCTCCGCTATCATTTGTTTCAGCATCTCCACTTGATCGCCTGCGTTTACCCCGACCTGAGAGAGCACACAGAGACAAAACACCATCATACATCATCCTACACTTACATAGCCAGTAGAGGGGCTCAGTGATCTGTACTGGTTACTGTAAAGTTGTGATTTTAAATCCCGGGGGTGCCACTGCAGGGCCTTTCAAACCGCTCAGTTATGTGGATTCTGCCTCACTCATAAAACACTTTAGAATAAATTTCCACACTAATGACTAAATATAAATTAAATTGTTTTACTCATTTAATAGTAGTTGGGAAAAAAGCATATAGTTTGGTTTGTAAGGGTGTAGGTCATCTGCAAGAGTGTGGTAAAAGAAAATCTTACATCACTGATCCTGTCACTGGATGCACTCAAATTTGGAAAGATGTTAGGGGCTTATTCAAGGACTCAGCTTGACCCGATGCAGACATTATTTCAATAACGTCAAAACAGCTGTTTGCATTGCTGCTGCAAAGGTTAACACCACACATTAGAAAACTCTTGCTCAATCCAAAATGGCTCCCTAGTCTCTATACAGGGCACCTTTTGTGGCTACGTATGAAGGAGAAAGCTATTTCAGACTGACCGCCTATCTATAATCTACAGGATGTAAGCTTTGGAATTCCGTCCTCTCTTCCGCCCACAAAAAGGCTATTGCAAGATACTTGTGGAAGATAAATTTGTTTTTGATTCAATTCTATTTTATTTTTTATAGTGTTTTCCCACAAGGGACCTAGTCACAAAGCGGATTTACAGAAATCCAGATTTATATTTAGGCAAGGAACAACTCCCTGAGATCAGATGAGGAAAAAAAACAATGAGAAGTACCAGAGTAAATCAAACTCATCCACCAAATAGTGGGATTATAAGCACAGGAGAGTCTTTAGGATTACAGCAGCAGTTCTTTTAGAAGTCTACAGTGTCCAGTTGAGATTATCCACTGAAGCAAAGGTGAGACTTTGGCATAAACTGTTTTTAGGAAGTTCAAATCATTTAAATTATCCATGTAACATGGGCTGTGCTGTGCTTTGCTCCAACACACAGATTATGTGCTATGGCTGAATCCCAAAACCACATAAAGACATCGATGATGTAGTGATATACTATTAAGTACAATAGTGTGCAGTCTGGGACAAGTATTTGTAACTGCTCAGTAAGTGTTATGAGAATAAAATGACTTTATTGCACACATCAATGTGGCTGTCACAGTTACTGAGTACGACATAAAAGAGCAAAACCTCTCACTGATTTTTAAAAAAAAATTTTTTAGGTACCGTCTAGCTCTTACTGTGACTTCCTGATCCGGCAGCAGTGCCCATGCATCCCATAACCAGATGTTAGCTAGCTAAACTATAAGTACATAAGTATACTGTATAAGTTTCCCAGAGGCTCTGGGACTAACTGAGACTGGTAAACGCAGCTAGCATACTAACTCTAGCTAACTAAAATATTGTGTAGAGAATAAAAACATAACACCTAGTTGCTTCCATTTTTTTTAATCCAATCTGTGCATTTTATTCATCAGTCTGTTTAAAAAAAAAAAAAAAGGTTTCGAACAACCCAGATAGTAGTAGCACACTAGCTAAAACCCATATCAGAGCTTAAAAAAGACACAGATGAGCAGAGTGCTCAGGTGAGCAGAGTGCTGGATTAGTCAATACCAGCTATTGTGAGTTTTCTAGCTCAACAATTGTTCAGCTAGGTGACAAACTCCACAACCAGGATAAATCAGCTTGTTTACACCTATCATTCTATCATCTTTTTTTTTTTTTTTTTTTTTTTAAATGGTAGCCCACCCACTAACGTCCCACCAAATTAAAGAGTTCAAGAGTTCGGCAAGAAAAAAAAACTAAAACTTCATCACTCCTGATCCTTTTTCTCTTGTTATTACATTAAACTGGACCCTTTCCCTACTTTCTGACTTGTTTACTCTCTCATGTGCTCACTCATGCTCCCTGACTGGCTGCAGATCCTGTCTGCCGCTGTGTATTCCAACTTCTTTCGTGATGTCGTAATGATGTATTATGTATGATGTGTGCATACAAATTTCCTGACAATTCCTGACACAGCTCTGACAGTAAATTACTATTACTGGATTGTCAGAGCAACTCACATCAGCACAAGAACATCTTATCATAGAGTATTTTCTCCCCTGACTAAATAGTGATAGATTTTCACTTTTAAAAAAAACACTACACACTGTAGCTTTAACTAAACATTGACCTGTTTTTTTAACACATTCAAAAAAAAACCATTGAAATATTGTTTTAACAAAATGACAGATTGTAAAACAACGTTTCCAGACATGCAAGTTGCCTTGAAGCAATGTGTGTTTGTTTAAAACTTGTCACAGCATGAATTGTTCATCTATCAATAACACAGAATGGCCTTAAGGATCTACAGAACACCCGTAGTCAACATTTCATTGCAGATTACTGTGTGTTAGTATTTTAAGACAAAATGTGGGAGACACTCACCAGTGAGGTGGATCTGGGGAACTTTATAACAGTCTGGGTTGCTCTCTGGTTGAGCAGGCTGAGGTGTTGCATTAGCAGGAGAGTCAGAAGTTCCTGGGCATGATGTTCTTAAGACTGTTGCTCCCAAACTATCCACTGGAGGGCAGCGCTGAAGGAAATGAGTCTCCACCAAACGGGAGAATGCATTCATCACCTCGCTGTAGTCCATACTCTGGCCATCTGGGTGCAGAAATGCGTCAAAACTACTTGAATATACTTTCAGTATACTATTTCAAATGGTAAAGGCTTGAAACCTGAAACAACACAGTACAGTAAATACTCACACACATGAAAGATTTTAGGTGATCTATTCTTTTGGTAAAAGCTACACATACAGTATATTGCTAGGCGAAATTCCAGCAAGCCTGCACTGAAAAAATGCTCACTTTTTGCTTACTTCAAATGCGTACATCGGTTCCATGTGATTGAATTGTGTTACATTAACACAGTTTATTTTCAAACATCCAACATGATTTGATCATGTATTTTCAAAGCCCTGAATAAAACTGAACTCTGCACTCTCACCTGAACTGAAGATCAAGGCCAGATCTCTGGCATTCAGCAACATTCACACTGCTATGTTATTTTACCACACATTCTAACCGTGTAAATTTAATACTATAGTCATGAGATTTCATAATGTAATTGGTTTACGTTAATACCATGTGAATTGATCACGCTCACTCTACTTCTCTACTAATTCAATCTAGTAATTAGAAACTTGTTTAAATTAAGTTTAGTATAAGCAATGAAATCACATTTTGATAAGCAACTTAATATTTTTATGCAAACTATATACGTAATATATTCTCTTAAATCTTACCTACCATACATTCCATTTTTTTCAGTGTGGCTTTGGTATAAGCTACAGAAATCAGATAAAGCCTACAGTGACGAAATCCACAAAATTCTAAATGAAACCTTTAGATGATATAATGGTAAAAAAAATGCTAAAATTTGCTGCCGTCTGTGTAAAAGATGCAACAATAGAATCTGTATTGTATTTAAGTTAACACATTAATCTTGTCGTACGCTAGACACAAAAGCAAAATGGTCATGTAAATCACTTTCATATTCTATACTTAAGCATTTCACCTACAAAGCCATTTTTCCACATTTCATCACTGTAAACGTCTCAGTAACTTTTTTCCATATCATTATTTTGCTACTTCTGTCTCAAGAAAGGTATTACAGACAAGCCCAGGTATGATTTAAGTTAAAGAGTTTTATAGTTTGTTAGCTAGCATCTAACAAGGAGCAGGAACTATGATGGGGAATCACTGAGACACCAGGCCAACTTGCACCAAGAACATTTCTAATGTGTTTTCAGTAGTCTCTATCTATCCAAGTTCATCCCACGGAAATGACACATTTAAATTCACACCAGCTTTTTAAACACCTTCATATTAATCTACAAATTTAATCACTTACATATTTCTTCAAAGAAAGTAAAGAGCAGCAATCCTGCAGGCTGATTAAACTGGCCATTGTAATGACAGCTACAGTCTACAGTATAAAGCCTCACTTTATGTCATATCTGCATATGACACAATAAATTACGTAAAAAAAAAAATCATTTGATACATGATGTGATTGTATCACCATGTGTGACGCAAGCATCTGGGTTTGCATTGTGCTCGCTTGTGCTGTGTTAATGTATAAACACGTCCAGATGTGAGAGCTTTATTGTAGAGGAGACATTTGATTACAGATGCAACCTGGAGAAAAGAAATACTACCAATACCGGGTTAAGTGATATTTTTTCAGGTCCTGCTGCAAGCCTTTTGGTTACATAATAGATTTTTGATGGACAACACTACACGTTTCCCTCAGTGTCCCCAGCGTAAGTTATGCACAACAGGGTTCTAGGTAAGTCTGCTCTCTCAATTTCCTGCTAGTTGCCTGTCTCTTCTACTACAGTAAAGTTTACATGGTTAACTTCTCTGTGCAACCAAAAACATGCAACACTCCTTATTGCTAGCTGTGTGTAACGTTGAATGTTTGCTATACCCTGTTTTTTTTTTTTTTAATCAGGATTAATATATTGGCACAAATTACTATATTTTTAAGGTTCTATTAACCACAAATGAATAAAATAAGCCCACAAGTTAAGTTTCTATTTATTTCATGGCAAAAAATTTCTTAAATCATGGAAAGGATTGTATATTAAAATGAGAGAGACACAAAAGAAATCCAGTAAAATTAGACCACTGTGGCTCCAAACCTAAGTATGGAAATGACTGATAATATTACATTACTTCAAGCTCAGAATGATGCGTAATGACATACTGGAGTCACTGATATTGCGAAATGTAAATACCTCAAAGACAACAGACTTTTTTCATCCATTCCTTCCAACTAATTAACAAAAGGTTATGATGTTTCATCACATATAAAGTTGCACAATTCATGGCCATGATTTTTAGTTTGTGGCAGCAAAATAGTAACTTATGGTCTTAATATATTCGTTATTTCACATGATCCACATCAGATGTACAGGCTATTATGTAACAACCTGTATAACATATTACAGTACAGATCACTCACCCTCCATATTCTGTGTCAGTCTGTCTGCTACAGTCCTGACCACACTGCTCATGGTCATCTGACCCCTCTGCAGTACCTCCTCTATAACCAGCTCTCCCGTGTCTCCGTACAGACTCTTAGCCGTGTAGATGTAGCGCGGGTAGCGGAGCATGTACAGAATGCGCTCACAGTTAATCTGGTACTCAACAGGACCAGCAGGACCCCGACGGCCTGGACCAAACTTACACATACCATGCTGCACCAGAACACACAGACACTTCTTCACCTAGTAAAGAACGAGTAAGGAATACAGAGAGAAAGACATGGATTTGTCTCTGATCATCTGTAATTTGATCAGTGAACTGTGCAGGACTACTGTAACGTAATGTAAAAAGAGCATGATTCAGAACAAAATAGAACAAATCTACATTTGTAAACAAACGAAGCATGCAGTGTATGTGTATTCTGAAAAATACTAAGGTTACCAGGTCCAGGGATGTGCTGGTTTCATGAGCCAGAGCCCGCAGACTGAGAGCGCCACTGCGCAGCAGGTGAACTCCAACTCTCTCCACCACTTCACCAAAGTGCTCTCTCAGGAGGAGACCACACAGCCGCACCTCCTGTGCTGTCATCTGCAAGTCACAAAGGGATCTGAATGGAAACACTGTAACACTGGGTAACACTATGTAACTGTGTGCAACTATGTGTAACTGTGTAAAACTGTGTGACTGTGTACAATTGTGTGTAACTGTTTAACTCTGTTACTGCGGGTAAATATGTGTAACTGTGTAATACACACTGTTACTGTGTGCAATTGAGTGTAACTGTGTGTAACACTGTGTTACTGTATGCAGTTGAGTGTAACTGTGTTACTGTGTGCAGTTGTGTAGCACTGTGTTACTGTGTGCAGTTGCATGTAACTGTTTAACAGTGTTACTGTGTGCAGTTGTGTAGCACTGTGTTACTGTGTGCAGTTGTGTGTAACTGTGTAACACACACTGTATGCAATTGCATGTAACTGTGTGTAACACTGTGCTACTGTGCGCAACGGTGTAACACTGTGAAACTGTGTGTAACTTTGTAACTCCATGTAACTCTGTGTGACACTGTGAAACTGTGTCTAAGTCTGTACAACTGTCATCACAAGCAATCAGGGGAGATTTGATGGATCATTTCATCATTGTGCAGTGTGGAAGAAAGCCATGATCACTTGCATTAGCCATTTAAAAAAAAAAAAAAAAAAGCGAAAATCTGGACTAGTGGAGTTACAAGTACCAGGCTGGATGGTTTCAAACCACCTGCATAACATAGACTGGCTACGGTTATTAGCTGTTAGCTATCGAATGTTAACCATATAGACCTTCCTTCCTGGGGGAAAAACAAACATCAAATATTACGCACCTTCAGTATATTATTGACTTCGCTTCCTCGTGCTTACTTAGACATTAATTGCTGTTAGTAAACGTTTTCACTGGTAGTCAGCTCTCACATGGCTTTTCCTATAGACAACCCCGCAAGCAGCCGAGACACTTCCGGGTAGAAAGTTCCGCCTTCTCCTATATTTTTCCCTTTAATCGTAATCGAAGGTGGTCCGCCCTCTGCATTATGATTGGCCAGAAGTTCAGACTCGCAACCACTGTCCTTCGACGAACTACAGCTGCTCGCCAATCCTCACACAGGAGGCGGGATTTGCCTGAAAACGGGTAGGAAAAGTATAACGCCCGGAGGACCGACGTCAGTGTTTGTGTGCGGTTGTCGGAAAGATGGCGGAGGCTGCGGCAGTTCCTCCGCATCGGTTTTTCTGTCACTGTTGTAAAGGCGAAGTGAGACCAAAACTCCCGGTAAGGCTGGATTTTAGATCCATCTGTTCGCCTCGGTGTGCGCTGAAAGCGTGTCCGACTTGTGCAGACGCGTGACAGCGGATTCAGTCGTTTTTAGGCTCGCTGAGGAGGCTAGCTCTTCTGCTACCAGCTAACGTTAGCTAGCTGTTATGGTTGCAAGCTAACTTTGCTAGCCTGTCCGGGGTCCTAGGCTGTTATTGGGCCTCAACACCAACTGAAACACACACACATATTGTTGCGGTTTTGTATTTTCTTTGCTGTTGCTTTGACTTTAGGTCTTGTCTGCTCTTATTTTGCACTGCACTGACACAAGCAGCTGTCTGTGGAAGGTCAGACCTACATCAACAGCTAGCCAGTGTTTCCATTTTGGTTTGTTTTCTGAAGCGTCCCTGACTGTGAGGGTTTCTTTATTTTTAGTATAATAATCTCTGTCTTTAATCGCTGTGCTGCTGAATTCACAGGTCAGGCTTCATTATTACTGAAGTCACTTAGGCTTAGTTAAAGCGAAAGTAAAATGTCGTGCCTGTATTTTTTTTTATTTTTTTTTTCCTTCAATTTCATTTCGAAACACTTCTGACTGCTGTGTGAGTTTGTCTTTATTTGAGCCTCTGGTTTGTCACTGAACTCATATTAAAAGCAGTTCATTTCCTAATAAGGTCAGAGTGTGTGTTAGGTGTTCTTCACTTTTCGCCGTTTGTAATTTAATGACTGGCAGGTTATGCTTAGAGGCTGACTCATGGCTCGGTTTTCACGCTTATCGTTTGGGGTCAGTTGAGAATCTTTACATCATTCGCCGAAATGATTTCCTAATTTGATCAGTAATGTTACAGCTGCCAAATACACCTTTATATCATATACAGCCTGTCAGTGTATAACTCTCAGGAATGGGGAAGTGCAATCATGCCAACATCTCACATGATTTGCTTTTAATTCCAATGCAAGATACTGATAAATCTGCTGTGTTTAGGAGTATATCTGCCCCAGATGTGACTCTGGATTTATTGAGGAGGTGACAGAAGACTCCAGGTGAGAATTTTTTTTTTTTTATTTTAAATTACATTTTTTCTAACCTACTTCCTCATTATCTTTTATTCACGATAACATAATACAGAAAGTGTACCTACAGCCCTGCTTGACATGTCACACGAGTCCATGTCTGTGATATTCAATCTTCATGCTGGAAAGTTCATATGTATAAAATAGTAACACTTCACAACGTTATTAATCGTGTGTAATTGTGTTCCTTTAGTCTTTTGCACGGTAGTACGAATGGCCTTGATGACACAGCTTCACAGTTTGCAGAGGTAAGTTGTGGTCTTCTTAGAAAAATATCTTAAAGGAGCAGTTGGTCTTTTTTTTTCTTTTCTCAGAGCCCTCTTCTACTTCCATCTGAGTGACAGCACATCCTCGGTTGAGAAAAGGGGCGGGGCTAAACATGTCTACTTAGCGTTGAGCTGATTTCTGGGTCAGTTAAATGTAAATAGAAGCCTTAAAGGTGCATTAGTCAAGATTTGTCAAGATTAGGTCTCTAGCAGTTAAACAGGTGAAGTTCAACAACATTGGAATGATATATATATTTTTTTTCTCCTTGAGGAAAACACGTAGTGGCCCCGAAGTTCAATTAGAGTTAGCATTAGGAAGGACTGTCATGACATCACTTTCATACGATGAAGCAGGCTGTTTTTTTATTATAAAGGGCATTGCCTTACTCTGTTATTTATACTTTGAGAACCCAATGTTTGTTGTACTGCATTAGAGAAGATAACATTAACTCACTAGTAGATAAATACCTACCTCTAGCACATTGATTTAACATCAAATCAATATGTAGTATGTGATCAGTATGTGATGTTGCATATTAAACTGACTCCCATGTGCAGGCTGGCTGATGGTGTTAGCATTTTACCCTGAGCTGTGCTTTTGAACTCTGTCAGTCAGCTGCTTGAAAGCTAAGTTATAGCACTATTAACAAATGAAATTTGGCTCATATTGATATGACCAAGAGTGCTTTTGCTGTCGTGCATTTTTTTTTTCTTTGTAATGAGTTTTTCAGCTGACTGTCACTACTGGTTTTAGCACTGTTGGATGCACAGGAGTTTGATGCACGTACACTGTATGGCCAAACGTCTATGGACACCTGACCATCACACCTATGTGTGATTCTTCCCCAAACTCCTGCCACAAAATTGGAAGCACATAATTGTATAGGATATCTTTGTATGTTGTAGTATTACAATTTCCCTTCACTGGAACTAAGGGGCCCAGACTGGTTCCAGCATGACAATGCCCATGTGCACAAAGTGAGGTCCATGAAGACATGGCTTGCCAAGGTTTGGAGTGGAAAAACTCGAGTGATCTGCACAGAGCCCTGACCTCAACCCCACTGAACACCTTTGGGAGGAACTGGAATGCCGACTGCACCCCAGACTTCTTCGCCTGACACAAGTGCCTGATCTCACTAATGCTCTTGTGACTGAATGAGCACAAATCCCCACTACCACACTCCAAAATCTAGCGGAAAGCCTTCCCAGAAGAGTGGAGGTTATTATA
The DNA here is from genome assembly GCF_027358585.1 of Pangasianodon hypophthalmus. Lineage (NCBI taxonomy): Eukaryota > Metazoa > Chordata > Actinopteri > Siluriformes > Pangasiidae > Pangasianodon > Pangasianodon hypophthalmus. The sequence continues at coordinate 22,899,915 of NC_069710.1, forward strand.
ACAGCAAAGGGGGGACTAAATCTGGAATGGGATGTTCTACAAGCACATGTGGAGGTGATGGTCAGGTGTCCACATATTTTTGTCTGTATAGTGTATCTAGCACTACATACATATGAAGGTTGGTCATCCAAAGCATTGCCTGGCTCTCAAAGTGAAAAAAATGTATTTAAAAACAAATTAAAAATTGATTCATTATGTAAAGCTGATGTTTTCATAGCTTAGTAGAGATTGGTCTTAAATACCTGTCCAGGAGGCACTTTGCTAATTCCTTGTCCAGCTTCATCCTCTTCAACAGTAGTAAATTCCTCCATCTTGTCTGTACTTATCATCATCATCATCATCATCATTACAGTTTCATATAGCATCTTTCTCACACCGCAATACATACTTTAAATATTAAGACGTCACATTTTTTACACATCTCCCTGCTATAGCTCTGGCAGCTTCTGTTTGTGGAGCGGCCGTTCACAGTGGACTTGGACAGCCCTGACTCAGAGCCACGGGTTCCAGGAGGTGCTGGAGGACTAGGTCTGGGAGGAGGGTCATTTGGTGGCTCCGTCCCTGGAGGCCTCAGCGGGACTCTCGGTGGCCCTCTAGGTGGAGGAGGAGGAGGAGAGCACTGGGGCCCCAGCCGTCCCCCTCGCCTGCACACTCAGAGGAGATACAGATCCAGAGGAAGCAGTCGGCCGGATCGCTCCCCTGCTGTAGAGGGGTAAGTCCCGTCCTGCTGCGTTCCACCCATTTACTGGTTGCACTCTATTTTTTTATTTATTTATTTTTTTAATAAAGTTTCACCTCTTTTGGCTATGTAGTACTACTTCTGTTTATCTTTAATCTCTTTTCTCAGTTGTATTTATCACTCCCTGGTTAGGGTTTCAGCAGTTCACCAACATAACAAGATGACACACACTGCCTGTTTTTCACTTCATGCCTTCCTCTTTCTCAGTATCGCCTCAAGTCATTCTCAAGCATTCCGTAGATGCCTCCTACTTGCGTGTTGGCAAGTCTGCCTGCTTACCTTTTCTATTTTCTTGTAGTTTCACTTTCTCGTGTCTGATGAAGTCTGAATCTTATCTGTCTTGTAATTAGTCTAACCAGAGAGAAATGTGACAAAGTTAGATTCCAGTAGTAGACTGAAGAAAACTGTGCACAAGTTGGTATAGTTAACATACTATACTGTATTAGGTACATCACAGACTGTTATGAATGCGTGAAGTTATCTGATACGTCACTGTAATCATTTCAAGGATGAGTTTGTTAGAGAAATGTAGGACACGTGGAGCAATATAATATATAGTTATGTCATACACATAGATGGGTGACAAATTAAAGGAAAAGGGTTTTTGGCCAAACAGAGCTGCCAGAACAGCTTCACTGAGCCTGTGGAACTCTACTAGAGTAATGAATAAATATTTCTTATAATATATTTCTTCCTAAATATATTCCCTCAAGTAGCGTTGTGATGGTGGTAGAGAGCGCTGTCTAACACGTTAGTCCAAAAGAGTTGCTGTGGATTTCAGTGGGATTAAACAACGTGTTTTTTTGTTTTTGTTTTTTTTATGTTTTTTTTTTTTTTTTACTTTGCTTTACCTTTTATTTTTTTGTTTCCACAGTGTTTGCACACATAGCGATAATAATAATAATAGCAATAATAATGATAGCAAGTTGTTATCAAATGTTGTGGAAATAAAACTCACAAAACCACACATTTTCAATTTACCTTGTTTTGCTTTTTATTTAAACACAAATTGTCAGAATACTAATACACTGATCAGCCATAACATTATGACCACCTGCCTAATATTGTGTTGGTCCCCCTTTTGCTGCCAAAACAGCCCTGATCCATCGAGGCATGGACTCCACTAGATCCCTGAAGGTGTGCTGTGGTATCTGGCACAAAGACGTTAACAGCAGATTCTTTAAGTCCTGTAAGTTGCAAGGTGGGGCCTCCATGGATCGGATTTGATGGCCAGCACACCCCACAGATGTTCGACTGGATTGAGATCTGGGGAATTTGGAGGCCAAGTCAACACCTTGAACTTTTTGTCATGTTCCTCGAACCATTCGTGAACAAATTTTACAGTGTGGCAGGGCGCATTATCCTATCGAAAGGGGTCACTTCCATTAGGGAATACCATTGCCATGAAGGGGTGTACCTGGTCTGCAACAATGCTTAGGTAGGTGGTACCTGTAACATCCAAATGAATGCCAGGACCCAAGGTTTCCCAGCAGAACATTGCCCACCTTTCTATCATAACCAGCATTAACTTTTTCAGCAGTTTGTGCTACCATAGCTCTTCTGTGGGATCGGAAAAGACAGGCTAGCCTTTGCTCCCCACGTGCATCAGTGAGCCTTGGGGACCCATGATACTGTCACTGGTTCACCGGTTGTCCTTCCTTGGACCACTTTTGGTAGGCATTAACGACTGCTTACTGCGAACACCCCACAAGACCTGCCATTCGGGAGATGATCTGACCCAGTCATCGAGCCATCACAATTTGGCCGTTGTCAAAGTCTCTCTAATCGTTACGTTTACCCTTTTTTTCTGTTTCCAACACATCAACTTTGAGAACTGACTGTTCACTTGCTGCCTAATATATCCCAACCCTTGACAGGTGCTATTATAACGAGATAATCAATATTATTCACTTCACCTGTCAGTGGTCATAATGTTATGGCTGATCGTAAATTGAGCATTACTTTAACTTGAGGGAGTAGCTGTTTTACTTCAATTCCCTTGGCGAGTGAGCGAGGGGAAAGAAAGCCTGTGTGTCTCAGTGCTTGCAGAACTGCACACTTGCTTCACTGCTCCACGCTCATGAATACCTGTGTGTGCAATTCATGGCACCTTGCACTTCTTTTTAATGAGCTCACTCACTGTTAATGCTGTGTGCACGCAGGTTGGCTGTCCTCGCGCCCTCTATTAAAGATTCTCTTTAAATGCCATAGCCAGAACTTTGAAAACTAACCAAGATGTATTCAGTTGTGTTTTTTTTAAACATTCACATAACTTAGGCCTTTTTAAGACCATAAGGTCTTACAAGGTTTTGTATAGGCTAGGCATGATGTATGGACACACACAGGTTGGTCTTCCCCAAACTGTTACCACAAAGTTGGATCACACAATTGTATAGGATGTCATTTGTATGCTGTAGCTTTTTTACTATTTCCTTTCACTGGAACTAAGGGGCCTGTTCCAGCATGACAATGCCCCTCTGCCCAAAGCGAGCTCCATGAAGACATGGTTTGCCATGGTTGGAGTGGAAGAACTCTAGTGATCTGCACAGAGCCCTGACCTCAACCCCACTGAACAACTTTGGGATGAACTGGAAGGCTGAATGTGCACCAGGCCTTCTTGCCCGACATCACTGCCTGACCTCACTAATGCTCTTGTGGCTGAATGAGAACAAATCGCCACAGTTGCACCCCAAAATCTAATGGAAAGAGTGAGTGAAGAGTGGAGGTTATTATAAGAGCAAAGGGGGAACTAAATCTGGAATGGGGTGTTCAACAAGCATGTATGGGTAAATAAATGTGATATTAATAAACTAACGTGTTAAAAAGTCCAGTTATATGTTGCATGAAATAAAATAAAAGAACAATTTTTTTTTTTTAAATTTAAATGAGTTTTTACGGTCACTGGGGGCTGTTACTGCGTTAACTCAGTTAACCATCACCGGGCACAGGCCTGCATCAAACCATTCAGTGAGCTCTCATGCTCAGTGGATGTGGACCACTCCCATCAGGACAGAAATGTTTCATCCAGTCAGAACAAGAGACAAGACAAGTGAACCATGCCAGCAACATAAAACACCATTATGCATCATGCACCATAGCAAAATAGGCACTTTTTTTTCCCCCTTTAATTTGTCGTGTGTGTGTGTGTGTGTGTGTGTGTGTGTGTGTGTGTGTGTGTGTGTGTGTGTGTGAGAGAGAGAGAGAGAGAGATTTGGATGTAACTTTGGGGTCATTATGTTGTTGGAAGACCCATCTATGGCCATCAGTATTAATCTTCTGGCAAAGGAAACCAAATTCTGGGCTAATATACTCTAATGCATTGTTGTTCCAGTAGTACTCGGTGAAGTGCAGGTGCAGAGTGTTGAGTGTTCCTCAGGAAAAACTCCTTTATGCACTCTTTCCAAACTGCTTGTAGAATTGAGCTGTTGTTCCACTGCTTGTAGAATTTTTGTGTTGTTATATGACAAACAGCTTTGAATCTGTGATCTGCTTCACTATGCGGGTCAGTATGCTCATGTGTCCAATTCCTGACACATTTTAAACTTTTTTAGGTCTGTGATTGTGCTTAATGGTATTTTTAAATACTTACATTTATTTTATTTATTTATTTATTTTTTTATTTTATTATTATTTTTTTTTTGCTTTGTTTTGTTTGTTTTTTAATCTGTTCCCTGACTTGTGGATAATTTAAATAATCGTGGGCAATATTTATACAGTCATTTTTCACTGCTGTCTAGAAAGAGTGCCAGTAATTTAGAGGTGAATGTAGGTTATCAGCATGCTTTTACATTTGGATTATATTTTTGTTTTGGAATTTGAGCCCATTTCTGTCCAAGTAAGTTTTTGTGATGTGAAAATTCCCAGTTTCCAGACTGCAACCAACAGTGGTAGACTTGACTTGCAGTTTGATTTATTTATTTAGTTAGTTAGTTAGTTAGTGTTTTATCATTGGTAACATGTATAGAAGAGAACATAGTGTCTCTTCTCATTAGAAATAATTGCTAGGTCAGGAAAAACTGCAAACATGCCTTTTTAAACCCCATATTGTTGTTTGTTCTTTTGTCTTTTAGAATAGTACAACAGTTTCTTGCTGGCCTTTTTGCCAATTCAGGTGCTCCAGGTTCCCCTCCACTGTCATGGTAAATGCAAACATAATTTTTTGGTCTAATTGTCATCATATCATGTCATCACTCTGAGCCTGGTTTGATATATTATTTTTAATTAATGGCATTGCATAATGTGTAAAGTTCACTATTTGTTCAAAGGTATATATTGTTAAATGTGTGTGTGTTTGTGTGTGTTATTAGGACGGGAATGCTGCACTCAAACCCTGGTGACTATGCCTGGGGGCAGGGGGGTCTGGATGCCGTCATTACACAGGTATAAATAAGGCAGTATGAGTTTACAATCTAGTAAAAGTTTATATGTTTCTTGAATAATAACTGTTTTCTCTCTCTCTCTCTCTCTCTCTCTCTCTCTCTCTCACTCACACACACTCACACACACAGTTACTGGGTCAGTTTGAGAACACAGGTCCTCCTCCTGCAGAGAAAGAGAAAATCTCCTCCCTCCCCACGGTCATTGTTTCTCAGGAACAGGCTGGTCAGTCTCTCTTTTTTTAATTATTATTATTTTTATTTATATTTCTCCCCTGAGTCATAGCCTTCCTTTTCTTATCCCAAAAAAGTAGCTAATATTGCTTTTTTGACTTTTGCTAAATCAGAACGTTTATTATGGACGGGTCACCAAATTAATTGATCCATCTCCTTCCTCTCTTCCTCACACAGACAGCAGTTTGGAGTGTCCGGTGTGTAAGGAGGACTACACAGTCGGGGAGCCAGTCAGGCAGCTGCCCTGTAACCACTTCTTCCACAGTGACTGCATTGTACCCTGGCTAGAACTGGTGAGTCTGGGTCAGGATGGGGAGTTAGCATGTCCTTATCAACAATCAGCTTTTACTGCAGTGTACTATTGTTCTGTAATATTGTCACATATATTAAAAAAAAAAAATACTATGTTTATAATGTAGACTACCAGTCAAAATTTTGGATCCACTTGCTTACTATTTATTTACTATTTTAGAATAATAAGGAAGATATTAATGTTGTGAAATAACATTAATATGGATTAAAGTATTAAAGAAATGAAAACTATTTTATATTTTTAATTCTTCATCGTATTCCTGGTGAAGCTTTGCAACACTCAAACAGATTCATGAGGGATCTTCACCCAGGAGGCTTTTCTTGACAGTCTAAATGAAAACTACATGTTTGGGGAAATGGTTTAATTTGAAGTAACAACTGCTTTTTAAAAATATTTTGGATTCAAAAATAAATGTATACATGGGCTATAACTTGATTATTTACATTTGTCTTAGAAACAAATTTCAACCAAACCTTTATTTAAATTATATATATATATAAAGTGTTCAATCTAATGTCCAAACTTCTGACTGGTAATGTACTTTGTCCTAGAAGAAACATTTTCAGTTACTGCCTGACACTCCATTGCATGCACAAGACTAATTGACACCTGAAGGTGTAACTACTTCTATGCTATCTGGAGTAAACTGCTTAAAAAAAATCATTTTGAATAACAAGTGCAACCTTTTTATAGTCAAATTTGGAAACTTTAGTTTTTATGGACGTACAAATTTCCTGAAGTCTGAAGCAGTATTTATCATTTTCATTAGATCATCACCATAGATCTGAACAAGTATGTTCTGGAAGTAAAGAATTTAATGTTAGCCATGATATATAAACCTTAAAGGACTGACTTGTAATGAGCTACAATTGTATACCTTCCTGTAGAAGCTATAAGACTGTCTAGTTTCAATTTTGTTTTCAGATCATCTTGTTTAATTGCCACACGGTATAACTATGGAAATTGAGCTGAAAGTGATTGCCTATTTTTTAATGGTCATGGTTCTGGATGTATGTCTCTAGGGGAAAAAAAAATTGTAATTGTAACATTAAGACCAACATAGCTTGAGTCCTATAATATAATATATATATATATATAATATACACACACACACATATCGATCAGCCAGACAGGTGATGTGAATAACACTGATTATTACAATGGCAGCTGTCAGGGTGGGATATATTAGCCAGGCAGTAAGTGAACAGTCGGTTCTCGAAGTTGATGTGTTGGAAGCAGGAACAATGGGCAAGCGTAAGGATCTGAATATGTTAAGGTCTCAATTATGATGGCTAGATGACTGGGTCAGTGCATCTCCAAAACAGCAGGTCTTGTGGGGTGTTTCCAGTATGCACTGGTTAGTACCTACCAAAAGTGGTCCAAAGAAGGACAAACGGTGAACCGGCTACAGGGTCATGGGCACCTAAGGCTCATTGTTGCGCTTGGGGAATGAAGGCTAGCCTGTCTGGTTCGATCCCACAGAAGAGCTACTGTAGCACAAATTGCTGAAAAAGTTAATGCTGGCTATGATGGAAAGGTGTCAGAACACACAGTGCATTGCTGCTTGCTGCGTATGGGGATGCGTAGCCACAGACCTGTCAGAGTGCCCATGCTGACTCCTGTCCACTGCAGAAAGCACCTACAATGTGTACATGAGCATCACTGGACCATAAAGCAATGGAAGAAGGTGGCCTGGTCTGATGATTCGTGATTTCTTCTACATCATGTAGGCGGCCGGGTGCGCGTGTGTCGCTTACCTGAGGAAGAGATGGCACCAGCATGCACTATGGGAAGAAGTCAGGCCGGCGGAGTTTGATGCTCTGGGCAATGTTCTGCTGGGAAACCTTGGGTCCTGGCATTCATGTGGATGTTACTTTGACACGTACTACCTACCTGAACATTGTTGCAGACCAAGTACACCCCTTCATGGCAACAGTATTCCCTAATGGCAGTGGCCTCTTTCAGCAGGATAATGTGCCCTGCCACACTGCAAAATTTGCTCAGGAATGGTTTGTGGAACATGACAAAGAGTTCAAGGTGTTGACTTGGCCTCCAAATTCCTCAGATCTCAACCCAGTTGAGCATCTGTGGGATGTGGTGGACAAACAAGTCCAATCCGTGGAGGCCCCATCTCGCAACTTACAGGAATTAAAGGATCTCCCACTAATGTCTTGGTGCCAGATACCACAGCACACCTTCAGAGGTCTTGTGGAGTCCATGCCTCAATCGGTCAGAGCTGTTTTGGGGACCTACATATCATTAGGCAGGTGGTTTTAATGTTATGGGCTGATCGGGGTATATGTGTGTGTGTGTGTGTGTGTGTGTGTGTGTGTGTGTGTGTATATATATATGTATATGTATATATATATATATAAGTACACAAAACTATATACAATCATTACAAAACTAAATTATAAACTAAATTTGTTAACAAGTAGCTGGTAGCTTGTTGGTTAATTTATTTTTAATGTCTGTGGGTAGAGAAGTAACACACTGTTGGAATATGGGTAGAGGAAAAAACACTTATCTTCATCAAGGTTAATAATGGGACAGATAGCTGTACAGGAGGCAACTCAGAGTGTAGAGAGATAAGATAAAAGTGTGCTATTTGAATATTTAGCTGATGACTAACTGCTTTGGTCTGCCTGACAAATGAGTATTGAATATTGAATTTTGGTTCCTGTACAATTCAATGTGTGCACACAAATGGAACCACATGCAAATGTCCAGTGGAGTGGATATTAGACCTCTCTTACTGTCAGTGGCAGCACAACGGGTGAGCGATTATAGCCAAAATTTTATATAACCACATTTTCAAAAGAATGGACTGTAAGTGTGTACTCATTTTTATAGAAATGTGATTTAAAATCACTCCTGAAAAGTAGCAACTTAAAGAAGTTGCTAGAGTCTTTAATGGCATTATGCACATGCTTTTTTTTTTTGAAGTCACACCAGTCCAGTGGCAATGCGCCAAAAAAAAAAAAAAAAAAGTGTTAATATAATATCCTTTTAAGATCACCTTGCAAACCATTCCAAACTGGGTATTTTTCTAGCCAGCTCTGTGTCATCATTTGTTGTGATTTAAGATAGCCACTCAATTTAATAACGTGGTAAATGTTGTGTTTGAGTTCTGTAATTACATGACGAAAGGCATGGGTACAATCAGTACAAATGGGCACTTTTTTTTTTTTTAAAAAAAATACTTTTGATCGCAGGGTTGGCTCACCTGTTCTGATATTGCTATTCACACAACATTTTAATGCTAAAGACACAAATCAGCTTTAAAGCTTGTTATTGACAACCCCTCTTTGAAGTGTGGCCATTTTTAGGTCAACTATATAAGTTGCCTATTGTAGTTTTGCTGTGTGGTGTGGTGTGGTGTAAATTATGCTTAAAAATATCAGACAAATTTCCAAGGGCCAGCAGGTCATTAGCAGTAAAGTAAGCTGCCACTTTTTTTTTTAAGGAATACATATTTATATTAATTTATATTTATATTATTATGTATAATACTCATAGGTATTCTTGTTCTCTCTTCCTCTCTCTTTCTACAGCATGACACATGTCCGGTATGCAGGAAGAGTTTGAGTGGAGAGGACAGTGGCAATCAGCCACCCTCAGAGCCCTCCTCCGTAAACACCGAGCCCCGGACACAGGAGAGATGGTCTTACTGAGAGAGACACCCACACATGCTTCATTTCATCTCTGCTCTATCTCTGTCTAACGCTCACAACGCACCCAATGCGTGAGACTTGCCACTATTCGGCATTCCAGTCTTAACGCCAGCCTCTCTCACACTCTCTCTCTCTTTTCATTTTTGATCTTACCACTCTCGTATGGTTTACTCTGGCTTGTTTACTGTTTTACTTTATATCTCTCATGCTTCCACTGTAGTGGCCTGTCTCTAGTCTCCTTTCTGTCTCTGCATTGACACTTTTACATTAATTCAGAGGTGTTTGCATTTGATTACATCTTTTGTCCTGGTGTCTGCTTTCCCAGGCTATTGACTCTGAAGACCGCACATGCTCACCATCATCTTGTAGGCATAACACTACATGAGCCATCCTTCTTATAGAATGTGCAGTGTTATGCACTTACCACGAAGCTGAACTGCACATGCTACACAGAGCCACCCCTGTTCAGTCTAATAGCCATGAGGTTCAGTGTGTTCCCAGGCCCATTCTACTGATTGGTTGCCCTTGACCTCTTTTCGCTCACTTTTAGCACACCTGTTCATTGAGTCACCTTGTCCTGTCTTGGTAGTTGTTACCAGTCTCAGAGCTCTCCTCTTTCCTCTCCCTCTTGCCATCTGTGCACTTCACCCAGGTGTATATATTACAGGCACACATGGTGTCCCTCTCATCTCCCCCTCATTGGCATCACTCCTTTTCTTTTTTTGTAAATAATTTTAGTTCGAAATCTCATTCAAAGACAAACAAAAGGAATACTGCATATAAAATGGTGAATCCCTAAATATTAAAATATATATTATATAAATGATGTGTTGTCAATTATGTATTGATAATAAAACTGAATAAAAATCAGTTAACTGTTGATCTTGCTAAGACAGGTTTACATAGATTTTTACATGAATCATATGTACAAGAGCCAAGGACACCATTTGATTTCATAATTTTGTTTAATTGAAATGCTTTGTAGGTTGGTTTATCTACAGCATCCAGTTAAAATGAGGGTTTGTTAAACTTGTTCAGTCTCTCTTTTTTTTTTTTTCCCCAACTAATTTTGGTTGCATTTTAGTATTCATTTAAAAGTGATCAGTTTGATACATAAACTAATTAAACTAATTTTCCACATTTTCAGCCTGACAGATTGCTATTGGTTATACACAAGGTCATGATGCTTGTGTATGATCGATGAGCAATACCAATTAGCTTTGTTAACGACATTAATGAAATTCATGTAATGAAAGTCAGACGTGGATCACAAAGGTTACTGTTGTTTGTATTTGAACTGTAGCCTCTTACATTCCTCTGACCGAGCACTCTGTCACTGCATATGCATTTTTAAACACATCACAAGCCTCCTAAAACCAACGCTGTCTTCTTAAGATAATAACAGTCTTTACTGTCAAAACCTCGTGGAAATGTTTCCATCCAATTATGTACACATTGCTTCAAACTGTCTACCAGATTATCACATTAAAAGCAGGTCAAGCACATGCTGAAGTTTCAAGTGACTGTAAATGCAGTTTCTCAGTGTTAATGACAAATTATGCATATTCAATCTTCCACATCTCCTTTTTTCACGCTCTCACACTTACACATAACACTTTTTTAATTGAAAAGATAATGACTATAAATCTCCAGAATCTTTTTTTTTTCTTTTTCAGAATCAAAACAGGCTGAATCAATCACTGCCAACTGTTCCAAACAGTACAAGAGTGCAAAATTCATTATTATTCATTTTCAGTCCCAGGATCATGCCTTGATTACCCTGTGAACTCAAAAAACTAATTTTGTCAAGACAAAAGTTCTTTTCCCCCACTATGTGTCACTCAAAATACTGTTAGTGGACTGGATTCCTGACAGCTATCCCGCATGCAGTTTTGGCTATATGTTAGTTTGATTAGCACTGAAATGATTTTAAGTATGATTATTTGCATCATCTCTGAAATATCCAGTGGTCTATTGTTCTGTTAACGTTTGCATGACTGTGTCAAGGGACATAAACAGATTGTAGCTTAAGGCTATGCTTGAATACTGGTAATTAGGATGTAGCCCACAGTAGTGTGAGGATGGAGTGAGGGGGAGCGCTTGCAGGCAGAAATCCCAAGGTCTGATCCCAGACTTCAAATCGCACCTCAGCATCAGACCTGTAGGTTCACACACATAAAGCATTTTATAATGTTAACTAACTGCAGACTACACACACACAAACATAAAAATATAACAAATTAGTTGTGTTTGCCTCATTTTGTCTAATGATTATCTTTTCAAAGCACGTTTATATAGTACAGGGATTATATTCAGGTTATTTTGACCAAAGAGAGACAGTAAAATGGTAAAAATGACTGGGGTTTTTATAAAGCCAAACACATTTCAATATAAACATATTTAATCTGTTTCCTTTAAATGAAATTTAAAGCATACAGGATGCAGAATTTTGTTTATCAGGTCAAATGTGTAAGTCATTGTGATCATATAGACCCTCGATTGTTGCTACTACTGCTTGGATTTAGAAGCAAAGGGTCAATCCAATCCCCCTATCTTCATTTTTTGGTCTTTCTCACCTGTTTAAAACGATCAGCACTACTGAACCATCAGGTCTGATGAAGGCAGAACATTCCAGTGAGGTGTGTTCAGAAAGGGACACACCTATTCTCTGAGACCCCTCCCACAGGAACTTGCTATAAATGTTGAAATAAAATCCACATAAAAATTACATTTAAAAAAATAAAATAAAAAAGGAAAAGTTTAAACAAGTCAAATTAAATCACATTCCAGTAAAAGAAGTCATCAAGTACCTAGTTAGTTATAATGAAAAGCCAGTGAACCCTGTGGCTCATGAAATCTTCTGAACTCTACACAGCTCCTACAACATTCATGTGACCATCTAAAGTGCACTCACCTGAAATGGGCCATGCTGTAGAATGTCGGCTGCTTGTAGAAGACATCCCTGCTTTGGTCCACGATAATGGGACTGTCCACAAAATTCTTGGCCCAGTTTGGTCCACCATTCATATCTAGCACTAAGTTCCAGTCTGTCCATCCGATCACATAGTTATTTAGGTCCTGTAGGCAAGGGTGAAGGGACAAAAAGACAAAGACAATAGACAAAGACATATTCCATTTAAGAAAGTCTGTATAAGAAAATAATATGGATTTACGCTAAATGTATTTTAAGTGGCATAAAAAATCTATTTCTATAATTATGGGAGAATAAAGCTTTGAGAATGTTTAGAATGCTACTTATTAATAGGGGTATTAATAAATACTACAAATAAGACAACAGAAGAAGAGATAAATGGAGGAACAGCCACCACAGTGTTTATGCAAAGCTACAAGTCAGACAGTCAGCAAATCCAGTTCGCTACACTGGCTCCAGATTTTTTTTAATGAAATTTAAGGATTATAGCAACTAGACTTTAGTAGAAATGGCCATTAAAGCCTAAGAAAACACCATGGAACTAAGTAATATAGGATACCTCTATAATGTCATGGGCGTAATATTCAGCTCTTTCCCAGCTGCCCAACCGCACACCACGGTCAAGTTTTGTCCAACCAGGACACGCCTCTGTGCCCAAAATGAAGTACTCTGGGTAAAGGTCATGTGTGGTCGTCAGTGTGACTTTGGCAGGAACTAGTTTATCCAAGTACCAGTGAACGCCGATGCCATGGACATATCGAGCAGCATGAATGTCACTCAGAACCTACAGCAGGAAAGAGTCAGTGAAAGATGAAGAGAGCTCACCTGACTTCTTGACTTTTTATTCCTGTGATCCTTCTACATGTTTCAATGTGTGCCATACCCATTAACTCCTAACACTGACAGGAATCTCAGCTAATCCAAAATGCATGATATCCCACCCTTCTTTCTTCCTATGCTTACCACTTTGGCCCAGTGAGGAAGCAGGAGTCTCTGGTCATCCAGGATCATAAGGCGGGTTTTGGCATATGGGGATGAATGGAGAGCAGGACCGAGGTCCAGAGCAATCCAGTCACGCTGGAGCTCAGGAGTGAAACCCAAAGCCTGGAAGCTGTAATTGGTTATTTCACCTGCAGTAGGTTCATTTCCTGTAGTCAACGCCCAGAATGAGAGATTGTGCTTCTTGTACTCTTCCAGAAATCTGAGAGAGGAATATCACTCATGATGAAAAAGAACAAATAAGAGACAGTATTTATTTGCTTCGAGTAAGTGTTAGGAGCATGTTCTCATTGGAATTATGTTATTATTATTATAGTTGTTATTATTATTTTTTGCAGTATTAGTAGTAGTAGTAGTAGTAGTAGTAGTGGTAGTAGTAGTAGTAGAAGTAGTAGAATATCAAGCACAAAAATTTAGTCAGTGTACTTATTGTGTCCAAAACCACTTTTCACTATATAGGTCATGTGCCATATTCAAATAACACAGTGCATACTGGGTATTCTGCAGCCTCAAGGACACTACATATTGCAGTGGGTGCTGGATATTCTCCACTCTACTATTGGACATGAATACAAAAAAGGTGGATAGTGATAATAATCCTGACTAAGGGCGTGTAATAGTATGGTTCATGTACCTGATATAGTACTGTGCCCAGGTTTTATACTCTTTGCCCCCAGGCTTTCCTTTAAGCAAGCCCTTCCCTATGAGCTCACCACTGGTCTTCAACCAAGCTGGGGAGCTCCAGGCAGAAGCGAACAGGGACAGCGGGCGAGCAGACAGGGCTTGTGCCCACTGCAGCAGGGGAATCTGTGAAGGACTAAATATTAATTACTACATTATAAAGAAGCACAAAGTCCACATAATTAGATATGCATTTGCAAACTATAATAGTCTATGACTATATACTTTCATGTGTGTGTCTTCTTCAGACAGACTAAAGTTGAGCAAGCTGTAGTCTTCAGGCGAGTCAGCGTATGTATACAGACGAGTTGAAAAATCACAACTGGCCATCGGTACTCGGACCACAGTGTACTCTATACCTATAAACATAAGAGAGGCAGAAAGTGATTGTTTCACGTGGCTTACTTCAATTCAATTCAATTTTATTTGTACAGCGCTTTTTTTTTTTAATTTTATTTTATTTTTTTTTTACAATGGACATTGTAACAAATCAGCTTTACAGAAATAAATGGATTCAAAATATATTGTAAATATGTGAATTTATCCCTATTGAGCAAGCCAGAGGCAACAGTGGCAAGGAAAAACTCCCTGAGACAATATGCGGAAGAAACCTTGAGAGGAACCAGACTCAAAAGGGAACTCATCCTCATCTGGGTGCAGTGGATAGTGCAATTATAAATAAATCCCTTCTATTACTGTGTACTATATGAACAAATAGTGCAAACCAGTAAATTCATATGCAAATTAAAGTCATGATGACGCTGCCTATTCCTATGAAGATTTAAACCCAGGTTAAAACCTACTCATTGTTTTATTAGCTAATTTGTGTTTTTTGGAACTTTTTGTAGTGACTTTTGTCTTTTTTTTTTCAATTAATTTGTTTCATCTTTTAATCTTTTACATGTACATCACTCTGAGTTTTTTTTTTTACTCAAACTAAGTGATATGAATGATTATTATTAATAGTAACAGCTTATTAATAGTAGTAACAGTATTCAGAGGTCTGTTGTTATATAATGTTCTACACAATTTTATCCCCAGATTATCCCCATCTCTCTCTCTCACCCTCTGGGGAGAAGTACTGTCTGAGCAGCTGGTCCTGGGCTCTAGTCGATAGAGAGAGAATGTTCATGGCAGCCGCATCTGTCATGGCTCCTCCAAAGCCTTTAACATGCTGGTACTTTTCTGTGGGGACCAGAGTGATCCTGAGAGCTGTGAGAGACAAGCAGGCAAGAGAGAAACTGGGTCAGTGCTGGGAATAGTGACTATAGATTTATTCTTAGCAGGTCTAATGATGCCCTAATAAATGTGTAATGTTACAGTTCAGAATCTTTCTTCAGCACAATTATAGTATGGAATTCTTCACTCTTAACTTAATATTTAGTGCATGTATTCTATGTGGAACAGAAAACAGCTAGTCTTGTTGGTGGCTTATGTCATGCATAAAGGAGAAGGAAGCTGATGTCTGTAAACGATATTAAACTGCTGTTTACACCACAGTCAGTTACAACTCTGCAATCTCTGTGGAAACACTTGAAACGCTTTCTAGCCGCTGTTATATCTGATAAAAGCACATTTTTCCTCCATGATGTTATTCACAATAGCACACTCCCTCTCGTGTTGTATTGCCCAAATATCACAATCTCTCCTATTCATTATTTGTTACTTGACCTTGTTATGAACCTTCTTCTTTGTGTCAAGAAGCAGTCAAACAGTTACTTAGATGTGTTAGACTGCTGAAATTAGGATGATCCACTGCTTACTAACAGCTGCAGTTTCCCCATACCTGCTCCAGTGCTGTTCTTCTGCACTTGACCCTGCTCCCTCTGAAGTCTCCTACCCGCCCTGCTGCTCAGGAACGACAGGAAGTGGCCCACAGCAGGCAAGCTGACATGACCAACCGAGTCGCAGTATGTAGCATTACATTCACACACTACAGAGCTCTGGCCAAAGGACCTCGCCTTGCACTCATCACTGCCTGCTGTGACAAATTCAGCACACACACACACACACACACACAATCTCTTTAAGTAAAAACGTCAAGATTTTTTTTGTTTGTTTGATTTGATTTTTTGTTTTGTTTTGTTTTTTAATGCAGTTTTTCTCGTGGGGACCAGCCAAATGTCCCCCACAAGATGAAAACTGTCAGATGTCAGGATGCACACCATATTTACTGGTGATCAGAAAATATTCACAAAGCAATTCAATTAAGATTAAATAGTTACATTCAATATTGCACTGTTTTCTGCAATGCATGAACCAACCTCTGATGTGTGTGATTGTCCCGGTTAGAAGAACAATCAGAATAAACAGATCTGCTGCCCTCATACTGTCTCTGCCCCTGTAGGTCACCTGGCTGAATAAGAAAACACCAGCTCATATTCCTCACGAATAACAGTGTAAACAAAATACAACAAAACATAACACACTGAACAAAATTCGTGGGCGCTTACCTGTGAACAGTCTTCATTAGTTACAGCTACATGTAGTTTTCCACTCAAGCCATTTGCAATCATACTAATATACGGCCATTAGCAACATTTTGTAAACAAGTCTCACTTCCTGATCATTTGGCTGTCTGAGGTCACATGACGGTCACGTGACAGATGGCGTTTCATTACTGCCGTCCTCTAGATGTCGCAAACATCAACATACAGAAAACCTTTATATCAGTTCACTACTTTTTAAAATTATGGAACGTGCATTAAGTAGTTTGAGAAATTTGAGTACTTTATTACAGTGTGTCGGGAAGATAAAGCTAAAATCCTGTTCTGCATGTCCAGCCCCGTCGTGTTAAAGGATGCTGCCCTACATGTGTCTAATGAGGGCTAGTGACAAATGAGAAGTGTCGCTGCATGTGAATTATAGTCCCCTAGTTTTACCCTCTCGCCTTTCAGCATGGTGGACTAAATAAAGTAAAGGGTAAGAAAAGTGAGATGGACTCTAACATCACTTTCAGGCTTTGCAATTACAGAAACTGAGCATGAACTTTTTCAAATAGAACAGCCAACAGTGTTATTACCAAAGGCTTCAAATATCTATGTCTAATGCTAGTTAATATACTGTACATACCATGTTTATATATATATTACACACACACACACACATCAGCCATAACATTAAAACCACTGGCAGGTGAAGTGAATAACACTGATTATCTCGTTACAATAGCACCTGTCAAGGGTTGGGATATATTAGGCAACAAGTGAACAGTCAGTCCTTGAAGTTGATGTGTTGGAAGCAGGAAAAATGGGCAAGTGTAAGGATCTGAGTGACTTTGACAAGGGCCAGATTGTGATGGCTAGACGACTGGGTCAGTGCATCTTCAAAACGGCAGGTCTTGTGGGGTGTTCCCGGTATGCAGTGGTTAGAACCTACCAAAAGTGGTCCAAGGAAGGACAACCAGTGAACCGGCAACAGGGTCATGGATGCCCAAGGCTTACTGATGCGCTTGTGGAGTGAAGGGTAGACCGTCTGGTCCGATCCTGCAGAAGAGCTACTGTAGCACAAATTGCTGAAAAGGTTAATGCTGGCTATGATAGAAAGGTGTAAGTACTCACAGTGCATCGCAGCTGTTGTGTATGGGGCTGTGTAGCCACAAACCGGTCAGAGCGCCCATGCTGACCCCTGTCCACCACCGAAAGTGCCTACAATGGTCACGTGAGCATCAAAACTGGACCATGGAGCAATGGAAGAAGGTGGCCTGGTCTGATGAATCACATTTCTTCTACATCATTTAGACAGCCAGGTGCATGTGTGTCGCTTACCTGGGGAAGAGATGGCACCAGGATGCACTATGGGAAGAAGTCAAGCCGGCGGAGGAAGTTTGATGCTCTGGGCAATGTTCTGCTGGGAAACCTTGGGTCCTGGCATTCATGTGGCTGTTACTTTGACATGTACCATAGTTATGCTGCCATGCACTGTGTGTTCTGACACCTTTCTATCATAGCCATCATTAACTTTTCAGCAATTTGTGCTACAGTAGCTCTTCTGTGGGATCAGACCAGACGGACTAGCCTTCACTCCCCACGCGCATCAGTGGGCGCCCATGATCCTGTCGCTGGTTCACCGGTTGTCCTTCCTTGGACCACTTTTGGTATGTTCTAACCACTGCATACCGGGACACCGCACAACACCTGCCGTTTTAAAGATGCTCTGACCCAGTCATCTAGCCATCACAATTTGTCAAAGTCTCTCTAATCCTTACACTTGCCCATTTTTCCTGTTTCGAACACATCAACTTCAAGAACCGACTGTTCGCTTGCTGCCTAATATATCCCATCCCTTGACAGGTGCCATTGTAACGAGATAATCAATATTATTCACTTCACCTGTCAGTGGTCATAATGTTATGGCTGATCGGTGTATATATAATATGTATTCACAAAAAATATATATATAGATGCAAGTTCCTCAACACAAGTCTTACAAATTCAGAATGTTATTTTTTCCATTACTGCACACAATTTTTCTTCTTAAATGGAATGATACAAAGTGTCATCTAAACCCTTTCTCACTTTTTCCAGGCAGGGACCCCTTTCACTGTAAGATAAATTTCATAGACTCCCCTCAAAACAGATTTATTTTTAATGAACATAATCCAACGATTCCAGTTAGACTCATTATATAAATGTGTGCCATAATATTTTGGTTATTCACTGGAGCTGTAAAGGTTTTTTTTATTATTCCTGAACCATCCATCAACAGGCCCGAGACGACCAAACCTTATTCATTTTGAGTTATTGATGTTTGGATTAAACCCATTCAGTTCAAGTGACCAGACTAACTATAAAACCTCAGTTATAAACTTAAAAACTTAGATAATGGTGGGTTATGATTTCCAACACTGAAATAATTTTTTTTTCTCCCAGAAAACACAGACCCCATTGAGAACTGATCTGGACATTTACATTCCTAAATATCCCAAGGAGATGCCAGCTTTGATCGGTTTCTCTCAAATAATAATATTGATATAAAAAGATATTTACAGTTTTAGTCTTTAAGAGTATGCCTTATGGCACAATGAATATACCTAATCCTTGACTGATAAAATGTGCTTTGTACAATGTTAAACATTGCTCGCTTTATGCTTGGGTGTGAGAAGAAGGAGCCTAATGTGATGGGCCAATTTTTCTTCAAAGGCTTTTTATTATTAAAGACAGCAGTGGCATATGTGGACTGTATCATGGATAATTTTACACAGACAGAGACGGGAGAGAGAGCGCAAAACGGAGGGAACATTTATTACAGGAAGGCACACAGTCTTTCCAAGATGGACGGATTTCTGTTGCTGAGAAAAATGAGTTCTTTCTTTCCTTCTTCTGTTTGACCTGCAAAAAAAAGAAAGCAAAGGTTTCCTTTAATATCACTTATAAATGTGAATGTATGTTTGCTGCCACTTACAGCCACTTACTGTGAGGATGCTGCAGCCAGTTACGGTCCATGTAATACAGATAACAGCTCTCAAACTCCTGATCGTTGTATTTCGAAACTGGGATTGGCACAAATGGGTCCATCTTATCAAATCCCACCTAAAAGACAATGTAAAATATTGTTCATTTGTCCGATACTGTATTGCACAGTTTATACTATTTCTAATCAGCTGACATACAATAACAGTAGGACATGAGTGTAAAAGCATGAAAGTATTCTTGGATCCTCTTAAATGACTGATTATTAATGATTAATTAATAATGGTCTTTTTACACACCTCTCCCAGCAGCTGAGTTGGAAGGTAATCAGAGCGAGACGTGTACAGAGACCCTGTCTGAGACAGCGTTGTAAGAATGGCTCCTCCACTCTAAGAAAGAAGAAAAGAAATAAACTGAACATGAGGAAATAGAGCCAACAATATTATATATAATATTGCTTTTAATAGTATAATAATTATGGTGAAGAGTGGTAGAGTATTAACATTTACCCAGTCATTCCTCAGCATTTTTCTCAGGTTGTGAATAAGCGTTAGCTCGTCTGCGGACACCTGAGATAAAGATGTGATGTAAAGAGTTAACATTAGATACTAATGGAGTGATGTAACTTCAAAGAGCCTTTGAGGAGGCATGTATGGGAAAGTGCTGTACCTCACTCTTGTCCTCCTTCTTCAGAGTTGTCCTGCCCCACAGAGCATTGACTCCATCTACAGCCACAGCCAGTCTGAAAGCTCCATCTGTAGCACTTCCAACCTGCAGCTTCAGCTCACGCAGTAACGCACCTACCACGTCACTGCTGCTCTTCACACGAGTCACACCCTGAAAACCAATCAGACGGAAATGCAAACCATGATATAACATCTAGAGCATCATGTAATCAACAGTAAGGCAGAAACCATGAGGAGAAACAAAAGGATTTGATTCAAGAATTTTTATTATCTGTCAGAGGATGGACATTTGTCTTTTGGCTCCCAAACAACTCAACACACATCAGACATAACAGATGGTCCTATGTCAAAAAATGACCCCAGTAGAACAAATTAGAACTCCTATGCATTAATTTTAAAAGTATTTTAATACAATTCTTACACAATATTAAGCAAATCAAGTTTAGTTTAGCAGGAAGAGTGGATGAGATGATGAGGAATGATCATTAAAAAAATAAAAAATAAAAACCTGACCTGATTAACCAGTTCTCCTAAAGGCCGTCCTTCTTCTGTACTCTCTCTCTTTGTCCACACATACCGCTTTGTTGTCTTTATCTGTCAACAGCAATTAACAATGAGTTACTGAAAGGCATGTATACCATAGCACGTTGAAATGCTCGAATCTGATTGGTCAGAAGGTATGAATTATTTCTGTGTAACAGCTCGGCTCGTACAGTAGTTTTAGCAGTAACATGAGTGATAGGTTTACAATAACATGCTCATTGTAATACGTTATAATCTAAGACTAATAATAAACAGATTTAAAAATGTGTTGCTTATCAAAGGAAATTTGATAATTGTATAATTGCTGATGTGCTGCCATTTTTTTTGTTAGGAAATGTTTATTTAACATTTATGGAAGCAGTCTCAGCTGTCAGCGCTTCATAAGTCATGGTGCTTCATGTTTTTTGAGAGAGAGAGAGAGAGAGAGAGAGAGAGAGAGATGAGAGAGGACATGCTGATGAGGGAATGACTGTCTATCGCAGCTATAACAAACTAACTTGTCTCTCGGATGTTCCACAACATTAAAGCTTAACTATAAACCATTAAAAAGTGTTATGTATCAATTATTAATAAATTAAACATTATAATCTTTCACAAATCACTGTGCTATAAGCAGAGTAACACACTCCAGACTGTGCTGTTACATGAAAATAATAAACTTTTTACACCACCCCAGCATGGATTCTTTTCGTATAGCCACATGGTCTGTCGTGTTATTCCTTACATATAAAAGTAGCCAATGTTCAGAAATGGCAAACACTTCTTAGAAAACTCCATACCAAAATATTATAGTCAATCTAGTCAGCATTCAACCTTCTCAAAACTAGTTTACTAACATTACAATAACTGATTACTTGTTGTGAGGCTCAATTTGATTGTTGATTAATTATTAATAATTACCTTCCCTTAATTGCCTAGTTATTAATTACCTTAGACAGAAAATGCTCATTCGTGATTTTAAAATTCTTCAACCACTGGGAGGCCTGGATTGGCTGATCAAAGCGACCTGGACGAGATGATGAGGGAAGCAGCTCATTACAGTTTTTAACCCACAAATGAGCTATAGAGAGAAAAGAGAAAAGGGAGAGAACAAATTTAAATGTACATGTAGTGTACATGGACATGACAATTGTTCCCAACTAAACTTAACCTGCTTAAATAAAGTGGTGAGAAGTACCAGGTATAGCATTCTCCTTGCAAACATTCAGCTACTAATAAATAGAAGAACACTGGGTGTCTGTTTATCTCATGCTTTTTTCCATCAGGTGACTGACTGCATGAGTTCCTTACCATCTGGTATGTGCAGAACCAACCAGCCTTGAGTGGAACAGAAATGCAGCGCGTGGCACAGAGACATGGTCTTCCCACAGCCGGTCTCTCCATCTAATACATTGTCAAGGAACACACTGAACATACGGAAGAATAAGGAGTAGCTCTAGGACTATAGGAGTTTAAACAGAACTGACATATACACTTAGAGGTATTTAAAAAGAAAAAAATCTACTTAGAAATGGTGCATGTGAGAGGATACAGAGCAGATAGCGCACGGCAGGTTTGCTATAGTCTGCTCTTTTCAAATAAGAGATGAGCTCCAGTGCTGGCTGTCTCACCATAACACAAGCTTCATTAAATGTCTTTATCTGCAAACACAGCAGACACAAATGATATTTTGTGAAATCATCACTCAATATTTTCCTTCTTCTCTGCATAGGGATGCACAAGAAAGCTGCTCACCTGCATCTGGAAGCGTGAAGGCAAGCCATGGGGAAACATTGTGCGCACATGTGCAGGAGGAAGGGTGTAGTACTGACCAGCATGATGCCCCATATGGCATGCCTGTGAAGTAGATCAGAGTGAGAAATAGGCATAAAGAGCAAGTCACATCTTCATATTTCATGTCAGTGACAAACGAGAGAACATGTAATAATCAATTGGAGATTTTAGGCTGTCTGTACACACCGGATCATTCTCTGAAGTCCTGAAAATGGAGAAACGATTCGACACATCAGAATCTACAGCCACTGCAGTCTTATCCAGCTGCTGCCCATTACCACTGATGTGAAGTGGACGTGTCTGAGATGCCTAAAGAGGACACCATAGATCAGTAGTATAATAATAATAATAATAATAATAGTAGGAAGAAGATAACACAGATGATTATATTCATGTCTACAGTTTTTGCAGTAAGTAAGAAGAAAGAATTTCATTGCATATTGTACACCATATTTGTGCATGTGATAATAAAACTTGATCACTGAGGTACTTTTGAATAAGAACAAAGAACAGTGTAAATTAAGAACAAGAAACAAAAGGAAGTTAACGTTTTACACTTACAGTTACACATAATCTGTGACAAAGTCTTGGGAGATTCAGGTTCTGTAAGAAATACACATTCAAGTTTAGATCAACGCCTTTAACACATTATCACAGTTCTGAAATCACAGTAAATTACTCCTGTAAAACTGCTCATACACAACGAACATCATTCCCAATATTTCTTCTTTTAGGTCAGTTAAATCAGACTGACACCTTTATTCATTTAATTTCCATTTGCTCATAAAGCACTCTTGATACATAGCTAACAAGTCAGACTGTGTCTCTGTGCCTCTTGCTATGCATCTCTTTTATAGCAGATTATCTTCTCAGTCGCGTTTCCTCAAAATCAGGGGCAAGAAAAACAGACAATTTCCCCGACCTCTATCTGTTTTTGTGCAAAATGTGCAATTAACCTTGACTGGGTACAGACAAACCGGCTGCTAGCTAACGCTTTAATGCCAACGCATGTTAGCTTAGCACAAAAAAAACTAAAAAAAATAAACGAATGAGGTTACAGCTGCTTACCATGTTTCAAAAGGAGCTGCTCACCATCCACAAAGATACTAATTCATACAAGCCTGACTGTTAACGATGACAAGAAGTGGAGAAATAAGGCTTCGTCCTGTCACATACACACGCTGATGGGCGCCGCCATGTTTGTTTCACGGAGGGGGGTGACGTCACGAATCACCAGGCAAGAGAGTAGTTTTGGAGAGCAACCTAAAATTCGGCTGCGCAATAACATGAGTCCTGCTGTTGTGTTGTTGTGTTGTGTTGTTGTGTTGTGTTGTTGTGTTGTGTTGTCCGCCAATTTGCTATTTTCCTCTGTCATAATTATGGTTTATCTCATCTTCTGACTGGCATAAACCTTAATGATATCAGATAAAGCCATAGAAAATGAATGGGCCAGACTATGAGAAGATGTAGAATGAAAATTCTCTCTCTCGCTCTCTCTCTCACACACACACACAACACATTTGCAAGGCACATGCCATTGCCACTCATGTGCATGAACACAAATTTGCACACAAATGGGACTGATTGAATATGTTAAATTTGTAAATGAAATGTTGAATTTATTTATTTATTTATATACTCACCCTGTGGCACTGCTCATTTTGCCTCATAACATGAATGAACCCATGCAGTTTGCAAAGCAAGTAAAGGTTTGTTGTTTAGGTCACTGGCACTTCTCATTTTACCTTTTAACCTTATTACATTTGTAATGCTTAACAAGCAAGTCTCCTGGCTAAACTCTGACATGCTAAACTAGCCTACCAGTCTTTGATAATCCCTCAACAAGGTTTTGCACTGGTCTCTGATCTACATAATTGTGGAGTGAAAATTATTAGGGGTTATTTCAGCAAAAATGGCCTCTGTACACAAATCTGGTGGTTTCTAATCTTAAATATTGATTGAACAAGAATTTTTATGTAATAAAAAATAATAATTTTAAAGAGATACATCAAATATTTCTATGACAACTAAAATAATATGATTGAAAACAAAGCGAAACCCTTAAGCCAAGCAATCAATTTACAAAACGTCTTCTTTTGTTCGAAGTGTAAATTTGTTAATGTAGTTACGATATGCAGATGTGTAGTAATGTAGATATGGAAGATCAGTGGATAAAAATGATATGTTCAATATCAGATCAGTAGTGAAGTGAAGTGACGTGTGGCCAAGTATGGTGACCCATACTTGGAATTTGTGCTCTGCATTTAAGCCATCCAAGTGCACACACACAGTAGTGAACACAAACACACACCGTGAACACACACCCGGAGCAGTGGGCAGCCTTTTTTGCTGTGGCGCCCGGGGAGCAGTTGGGGGTTCGGTGCCTTGCTCAAGGGTCTCACCTCAGTCGTGGTATTGAGGGTGGGAGAGAGCGCTGGTCATTCACTCCCCCCACCTACAATCCCTGCCGGACCTGAGACTCGAACCCACGACCTTCAGATTCTTCGGGTTGCAAGTCCGACTCTCTATCCATTAGGCTACGACTGCCCCCGTGGCTGGCATTAATATATCTTAAGCTGGTTTGCCAGCTGCCAAAAAAACACTATCGACTGAGGCTTGTTAGGTTTAGGATTTCCTTTTTCGTTGTGATGCGTTATATAATATCATATACATGATACAGACATGTTCACACACTGTAAGAACATAAACAGATTGACACAACCTTTTTACATTTCCAGACATCATTCCATATCGGCTGTGTGGTTGAGTGCCTATTCTTTTGAGTGGGCTTCACCAAAGGACATAGTAAGGGACACAGAAGATAAAGTGAGAACACAAAGCATAGAGTGAGCACCCTTCTAAATCCCTAAAAGAGAAATAGAACATGCTACGGCCTCGAAGGCACATGCAAACAAGGACCACAAGACCACAAATGTGTCATTTGGGAAAGAGCATATAAATAAATAAATAAAGACCTACAGGATGAAAAAGCAAGGGATAAAAAAGAATAAAAGAGTTTTGTTATTAGCCTAAAAAGGAATTTTTGTCGCTTTCATAAGCTAGTTGATATTATAATGGTTAAGAGGAATGTTACTATTTTGTTTTCAAATTTTCAGCGTAATTTCCTCCGTTATATAGAGTATATGCCAAGTCATGCAGAATGTTTGAAACTCATCAAGAATTTTTACATAATAAAAAATAAAATTTTGAAAGAGATACATCAAATATAATTTCTATGGCAACTAAAATAACACATTTCCTTGCTGAATTGAAATAGTAAAGTCATCACCTCATAACTGTGACCACACAAGGGTAGCCTATATAAGATCCTTGTCCTCTGGCCATTCTTGTCAACCTGAGTGACCCAGGTGGCATGGCTGCCCTCCCCTCTGTCACAGAGCCTAGGATAGATATATAACTGTCAGATCTACTTTCTTTTGTTATGGATTGCCAAGGCAATTTCCTTCAGAACCTAGTGGAGGCAGTATATCAAAGTTGTCATGAGTTCCAACATGTCCTTTTGGTGCATAAATGTTGAAACTGCTTCCTCTTGAGAATGGTAATTACTCAAGTGCTGATATTGTTCTCCACTGAGGATAAGAATCACCTGATGTCCTGATACTGTACTCTTTTGAGGGTGAGAATCACAAACTCACCACAGAGCACATAGGCTGCAATGATGCAGAATTCAGGCTGTAAAATCTAGCAGATGTAGATGATGAGCTCCCTGTTGCTGCTTCATGACTATCCACAAGGGACACTCCTCTTAGTGCTGCCAAGGAAGTAGCCATAGTACATGTTGAATGGCATCTAATAGAAGAAAGTGCATCTTGATCTGCTTTCAATTATGCTTACGCAATCACTTCCTTCACCCAATGAGCTAACCTGTAACTCCTGTAGCTAACCTGTTTCTCCAAAGCAAATAAACAGCTAATCAGTGACCCACTAGCTGACAGTCACTCAGTGGTCACAGGCACACTCTATTCTGCAACCATAGATATGTTGATTGGTTTATTAATACACTGTGGTGAGAGTAGCAGAAATGTTGGGTTCATCCATGGTATGACATGTGTGAACTCTGGTTCCCAAAACAGACACAGTGTGGTGAGTGAAAGGATATGCAGTTCTTGCATGCAGACCTGTCTGGTAATAATGATGGCTAGCAAAAAAGCTGCCTTAAGCAAAAGCCAATTTATATCCATACCTTCCACACACTTTTAGAGTAGAACCAGAAAAAGATGCTTCTACTTCTGACTCTGAAAAAACTGCAAAACATCATTTGTAGAGCAAGATAAGGGGTTTATGCCTAGTGGTTTGCACTATTTTGAGAATGTTACCTGCTTACTCCTGGTGAATAAATGCAGCAGGCACAATCATGACCCTGTGTCTGACCCTTTACAAAAATGCCAGTATGCTGGGATGGATCCCAGGTCAGACCCATAATTTCAAGGTTTGTGGTCTGTTGTGCCACAATGACTCTTCCATCAGAGATCACAGGTCTGGCCTAATGGGTAGAATGAATGGAGAGCCTGTCAGTAACAGCCTGTCAGTAACATAAACAATAGGTAGTACCATGATCTGTTTGGCCAGATTAGGTCTTCCAATCTTCTGTTGGTGTTCCATGTTAGCTGAACTACCATCTTGTAAATATGCCATTCCCACAGGACTTCTGTAAGACAGCATGTCCATTATCTGAGAGCATTGGACCCAGTAGCTAGGCAGGTCATAAGAGAGAAGATGTGGATCTGTCCACTTCTAGCACTTGCTTGCCCAACCTCAATATCGTTTTCAATTTTGCGCCCCCTTGGTGGTTGATGTAAACTAGACTTGCATCAAATTACACTTTTCTTCTGTTCTGAGCATTCTGTCAATATCATACTGGTCTGTGGCACAACATACCTAGTTTCACTACTGGAATTGCAAATAAGAGTATTCCAGCTCTATGTAGAAAGTTTTTAAATGGGCAAAATGTGGCCATTTGCAATTTCATGACTGCATTCATAATTGAGACAGCTCTGTCTTCAGTCAAGCTTATCATCCAGATGAAGGAATATGCCCAAAGCCCTGCACTGAGGGGCTCTAAGGTGACTTGTACACATTTTGTGAACACCTTGGGTGCCAAAGCTAACCCAAAGGGAAGGGTACTTCACTACTCCACACTGCAGATAAATGGCCTGTATTCCACAGCAAATGAAGTCTTTCAGATCTACGGTCACAACCATAGGCTCCAACTTATAAATACAATTAGTGGTGCCATAGCACTACAATTACCATCACTCAAGGTGTGCATCAACACACACCCATTTCACAAATTTAATAATAATAAAATTAGCAAGGAACAAAGGACAGAACACTATACTTAACATCACTTCCTCAACTTGATATAATGAGATTGGGAAAGAGGGCAAGAATGGCTTGGCAGGGCCTTTTTATAGGCTGTGTATAGGCTTTTGCAAATTAGTCCTAGTCAATAACCTGAACACTGTTCACTGATGAGGTAGTAAAGAATGGGTAATAATCAAGCGTTAATTAGTTCACAAATGAACAAATTGGTTGGTCCATTTACTAGTTGATTATTTCATCATTATTTATGAGAGAAGTATACTGATAAGCTAACTGATGAGTTCATAGTTAACATTAACATACTTATCCACTATTAATGAGCTGACTAATTAGTCCACTAATCTACTGAAGAGCTAATATGGGTGTGCTAATTTGATAAGCTATAGTTAGTAAGCTAGTTGATAAATAGGTTAATTGTGACCTAGTGGGTTATTTGAAGCTTACATTAAATAACTGAAACATTTAGTTTGGTGAAACATAATGGATGAGTTTATTAAAGAGTTTATTGCTGAGGTAATCTGATTACCACAATCAATAAGATGACTTAATGCACCAATGACAATATCATTATATTAATAATGATACTAATGTAAGTTACCAGATACATTAATGGATTAATTGACTAATAATTGACTGCTTTACTTTAGTAGCTGGTTAGTTAAATGATCAGCTACTACTGTGTATGTGGTTTCTTGATGTGGTTTGTTTTCTCACTCGGATTTATTATAGCTCTTCTCATCCCTCCATATAAAGTTATGGCAGATTTAAGTGGGTGTGTTGGATCAAACTCAGAGAGGAATGCCACCTCTGGTGACTTACAGTAATGCACTTATTTTTGGATGACAACACGTTAAAGTAAACGAAGCAGAAATCAAGCAGCCATGGTGATTTGGTAATCTTCTGGGCTGAGCATCGATGCAGTCCAACTTGGTGGGATATGAGCACATCTAAAGTGGGTTCATCAATCGGCTTAAAAATGTCGGAAATTCAAGTAGTAAACAATCGGAGGAAGTGCTTGGGGATGAGTAATAAAGTACTAGATGGGTTTTATTGTCGAGAATCCAGCAGTGCATGCCACGCGACTGCTTCAGGTCCATTACGGGTACATTCTAATGAGTTTGTTTTTCTGTCATCGTCCCCAGTCATGGACGCTAGGCAGTGCTCGTTATCTTTAGTTGAACAGGTCGGGCACAGACCGGTACTGCACTCCACTGATCGCTTAAGCGATTACCTACTAGCAGTGGATATGTGGGTACACAATGTACGACTGTGCTTTTGATGTAAAACAACTGCGCAAGAGACGGATTAGCGGGCGGGAGAGGAGAAGAGAGGAGAGGAGAGGAGTGAAGAGGAGTGGAGGGGAGTGGAGGAGAGAAGAGGGGAGGGGGCGCAGGAGAAGGGGGAACTTGAGTGTCGTACGCAGTTGCACAATGTTCATCTTCACGGCTCCATCAGTGCACGTAAAGCTCGCGCAACATCCCTGCGTTTTAGCGTTTCAGCTCAGTGCGTTGACTCGAAAATGAGCTGGAGGATATACTCCACGGTGTGCTAGAAAATAGCTTCTCGCAGCGTGGGTAAGTCCAGGCTCGTTTTCTAAACCGACTTGGAAATGATTCTTTTCTGAATCGCCTCCTCCGACTTTTTTAGACCTCGTTTCGGAGTGGAGCTGAGCTGAGCTGCTCCGCAATTTCAATGTTCATATTTAGGCCATGGGAAAACGTTAAACCACGGTTTCTTTTATTATTCCGCCAGGAAATTAGTTTGGCTGTTTCATTTCATCTGGACGAGCTTTTAGGAAGCTGAATAATTACTGGCGTCCCATCCGTGCCTGCCTAGGTAACTTAAATATTTTTCTGAAGAGTCGCAAGCGTAGTATTTTGCAATCTCCCTGCATGACCTAATGCTAAACGCAGCACCGTTATAGTCTGTTGTCAGTGTCGCTTATTTACGCACTAACATGAACAACTGCACGTATTATCTATAAGCTGAGTGTAGCAGTCGACTCTCCTGCACAAGTACACTGCGTGTTCTTCTCCACTGATGTGGCGGAAACGCCATTGTAACATTGCTGCTAATTAATTACCCCGCGTTTCTCTGGCCCTTCTTCCTCGTCGTGTTGTGTTCTAGTTTATTCTATTTTCGGAACACCAGCTTATATCTAGGTCAGAGAAATAGTGCAGAAACGACAGTCGGCTGGTGGTTTTAAGTTCCTCAGATGAGTCGATGGCAATCTCAGTCCCTTTTCAGGAGCACTTCATGGAGAACTCAATTCACTGAGGAAAAAAAAAAAAGCAAGAAAGAAAACAACAACAGACAAGTCTATCACCTTATCCATGCTGCTATTCTTATATACAGACTACTGCTATTTAAAAATGTACAATCATGTCAGCTTTCACCACTGTGCTGCATGGCAGAGTCATGGTGCCAAAAATTATGACTAATATATCACTGATCTAACAGATATATTTCTGTCAACTTCTGTGTTCTGAGAATATTTCAGGACTGCTACTGCTTTTTATGGTCCTGCTACTGAGGTAATATCTGAAATGTAGTACCTTGCCAAAGGCTGATTGCACTTGACGAAGGAAGGACATGAGTGTATCCTTCAAACAAATGAGAACTACTGAAATAGACCTGAAGAGAGAAAGTGTGAAAGTGAGATAATGAGAACAAGAAAGGAGAAGAGGTGATCACTTGCTAAGTGAATGCTTGCTCTGGTGGTAGAAGAGAATTAGTCGAGAGGAAGAAGGGAGGGGAAGAAAAACATAGTGGCTTAAAATTACTTGAAGAATGTATGAGGTCATTTATATATTTGCCAAAAAAACATTAGCAAAGATGTCAGCATCACTCCTATTAGTCTTGTCCGGAAAGGGCCAGTGTGGCTGCAGGGTTTTGGTCTAACCAAATAGGGGACATACCTTAATCCACTTGTTTAATCAGCTGATCTTTGTTTTCGAATGAATATTAGTAGTGATTCCTGTCTGTCTGAAATGAAAGCCTGCAGTTTTTCAAATAACACTGGTGACCCTGTATTAGAAAGATGAGATTTTTTAAAATATTTTTTTATTTTTTTCAATTATGTTTAAAGTTTTTAGAAGAGGGCTTATGATCCAGCATGTAAATAGAAACTTTTCTTTATTAATTTAATGTGATGAGTCAGTTCATCATTATTAGATTTCGACTTGCAGTGTACAAAGAGGGGGGACTGTTTTTGCTATTATGGAAAGTAATAAAATGGATAAAGAGAGAGGAAGCAGTTGGACTCTTAGAAGGTTTAGCAAGCCTGTGGCAAGACCTTCATAGGAAGGAGGTAGAAATAAGATGAATGATTGTGGTAAAATTTGAAAAGTAGGCATAGTTCCCAGTGAGGGAAAAAAAAGACCCTAAAATACCCTTTTTCACTTTGCTCTTGAACTGTGTTACTAATAGCTACAGTGTATGTATGTACACACGCAGTCTCACTCTGCTCTGTGCTGTCTCTGCTTTCCTCGGGCCATTTTTCTTTTTATCATTCTTTTGGGATTATTTTTTCTGGCACCAAACTCTAAATGGAGTATACGCTGATATACTCTATAAATCAAACACCTTTGAATGTTTTCTGCATTGAATTTATATAATGCTTTATTTTCACCACGGGGAGGTCCTAGATATTTTGGCTATTAATCAGGTGCTGTTTTATTTATTTAAATACATGCGGTATTGATGTTATTCAGTGACTGTGCCTCAGAGTGATTTGAAATGTACAGCGTCAAGTTTGTCGTTCAACACCTCTAATACAGCTTTAGATTGCATGTCCTGGGTTGTATTAATGTGTTCTTTCCCTCAGGCAATTGGCTGAGCTGTGGATTTTATGCTTCCCCTGTGGAAGTTAATGCACTGAGGTCATCATTCAGGATTGTTCTTAGAAATTAGCTCACACAGTGCAGTAAAGCACCTGCTTTTTGGAGAGCTCACAACATAGTTTCAACTGACTTTTCTAGGAAATATTCAGGAGGAATTTTAGCGATGGCTTGTTTACAGGAATAATTTACAGGAATGTGTTTCGATGAGATATAATGTATAATGCAGTTTATCTACTATGATTACGGCCACAGCTATTGGTGTTAACATGTTCTATACCTTTTTAATAATGATAGTATTACTAACAGTTCTGTCTTCTTTACTTCCCCATTCCTATAGGCCAGGAATATAATGAAAGAAGACAGCACCGATTTGGAGATTTTACATTTTTTGTTTAACAAGCACTTATCTTCATGCCTGGATCTGTCATCATCTTAATTTAATAGCTCAATAGCTCTGCCTTTCTCTGCCAATTTATTTCCATACTGAACATCCAAATGGATAAAAAAAGGAAGAATGATTTACCCACGCCAGCACCAGAGAGAGGAAGAGTGTATGAGGGGACAGAGGGTAGAAAAAAAACGAGAAAGACAAAATCAGAAGAACTGGATTTCATCTCTGAAGAAACTGATGGCAGAGATAAGCAGCTGCAGGATTTGACAGTTAAAGAGACTGACCAGTCGGAAGGTAGTATGAAAGCGAAGATCAGCCCTGGGGCAAAACGAACCAAGAAACCCCCAAAGAGCCTTGAGAACTTCATATGCCGACCTTCTGTTCGAGTGTTTCAGAGGCCTGAACCTGTGGGGCAAAGTGTCTGCAAACGAAGGGATCGTATAAGTGCTAAAACTAGAAGCTACAGTCAGTTATGTCATCCTGTCCAGAAGAAATGTAACACTGACTCATTGGTAACAAAAGACAATTCAGCTATGACAAATACTGATCCATCAGCACTTTCTCCCTCCTCTCTCATACCTTCTAGTATCACGTCTCCTGCTTCAGACTCCCCTAATACAAGGGCAGCTAAAAAGGTAGGAGCCAGTCATTTTTATGCTGGGCATTATTTTTGTTTTATTAATGTCTGAAATAAACTGCTGAAGGTCAGAATAAAAAAAAGTATGCCTTTCAGAGTGCAGCAGGAAATATTATGTACTGAACGTCACCATGAAAAATATGACATGAAATGTTCTTGACTGTCTTGAGCATAACACCTACATGGAAATGATGCACTTGATAGTTATTTGAAAATGTGAAATAACTCTGTATAATCTATGTTACAGATGCTTTATAACTTTGTAACTAACAGTTAATCCATTTTTTGCCTCACCTACTTTCTCTGCCTGTTGTAACTTGACACTGTCTCATTTTTCTTTCACTTTCTGTGAACTCTCTTTCACTCTCCACCTTCCATGTCACATTTAGTTATTATCTTTATCAGTATTTGATCAACTGATATAATACTCTCAATCTTTGTCTCTCGGTCATATTCTTTTAATTGCTGCTTTAGGTTTCTCCTTCTCTCTTGTCCTGTGTCACAGACTGTGGTTATGGATATTTTGTTCTCTTTCAATATCATACACTGAAAAGTAGTCATTTGAGGGATATACCAAGAAATCAGGAAAAAGAAAAGAAAGGAAACTTGGATTTCAGGTATACACAAGAGTGATTGTTTATAGTGATCTTCTACTTACCATGCATCATCTGTTTTGACAGGTTCTCCCAAAACAAACTAAGAAGACAGATTTAAAGTCAGATATAACACTACAGGAAACCCCACAGTCATCCAACAAACTGGCAATTTCTCACAAGATAACGCTTAATACTCACATAAAGCAGAAATACTCCTCCAAAAATCCTGATTCAAATTCCACCTCTCAACAGGACTCCAGCCCACAAGAGTGCATTAACATTCTTAATGAGGACAAGACACAGCAAGGTCAAGCCAGTCCAAACTCCAGTTATGGAAATCCAAATGAAACCAGTTTACATACTGTGTCATCCAAGCTAACATCCTGTTTTCAAAAAAATGTCTCAAAATGCAATGAAAGTAATTTGGAAATGCCTTCAGGTTTGCATTTGAAAACAAAGAAGGCCGAGGGTTGTGTGGATGATCCAAACCATGCTGATGTCAGAGTAGTAACTAATGAAAAGAGTAAGCACCAAAATGGCTCCACACAAGAGCCAAGTCCTTGTACAAATGACCTGCCAGAACACCCCACCTCGTTCCAAGTAACTGATTCCCCGTCCTCCAGTAAGTGCACGGACACCACATCAGACCTGTCAGAGAATAGTAGAGGAAGCAAAGGACAGAATGAAAACAAAGACCTAAATTGGACTTCAGAAATAACCATGAAATCCCCTAGAAACCCTGTTCCTGTGCACAAAAATTATGGCAGCACAAATGGATTGGCTAATGATGAGCATGGAAAGCAAGTCAAGCTTTGTACAAATCAAGAGCAAATTGAAGTACACTGTTTGACTGACACTAACAACTCTGTAGGTACTACATTAAATCCTCAAGTATCTCCTGCCCCAGTAAAACCTCTGATGGATGGCTTATCTTCAAATAGCAAGCAAGACAAAAAACTGTCAAAGAAACGACAGGTCAGAAGTCTTCGCAGCAATAAGATTGCAAGCATGGCCAATGAGATTAATCATAGTCCTGTTGCCTGTCAAGTACTACACAGTGGTTCACAAAATGAAACTCCATTCCGTAGTTCTTCAGAATCACTGTCCTCACCTCAGTGTGAACAAAATCCAATTGGACAACCTCCCAAAACAAAACCCTCTCAAAACTCAAAAAATTGCAATTCAGAAATTTCACCTCCAAATAATCCACCATCTAGGAAAAGGGGTAGACCGAAAACAAACAAATCAGGAGTACAATTTCAGGTGAACAATTCTCAAGTGTCTGTTGTTAATCCTCCT
The DNA here is from genome assembly GCF_027358585.1 of Pangasianodon hypophthalmus. Lineage (NCBI taxonomy): Eukaryota > Metazoa > Chordata > Actinopteri > Siluriformes > Pangasiidae > Pangasianodon > Pangasianodon hypophthalmus. Next base: position 22,934,384 of record NC_069710.1, read on the forward strand.
AATGATCAAAACCCAGAACACCTAGAGCCAGAACTTGATATGAAGCAGACAAGGCCTATAGCAAGAAAACGTGGGCGCCCCAAACAGTCTTTTTCTATCCAAGCACGGGAAACTCAGCCAGAATTAATCTCTAAGAAACAGGACTCTGGAGCACTTCATATTACCTCCAAAGACAAAGCAAGAAACATTCAAAAGTGCAAGAAACGCAAAAGAGTAATAATGAAGACAATCATTGGAAAGATCAATAAGATGAAACTGAAAAGGAAAGATCAAGTGCTCACACAGATTCTGTTGGGACAGAAGCAATGCGACAGTAGAGATATTTCTCACGAAGGCACAGAAGGAGATGCGTGCAGTCCAGATTCTACTGCAACACACTCCTTATCTTCCCTTGTATCATCTTTTGGAGGCAAACTTGGTTCTCAAATTAATGTCAGTAAAAGAGGAACTATCTACATGGGAAAGAGGAGAGGTCGCAAACCAAAATGTCAGACAGCCTCCAATATTTCCTCCCAGAAATCTCCACAGATGTTCCCAGACAACCCGCAGTTTACCCCCAAGTCTACTTTCGTGCAGCCATCCATAGATACCCAAAGTATTCCTTTATCAGGCTCCTCTAGCACACTTAAAAATATTGCCTCAACTTCATCATCTGGGAGGAGTTCACAGATAAATTTCAATACCCCCAAAATCAAAGCAACTTCCTTTAAACAGCTCAGTGAAAATTCCCAGGCTCACTGTGAAGTAACATTGACGTGTAACAGTGGGGAAGGAATTAATGATAACCCCACATCAGACAGGGGCGAGAGGAATAACAGGTTGGATGAAGGCATGGGATTTTGCTCAGCACCAGCCACGGGTTCTGTTTTCACAATGCCTGGTGTTCCTGGGAGTAATTCCTTTCAGGGTAGACCGAAGGCTCTTTCCTCCTTGCCTTCAGAGCACATTTTTTCTGCTCATTTGCCATTAGGCTCTGGTAGGCCACAAGATTCCAGTCCTTCATTGACATTCACAGACCAAGAGGCACATAAGTTTAAATGCCATAGGAAGGGCCATCACTGCCTTAGTCGAGAAAAACTTAGAAGACATAAATATAAATGCAAGAAGAAGTATATGCAACTCAGGGCCAAATGCCAAGACCCAGACTTCCTTGCGGATATTGACGACTTAGTTGTCAGACTGAGCAAGATCCGTATAGTGCAACGCATCACCCGAACAAAGCTTGGTGATGATGGTAACACAACTGGAAGAAAGACTGTAAAGGGCAAATGTCAATCCTATGATCTTCAGTGCCTACAAGAAAAAGTTCACCCCCCAGCCATGTTTCAAATTAACCTTAGTGGGTACTATTCGCCACATTCTGCCCTGTCCTGTGAACCCCTTCATTATGTTAGAATGGCAAATATGAGAAGGAAGCATGGTTGCACCTCTGAGCCAAGCGAACAAATTGTTACACATTTCCCTGTGATGCACAAACTTGGATACCCATACCCAGGTGGTGGATTTATCCACCCATCCTACAAAGTACCTTTCACAACCACCTCGCTTGGTTTTGGACTCTGTCGAGGATACCCATCCAGTACAGCGTTATATCCACTCCCTTTTCCACCATCATATCTGCACCACTACTCTAAGAACCCTATTATAAGCCCATCTAAGTTCCACAAGAAGAGGACCAAGTTCCCAAGGCAAGAGTCTGCAGTTTGGGGACAGAACACATTTGGGGCATATCCTAGGATGGCCCCGCACTCCTCATGTGACTGTTTCAATACAGACAGTGGGCAAAGGCAGAAACAGAAAGAGAAAGGCAGAGGAAGGCGGGATAAACATAGCATGATGAAAGAAAGACAGCATGGAAATGATGCATGTCTTTGGCTTAATAAGCTAACAAAAGACAATGAAAATTCAGGAAGCTGTTCATTTAACTCCCCTTCCCCCTCCCCGTTATTCTCACAAATCCAACAGAAAGACAAAACCTTTCCTTTTACAGGTTTAAATCCATCAAACCAGGGGCAGGGAGGAGAAGTAAGATGGTCAGAGCATCAGCCACCATGGGGTCTTGGCAACAAAAACCTAAACCAGATCTCTGAAACACTTGAAATCAATTCAGTGGGCAATGAGAACACCTTGAAAGGTCCAGAGACTGATGGGAACTCAACATCGGCTCAGCAGTCACATAGGAGAGCTCAATCTTTCTTAAAACAGCCTACACTCATTAGCGGTACACCAAGTCATAAAAGGATCACAAAGTCAAGAAAGAGTGAAGGACCGACTGGGGTTGCAAATGTTCTAAAGGAACAAGCTAAGACATCTGTGCAAGAGTCGTCTTCTGGAGATAAGAGAACACCAGGTAAGAAGACGTACAACTCTGTTTGTCATTATTATTTAGTTTTAAGGATTAGATGTTTTTTTTGTGTTTATTACACGTTTTTTGTGTTTATTACACGTAAAAGCAGGGAAGTACTTTCTTCAGTTAAATCAGAGCAGCTTGTATTATATTTGGGTGTCTTTTTGCTCATTTACCACCCACTGTTTAACTGGAGGCATAAGAAATGAGAGCGCAGACTGCTTTTTTCCTGTCTGTGTAGTTACTACTACAAATTCTAGTTGGCAGCCAAAGTGCTTACACGCAAAGACGTGTAAGCTCTTACGTATGTTTATATGAGCTACAGATATGCTATGATATGTGGTGCCCTGGCACTCATTTTATTGTTAATTCTGACTGCAGCATTCAATACTTTTGTTCTTGAATTATTTTGCAGTGATAGTGCTGTGTAACTGCATGCAAAAGCAGGTGCTGGATTGTTGCGAATTCCTGCCATTTGTAGCACTTTTATAAATCAAACTGCCTGCACACAGTAGCCTGTATTCAGTTCGAAATCCTATTCAGAACCTGCCGTAATATTAGAAATGTGCTTCAGTTCTTTTCAGTGCATTTTTATTTGTTGGAGTCCTATTGTACTGCTATTAGTTATTTAATGAGTCCCTCTAAGACACCAGTGGATTGGGAGTACTATTTAGCTCTCTGTTGTTTAGTTAAACATATGGCAAGAAACAAACCTCAGCATGTGAGGAAGATATCTGAAAGCACTAGGTGGTGCATCATCTTTGTGGCATCCTCTGGATATTCGTGAGTGGATATATAGACTTGCCAGGTTTTTATATGCACCTATGTTATACCTACACCCACTGGCCATTTTATCAGGTACATCTACCATGTGTGTGCACAGTTATCTTTCCCCATCTAAGGGACAACCATAGGACGCCTGCTGATATTATTTGTGCAATGGACCATTCTCAGCACAGTAGTTGTACTGCTGGTGGTGTGGGGTACTGGTATGATTATATTAGGCACAGCAATATTGCTTTTTTTTTTTTTTTTTTTTTTTTTTTGTACACCATGTACACTTACTAGACATTATATTAGACATGCCCACCTTGTTAGTCCACCTTCTGGTGTACCTCTTTTTTTCATGTCTGTGTTAATCGTCTTTGCACTTGATCATTGTCAGTTTCTGACCACTGGACTGCTGTTTACTGGATATTTGTGTTGGGCAGACTGATTTCCACACTGTAGTGACACAGAGGTGAGAATGGGGTCACTGCTGTGCTGAGAAAGGTCCACCACTTGACTCTGCACAGTGGTGGTCCTGTTGTGGTCTCTTTCCACTGATGAATGGGGTAATGGGGAGCTGAGAAATTGTGCATAGGAACAGAGGGGTTACAGTGAGTAATTGTACACCCAAAAAGTGACCTATGTGCTGGCTTTATCTAATAAAATGACAACTCGTTGTACAGACTTAGCTGAGATATGCATTGGATGGAATATATAGGTGAGAGGAAAGTTCGAGAGAACGTATATGGGTGGGAATGTTTTATATAGCCTGTCCTTCATGAGTGAGTTACTGTAGGTGACTCACTTGTACTTCATGGGATACTCAGGGCAAGCACCGGTGTGCCGTATTGATAGTTGCAATGCATAACTTACATTCAATAAGAAAATCTTCTTGCTGAGCTCAAAATATGGACAAACAGTATAGATTCATTTTAATATAAAATATCCCCCCCAAAAAACATATGTAATTTTTTTTTTATTCCCAAATCACAGGTTTCAGAAATAATACTTTATGAAGCCATCCCTGGAGAGAATAACAGCACTGAGACTCTGCCAGTAATGTCTAAAAAGCTTGAACATTTATAGCTAGGTTTACTACGTAGAACATTTTGAACTCCTTAATATACTTACTGCAGGTGTTCCTGCAACAATTTCTGTGTTGATTTGGATGTAAGTTTGGGGCCATTATATTGCTGGAAGATCCATCTATGGCCTCTTCCTGAGAAATTCACAGTTGTTTCAGAAACATATGGCCCAGGTTGTGTTTATATATTTGTAGTTCAATTACCTGATTGCATAAGATCATAAATTTGCATGCAGTAGCTCCAAATAAATATGTAGGCTATAAATATAAATTAGGTAATTACTCACACTTGGTTTAATTTTTTTTTTTTGCAGGATTTGTTTCACAAAAGCTATTACATTAATGCTGCTTAATGACTTCAGTGATGAAACATACTTTATTTGAATGTCATTGGCTTTAATTGGCTGTATCTACCTTGTTGCCCTCTGCTCTCAACAAACTTATCCTCTGTGAGTGGTCATCAGAAATGATTGCAGAGGGTTTTGGGTAAGAGACTGTGGCAGAGTCCGCTTAGATACGGTCTTTGCCAAAGGGCAAAGTGTGTGCAAATAGAGGGCACTCGAGAGCACTTTTTGAAGCCTAAAATGAGAAATGGGACACTCTATGGCCTTGTGGACCTAGCAGCGTACACACACGAGGACTGCAAATGCACTAGTTGGGGCAGGGCCAAAGGGATTTTATGAGTGTGTACCCTGAGGAAATAGGAAATGGCCTTATATATTGCCCCCAGAGTTCCAGTAATTCTGAATTTGACTCTATTTGGTTAGCTCCGCCCTTTAGATTTAGGGGCAGTACACTTAATTAGTTTTTAGAGACTTTGTATGTCATCTGATTTACTCTGGGATGGTACTCTGAGTTATCTTCATTTAATTTTAGAAGGACCTTTTAATGAACGTCACTGATATTTTGATTAAATGTTAAAACATGAGTATTGGGTTACATATCAGCTACTCAGAATGCATTTTACTGGACAGGAATGAGCTTGGGGTTATTTGCGGTCAACTCTATTCATGCACACAACCGTTCTCACATTCATTTATCTGTGGACTTAGGCTGACAGAGATGTAACAAGTCCCTCTGAACCACTGGGAGCTGTGCTATACAATTCATCATTATGAATTATGTGCTTACTCTGTTATCTGCCTGCCAAGGAATGTCCATTTAGAGTCCTGCTATAGAGCTCCTGTCTGCCAGTGGCCAATATACACCATTCTGTTTAACTTGGAAAGGTAGAAAGAGAAAAGTGCAGGCATTCAGCAGTGGTAAGGAAATGTGGTTATGTGGGTGGGGGTTAGCCTGGAAATCTCCAAGTGAACTTTTACAAATGGCTGAGAGGGAAGAGCGAAGGAAGAGAGAGCTGTTTTTGTGAAAGCCAAAGAGTATATTTGGCGAGAGTACATCTTCTAACTAGCTTCATATGTGCCTTAGCACTTCCCCACCCTGACATCTTTGGTCAGACCTCTTTCTCTTTATCTCATCCCTTGTTCCTTACTTAACCTCCTCCCGCGTGCTTGTTTGTTCAGTCTAAAAATATACCTTTGCTATGATACCTTGGCTGTTGATGTATTTACACTTACATGTTGATGTGACAGAGGTAGATTTAAAGTGATCTTGGTCTGGCTTTTATCCAGCCTAGGAATAGCTCATCCATAGATGTACAAAGAAACAACACACAAGTCATATTACAGCACCATGGCCAGTTTGTTTCCCCTCACTATGTTGTCTTTCTTTCTTTCTTTCTTTCTTCTTGGAATGCTCTTAAACAGAACTGAAATATAATGTTACTCCCCACTATATTCCCTGACGTATGATTGTTTTGTGCTGTAAAAAGAGGTATTTGATGGTGTGTTTCAGAGCACACCCCATCCTGATTTCACAATCCTTGTCCTGGAGACCCAGGGTTTGCTGTGGAATGCACTTCAGTGCAGCTCTGTGAAATTGATTATGGTTGTATCTAACCAGTAGCAGTGACTATCACTGCAAATATTACTTTAAAATGGACATTATTGGTGATTAGCATTAAAATCTCTCTATTTTTTTTAACTAGAATTTTTCAGCAATGAGTTCACTTTTTCAGTTTTCTCTACGCAAACATGCAGCTTTGCTTAATGGTTCATTTTTTTTGTCCAAAGTGCAGGACAACTACCAAAACAGCACAGCATGTCTCAGAATAAGCTCACTATATTAAAACACCAGCTCTAGTTCTAACAAGTGTAGTTTGTCAGCAACCTAAGAAACAAAAACTGCATTAAAGTATATATAGCACTTTTTAATGCCAGTCTGTGTAAAATTTGGTAGTTAATTATACATTTTAGCAAGTATAAAAACAGTAATGCCAAGCAATAACATAACATGTTTGAACTGTTTTTGGATCAAGATCTCAAGATTCTTTATTGCCAGGCAACCATGTTGGTGGAATTTGGTTTCAGTACAGCTCTGAGTGTGCAAATCAAGGATTAAATGATAAACATTACAGTGCAAAATAGACAATAAGTACAAAAAAAGACATGCAAAAAAGGACAATAAATTACAGTAAGGATTGTGAACATTAATGACATCAAATACATTATAGTTATACAGTCAGGCCCATAAGTATTTGGACAGTGACACAATTTTCTTAATTTTGCCTCTGTACACAACCATAATGAATTTGAAATGAAACAGTCAGGATGTGATTGTAATGTACACTTTCAGCTTTAATTCAAGGAGTTTTAACAAAAAATATTGAAATAACCATTTAGGAATTAAGTTTTTTACAGAGTCCCTCCATTTTCACAGGCTCAAAAGTAATTGGACAAACTAACAAAATCATAAATATTAGGATTATTTTTAGTACTTCTATGCAAATCCTGGAGTCTGGAACTCATGGACCAAATGCTGAGTTTCCTCCCTTGAAATGCTTTGCCAGACTTTACTGCAGCCGCCTTCAGTTGCTGCTTATTTGTGGGTCTTTCTGCCTTCAGTTTTGTCTTCAGTAAGTGAAAAGCATGCTCAGTCGGGTTGAGGTCAGGTGACTGACTCGGCCATTTAAGAACATTCCATTTCTTGCCTTGAGAAGCTCTTGGGTTGCTTTCGCGGTACGTTTTGGGTCATTATCCATCTGTACTGTGAAGCACTGTCCTATCCATTTTGCAGCATTTGACTGAATCTGAGCAGAAAGTATAGCTCTATACACTTTCCTTCTATCAGCAGTCACATCATCAACAAACACCAGTGACCCAATTCCATTAGCAGTCATACATGCCCATGCTATAACACTTCCTCCACCATGTTTGACAGATGATGTGGTATGGTTTGGATCATGAGCCCGTTCTTTCCTTCTGCATACACTTCTCTTCCCATCATTCTGGTACAAGTTAATCTTGCATCAGGACTGGTCGGGCTTTTTTTTTTTCTAATCTAATTCTAAGTCTAATCTGGCCTTTCTGATCTTGAGTGTTTCCAGTGGTTTGCATCCTGAGATAAACCGTCTGTATTTACATTCATGAAAGCGTCTCTTGATTGTAGACTTTGCCAGTGATATGCCTACCTCCTTGAGAGTGTTCTTGACTTGGAGGTTTTCTTCAACAAGGAAAGAATTCTGTGATCATCCACTTTAGTTTTCTTCCATGGCCTTCCAGGCCTTCTGGTGAGCTCGCCAGTGCATTTCTTCTAAGAATGTACCAAATTGTTGATTTGGCCCTCCTAAAGTTTCTGCGGCCTCTCTGATAGGTCTGTTTTGTTTTTTCAGCCTAATGATGGCTTCCTTCACTTGCATCGACACCTCTTTTGACCGCATATTGAGAGTTCCCATGAGCAGCTACCAAATGCAAATTCAACACTTGGAATCAGCTCCAGACCTTTTATCTCCTTAATTTGTCATGAAATAATGAAACTGCTTATCAGTCAGCTGTCCAATTACTTTTGAGACTGTGAAATTGGAGGGACTCTGTAAAAAAGGCTGTAATTCCTAAACGGTTAATGCAGTATTTTTGTTAAACCCCTTGTAGTAAAGTTGAATGTCTACACTTCAAACACATCTTGACTGCTTCATTTCAAACCCATTGTGGTGGTGTACCGAGGCAAAAGTACGAAAAATTGTGTCACTGTCCAAATACTTATGGACCTGACTGTATATTATTGTATAAAGCTTAAGAGAGATGTGGTGTAACGTTACAGTCATGATTGTCAAGAGTGCAGATAGGACATGGTGAAGGCCAAAGAGCGTCAGAACACAACAGTGAGTAGGACAGTTGAGATTTCCAGTGGGTGAAGGAAAGAGACTTTTTCTAATGCGGCAGGTTTTGGCAATTGGGAGACTGCATTGTTTTCCAGGGGGAAATGGTTGAAATATTATGCATGCTGTGTGGGAGTGGTCACTTGTGATTTTTGCAGCTCTTTTCCTGATATGCTTGATATTCAGAGAGTGAACAAAAGTCAGAAGGTGAGAGCTTGTAGATGGTAGACAGAAATGTGGACGAGATGGCAAGGCGTGTTGTAGGAATATGAAGGTTTATATAAAACAAGTCTTCGTGAATGGTTGCTGGATGTTCGTTTTTAATTAATTGTGATATCTAGTTGACACTTGATATTTAGAGATGTTCACTGAATTTAATGGAGCTTTTTGCTGTCTGTTTCACAGGTATAGACCAGGCTGGTGGTTTCCCTAAAAAGCATCAGTGCAGTGATTCTTCATCATTCAGAGAATCGGAAAAGATACCAAGGGAGCCAAGGGGGTTTAAAGCCAAAAAGAGGCCTCTGCTTAAGAATAAGTCTAACGCTGTTCGCCAAACCTCACCTCTTTTAAGGGATGAGCATGCACACCCAGCAGCCAGAAACACTCCTTCTGCAAGTGCTAAAGTACAACAACATTTCAAGTCAACAAAACATCAGAATTCTGAGGGACTAGAGGTCGCAGATGGCAATGAAGTAAAGAGAAGAGGACCAGGACGACCAAGGAAGAGTCCTAAACTCTCTTCTCCTCCATCTTTACTTTCTGTTCCTGAGCTATCCTCCTCTTTGACTATAGAAAAGGCAGGAGAAGAAGACAAAGATAACAGTGACACAGTGTTGGAAGTCATTGAGCTTGTCATTCAAGGAGAGCAGAGAAGTGGGAAAAAAAGAAAAATTGCTGAAAGTGTGGAAGATGGAGATCAGAATCAGAATGAAGAAAAAGATGTGACTGAGAAGTCTTCCACTCATTGCCATATGTGCTCAGCACCCATTGGTCCATCACCTAGCCAGGTTGAAGACAGTCAACCGGAGCAGGCCGCCGCTTCATTACCCAAAAAGAAGTATTTATGGGCAGGGCTTTATTCAGATGTTTATAAAACTGAAGAGTAAGTTCCCACACATTGGGCACGTCACATGTACACTTAACAGCCACTTTATTAGGAACACCTTTACACCTGCTCATTCATGCAATCATCCGAACAGCCATTGTTGGCAGCAGTGCAATGCATAGAACCATGCAAATACACATCAAGACTCAAATAATCACTCTTTATAAGGTTGGACAAAGTTGCCTTTTTCCGATCTTCAACTGTCCAGGTTCAGTGAGCCTGTGCCCACTGCAGCCTCACATTCATATTCTTGGCTGACAGGAGTAGAACCCGATGTGGTCTTCTGCTGTTGTAGTCCATCCGCCTCAAAGTTTGGCATGTTGTGCGTTCTGAGATGCTTTTCTGCTCACCACAGTTGTAAAGAGTGGTTATTTGAGTTAGCTGTAGACTTCTTGTTGGCACAAACCAGTCTGGCCATTCTCCTCTGACCACTTTCATCAACAAGGCATTCCTTTAGAACTGACACTCACTGGCTGCTTTTTGTTGTTCGCATCACTCTGTATAACCTCTAGAAACTGTTGTGAACTGATGCATGAAAAACCCCAGGAGATCAACGGTTTCTGAAATACTCAACCCAGCCCTTCTGGCACCAAAACACCCATGCCACTGTCAAAGTCATTGATATCACATTTTTCTCCATTCTGTTGATTTGATGTGAACATTAACTGAAGCTCTTGACATGTGTCTGCATGATTTTATGCATTGCACTGCTGCCACACGATTGGCTGATTGGATGATTGCATGAATGTGCAAGTGTTCCTAATAAAGTGGCCAGTGAGTGTACACTTCAATCTCTTACCTAATTACACAGTAATTCAGCTTAAAGAATATTATTTAGTAACCACTATGAATTATTCAGCTAGTCTGGACCCACCAGCAGGTCCTGAATGTTTGTGGAGTTAAATAACATTTACAGTGTATACAGATCATTAAGATCAGTATCAGTAAGAAGTTTATATGTTTTCGTGTTTTTGTGGCTTTCTCAGCATTTCTGATCAGCCTCATCAGCTAAACTTCGAGAGTCTAGAGTACAATCCAGAGGAGCATGAATATGGCCTCCTTCCTGCACCTCTACACGTGGGTGAGTTTCAGTGTGTGTTTTCAGTTATTGCAGTATCAGGGTCATACAGAACCACAAATCACTGGTCCTGTAGAAATAGTTCAAGATAAAGAGAAGAATACGGGTTTCAGGTAAAAATGAAATTATAGGGAAGCAACTGAAAATTAAGTTTTTTTTTTTTTTTGTTACACTTATTGGACCTTAATCATATGTATAAAACTTTAATCCAATGTTCTGCTCCTGTGTATGTGTGTTTGCCTGTGTGTATCTGTGACAGGAAAGTACCTAAGAGTGAAACGGATCAACTTTCAGTTGCCCTATGACATCCACTGGCAATGTGCACGTAACAAGGTGCTTTTAATTTCTGTAAAAAAAAAAAAAAAGTTTCCAGGAACTCAACCCTTGTTGTACAGCATTCATGATGTGTACATTTTCCCCCCTCTTCAGCTATTTGAAAAACCTGTTACTCTACCACAGGCAACACCATCAAGTAAGTGTGTGTGTGTGTGAGAGAGAGAGAGAGAGTGTGTGTGTGTAAGAAGTCTAAAATAACTCTGAGTAATATTGAGGACAAAGACACTGTTGTTCTTTGGCTTTAACGCAACAGTAAATCTGTGTTCTCTGTCATTATGGCTGCTTGATTACCTCTAATGTGTGTATTTATTTATATTCCCCTATCACAAGTGTGTTCTGGAGCATTGTATTTTTAGAGTAGCAGGCTTTACGAAGACTGTTTTTTAGAATTAATGACCCTGTCTTTGACGTCAGACAGTTCCTGTAACCCCCCAAACAGCGGTGTGCCTCAGTCCTGCTCTGACGATTGCCTCAACACGACGTAAGAACATACATACACTTTCACATAATGGTTCAGGTTTGCTTGGACTCAGTTTTCATGTCCTCCTTATTCACAGGTATTAGGAAATGTCTTGTGAAAAAAAAACAAGCAGTCGTGCACTCAAAAACAGGAGTGTTTTTTCATTCCTGAATGAAGGGAGCGGAGGAAGTCAGCAGGGCCTTGTTTTTCTTTTGACTGGAACAGGGCCTGCAATACATTCCCGCAGAGGAACACACAGACTGTTCCAGATATTGTTGATACTTTTTTAACTTTTATCTGTTTGACTATATTTAAAGATTACATGTAAAAATGTACAGTTACTGGGTGGTAGTTACTTAAGTCATTGCTTTCATATTGCAGTTATAATTCTAACACTTTTTACTGCTACATAATCTGAAACAAAGCATGATTTTTAGGCTCAGTGATGACGAGACTGAGTCCTGTGATATGGGCAGTCCCACACATATGTACGAAGAACACCATCAGTGCCATCATCACCTCACACAACAGGTAACACATCACATTGTACACACTGTATTGGTGAATGACTATATGTAATATCAGAATTAGTCAGTCTGATGATATATTTTTTTTCTTTTTTTATTTACAGGAGGAAAACAGTGACAGTGAGAACTTCCCCTCAACCTTATCTAGTGAGGAGAGGTACAGGAAAAATATGTTTATACAGATTGAGATTTATTGTCTTCATAGTTCATAAGTGTTTCCGCAGGGTAATCTTGTGTGTAACACTTTCTAGAGCAAAAGACTCAAGAAACGTTTTGAGTCAAAGACCACCAAATACCACCACCAAATGTGTAATTTGGTGACAGCATCAGAGTAATTGTGAAGTGGCAGACTATATATGATATTCACAGTTAGAAAAGTCTCATTCAGTATACATTATACAGTATATGTACAATCCGAAAGACTAATCTTAGTTTTCTGTGGCCTGAAAATTTCAGATTTTTTCTCCAATCACAGCTAAGTTAGCCAGATATATACATTCAATTTTCATACGTCGTCAGTGCTAATGTTTTTTTTCCCCCTGGAGCAAGCTGATATCTCTATTATAATATAAAACAAAACAAAGTTAGAAATATAATGTATAGACACAAATTTTATAGTTCATTTGGGGACCTGGGGTGATTTTGTGAGATTACAAAGCACATTTCTTTTCTCTTAATAAAATAAAAGCAAAATAATTTAAGTACTAGGATAAGGTAAGTAAATTAATTATGGGTTAATAAATGCATTTGCTTAAATGTTTTATAATAAAAGAATTAAAACACACTCACTCAATCTCTCTCTCTCTCTCTCTCTCTCTCTCACTCTCTCTGTCTGTCTGTCTGTCTCTTGTCCCCTCTGTATTGTCACTTCAGGAGTTTTGTAATGAAACATGGTGTCTTCCTGGTGAGAAATTACGAGAAGATGAAGGCAAGACAGGCGTTTCTTCTGAGAGAGGGCGCGAGAGAGCAAGAGAAAGAAAAGGAGGAGGATAGAGCGAGTGGCCAGCAGAGTGAGGGTACAGGCCTTGGGGAGGATCCAACCATCAAGTCAGGTCTAGGAGTGTGTGTAGTTGTTGGCGACATGTGCATGTGTGTATGTATTTGTTATTTATTTAGCTTGCACCATATTCATAATGCCATAAAGCATTTCTGTATTACAATAAGCAAGGAGTCTCAGCTGCCCATGTGCTCTTTAATAAATTGTAGGCTTATCAGGACTGAAAAATACAGTAATACAATGATTGTTTTGCTTGTTTGTTTTCGTATATGTTAATTTCATCACTTATAGTACTTATCGCAAATGAATACAAATGCGGTGACTACTATGAGTGACTACTTTGCAGTGACTACTTGTCTTCTCCTGTTTTTTGCATGTTGTAGATCATAGCATTGGATGTTGTCCCTGAACAAACTTTCCAAATAGGAAAAAAAAAAGTAGTTTCTTCAGTTCATGTCTGTTTCAACATACAATCAAGAATGATTTAAAATGGAAGACTTGCATATTCAGTCAGTTTTAGTGGAGTGTGTTTTGGAAATATATCTTTTTTCAAACTGTGTCTGTTGTTCTACATGTCGCAGACAGGTGCCCAATTGAGCAGAGGTCATGTTCTGAAGAAGGGGAGCATGTAACATTCCAAAGCAGAAATCTCTCACACACACTCCAAGAAATCTGGGAAAGGATTGTTAGTTGCAAGGGTATGTTTACTGACTGAAAATGAGTTAAGCGTTTGGATAATTATAATGATGATGGTTGAAAGAATATAAAAGCAAAGATGAAGCTAATTTCTTTTTTTTTGCTTCTACCTTTCTCTCTCTCCTATATGCCTATATCTGTCTCTTTCTCTCTCTCTGTCCCTTAGGATCGTCTGGACAAACGCTTAGTGATCCTCTGCTAAACCTGTGCTCTAGAAAAAGGTGTGTTTGTGTACCAGAAATCACACTATTTTACAGACCACTAGATGGGGCAGTTTGGACCTTTTTTGGCATGACAACATCTGTGTGTGTGTTTATACTTTAGGTCCGATTCTGCCCTGGTGGACCTCAGCATGGTACAAAAGCAGCTCCAGTCGGGACACTATGAGAGCCTGGCGGCCTTCCACTCGGACATGCTGACTGTGTTCCACTGCGCAGAGGTCAGTGTGTCCTGCGCTTTTCTCCTCCTGCATTTATCCTCTACACAGAAATGTGCTATTTTAATGTCCTGAGAGCTCACTGACTCTTTCATGGCTGCCTCTGTTTTGTAGGTGCTGATAGTTTTGTAATTCTCAGAAACACATTAATCTCTCTCTCTCTCTCTCTCTCTCTCTCTCTCTCTCTCTTCTCTCTTAGCTTTTAGAGGAAATAAATTCAACTTGTAAGCTTACAACATGCAGCCTCGGTAGTGTCAAACATATGAAAATAAATAGAGATGCTAGCCAGACACAATATTTTTTTGTGAAAACAACAGCTTATAGCCAAAATGTTGGCTACTTGACTTGCTGACTTTTTCTCAAGGGCAACTTCTTGTCATTTGATTTGGTTTGTATATATGCACTATTGTATTAATGCCTTGTGTGCAGTATTCCCAGGATAGGACAATGTCTATTAACAAACAAATATTAAAAGGCACACTAAAATTGCATGCATTAATGTTGACGTACAAGTTAACACTCATAAAACATACTGAATATGACAACATTCTGTACATAGACCGAACGCACATAATGCAGCATTACAGTCAATGATAATAGAAACGCACACATAACAGAGTGAGCATACAAATTCATGAAGCAACACAGCACATTTTGCTTAGAGCAGCCCGAGTGTGGCCATATTCTTGCAACTCACTTAACCCTGTAGGGGAGACCCAGAACCTTAATGCTACCTCCCTTCTACATTTTCTTGCTATCAGATGCCAAATTAAACTAAATTAACCATTTCATAATGTATAGACTCACTGTCATAGTGGCTGTTTCTACAATGTGTTTGACTTCAAGAAAATAGATGATGATTGATCTTATCTTGTATTATCAGAAATACTACGGCTCTGAGTCTGCAGTCGGGCGTGATGTGAGTCAGCTGAGGGCCGTATACCACAGAGCTCACCAGGAAGCTTCAGCCCACATCAGCAACTTCCTGTAAGGGATAAGAAGCCACGCCCACACACCTACCTTCCAGGGCATATTGTGGTTGTGGTTGTGACCATGGTAACACACAGGCATGATGGGCCTTCAAGAACAGGCAGACAATGCCCTTCAATACCAAAGACCTGTTGTGTGGTGCGCTTACACAGGCACTGAGTGTTAAACAGGTAAGAGCCACAAATTATATGTGTAGAATAGTATATATATATATATATATATATATATATATATATATATATATAGAGAGAGAGAGAGAGAGAGAGATAGATAGATAGATAGATAGATAGATATAAATTATACTGTATGTATAGTATAATGTATAGTACTGTAATATTGCCTCCATTTGTGAGAGAAATTATGATTACTGCATTTGTATGAAGCATGAAGTAATCTGCTGTGGTGCAAACTATACAACAGTACAAAGGACACTTCATGGATCAGAGATTTTTATTCCCCCCCGTTAATAGAGGCTCACAGTGGAACCATTACTCAAGCTTTCCTTAAGTCCTTCATACTCGAGCTCTTCGGTTTCAGTAATATGTTTTGTGACAGCAATGTGTGTAAGTATTTTATTACTGTTTAATGGGACATTCTGTGATTATAGCTCTCTCTCTTTTCTTTTATGAACAGAGCCCTGCTGGATGGGATGCTTGCTGAGAAAAAGATTAAGACTCAGAGATCCATATTTATTCAAAAAAGGGTGGACATTTCACAGAGGAGAAAAAGACTGCTGATCTAAAAAAAACCAGACAGACACTTCTTCATTCCATTTTTCTTCCACTTTTATATCCTGTCAGTTGCCTTGCTCAGATACATCTTCAGTATAAAATCACGAAAAAGCATGGGGTGCATGACGCTGCGGGAACGGGAAATGCTGAGGTAGTTAGTTCAACTTTGGCCAAGGACAAATCATACTAAATATATTTTAAAATTGTATATAATTTTACGTTTATTATTTATAATGTGTTTTTCTTTACATTTGTATATACAGCATTTGCCTTGCCAATGACTGCACATAGTACCAGTGATATAATTTAATGTGAGATGTGCCTAGTAATAAGCAATAATTGGAAAGCAATAAGCTACTTTTTTCATTATCACTATACTACTTTTTAAACTCCTTTTATGCTGCCCTCTAACTTTACACACCAGCCTGAGAGGTGATGTTGGGCATTTACCTAATTACATCAAACTTGAATGAGGTTTAATTCTTTAGCAGGGAGAAATACAGTATGCTTTGGCCCTTTTCACCCTAAGAGCCAAATAAAAACAAAGAAGTATACAGTCCCACACTAAACATACAGTTTCCAATGCACTTCCAAGAAAACAGTTCCCTTTTTTGTACAGTCTCCACAGTACTGGCAAAGCAAAAGAATTTCTATTCCCAGCTTTGTTCATCCATGCTAGCATTTATTGCTGGCTGGTTTCCAGTTTCCACCAGGGCTTGGCGCAAGCTTTTTTTCCCCTGCTGTGGCAAGATCATTGCTTCTCAAAATGTGTCTTTACATTTGATATTTTCAGTGAAGCATTTTGGTCATTACAAAAGAGACACACTGCAGACTCTGAGTTCTCACCTGATGCAAACTCATTGAGGTATTTTACTTCCATTTTAGATGTTTACTTTGCTAGATTTGGTTTGTTAGAAAAAATGTTAAACCTGTCCCATTAAAATAAAGCCTTTAAAAAATGTAGACAATTCCCATGTGAAAGCTTTAAAATACATGAGAATGGAATAGTATTTGAGTTTAGTTATGTATTTTAATGAAAGAGGAGGGGAGGTTAAAGGGGAGCAAGAGAGAAATAATGCATAGTTCATCATCTTCCACAACTAAATGAAGATTTTTCTCAAATGTACAAATGCATCATTTATTTGAGAGCTTCCAGTCTTTTTTGTACACTGTCATTTAGAATGTTTTTTTCTCTGACATACCAACAATGTAAATGTATCCTCAAAAAGTAAAACAGTTGCTATTAGGGTCCAATTCTGTATAATAACCTAGCCCAGAATCAAGTTTACGACATGAAATTTGGTTCCTGCACAAGTGGCCCATTGTGACTTCCAACTCAAACCAATAGAGAATGTCATAAATGTGTGGCAGCCTGGAAAAAAAAAACCGGTTTGATGTCATGGTAGCTGAATTCTGGTAAATAGCCAAAAAAAAGGTGAACAGTTGAGTTTCGGGTCAACTTTATTCAACATTTTTTCTGCCTATAACATACGTTACTCAACTTTAAGAAGCCATAAATATATTTCACCAAAACAGTTTGTGTTAAATCATGTTATTTACTGCTATCTTTCTGCAAGATCAAGTTGTGTAGGAAGCCAGTTTAACAAATGCAGCTACTCTGCCTAATGATGTTTAAAACTTTGCTAGTTACATGTTCTTTCCTCACACGTTGAATGTCAGGCTTTGATCAAGTTGGTAGATAGCTATGTGCCATAGTGAAATGGACATAAACATTCTCAAAAAAAAATCCTCAATTCAGTTTGTTATCAGCTACTGGTGGTTAAAATGTCCACAGTTGGAATGCAATCTTTAAATGCAATTTTCTCCTTTTTCATTTTGGGGGCAAAATGCTAACTTTACAATTGGTTGAGAAGAAAATGTCCAAAATTCACCATGTGAAGGGTTTTCCCAGGTCACCACACATACATGGCTCAAGAGTCTTCGGTTCCCTACCCCTGATCTGTGATGTAGTGGCCACACAGGAGCTTAGGGTTTTGGATTTGTGTTTGGTCTTAATAAATGCCTCATTTATTTCTGTGCCCTGTGTGTCTCTGACTGATTCTATCCACCTTATTCCCCTGGTCAGTGTGAGGCTCCGACTCAGTCCTCAACACACTGATAAAGAACACAGTGTGACTGCTAATCTGTTGATCAGCTTTTCTGTAATGTTGAAGTACTTGCAGGCTACCAAAGAAATTTTAGGAGAACAATTCATTTTGTCTTGCTCAATATGACAAGCCTGGAAAAGCCAATGTGGCCCAGAAGAGGAACCCACTATGTCATCTTTTATTTCAGGGTTCTGAATAATAGAAGCTCTGCTCCATAAGTAGATTGGTAGTCTGCTCCATGTAATGCTGTTTCTCCACTTGAGTTTGAGAAAGATCTATGACACATTGCTGCATTCCCAAGAATGCTTTAAAGAAGCAGAGAATGCTCCTTATCAGTGCTGGAACCTGCTGGATCTTATTTGGGGGCATAATTATTGTAAACTGTAGAGAACAGACTATTCTGAGTTGTTTTGTTTTTTTCATTTTTGCTGATTTTATTTTAATTTCCCTTCAGTTTAGAATCTGCTATGTTAAAACCCCTTGTTCCTGATGTGACATGGTTGTTAGGAAAATTAATTTTGCTGTTGTTGCTGAAGCACCAAGTGGTATGGTAGTAAACATCAGATTATACTGTTATAACGTTTCAATATAATAGCCATATATTTCTATAAAGGCTACAGTTTGATTAAGTGCCCAAACCACCTACCTGCCCATTTGTCAATCCCCACTCAATAAACCCCAGCTAATCAATGCAGGGCAGCACTGATTTTGTTTCTCTTGTTTCTCCTGATGGACTGGTTCCTCATTCCATCAAAATTCCCCATGCTCGTTTATGCACATGCTTACCCAGTTGTCAACTTACACAACTGTTTCTACAAAAGTGATGGTTTAAAGGTTAAAATGTTTAAAACCTAACACGTGCACATGCTTGCAATGAAATGCCAAACATCAGAAGGTGAGACATTCAATCATCTCTGACCTTCACACCTCACTGTCCTGCTAGAAGCCTACTCAGTGTTATATTAGGCCTTTAAATGGCCAGTAGCCAGGCTACGTCAGCCTACATTAGCCTAAACCCAGCTCTGTATGTTTTCCATAAAGGACAACAACTATTACTGAGCCCAAAACACCAGTAGATCTATTAAATATTCTTTACTACTGAGTTCTCATACAGAAGGACTCCCTAATATAATGACATAAACTATACACATACTTGAATGTATTGTGTGTTTGGAGAAGGTTATTCTGCAATACAGAAGCACTGTTTAAAATGTGAGTCAACCAGCAGCACTTGCTCCACATTGTTGTATATCCTACCACATTTGTGTGAAACTGTCTATGCCTGTCTTTTTTGATGCTGAAATAGACTACTCCCTGCTATTACACCCAGATCATTACTGCATTCATTATCATAAATCTGAGGAATATGCGGAACTTCATAGTCTTAACTTGTACTTGCCAAATAATAAGCTTTAAATGTAAAGTTATGTCAGAAACCAGGAATAAAATTCTGTAGCACAAACCATGTTAACAGAAAAACAAAACATCTATTAGTACACTGTAACAAGCAAACATAGTTTGAACATTGGCTTAATCATTCTACTTTCTGCTCTGAGGAATTTAGAGACAAGAAAATATTAGATAATATTAATATATCATTAATATTTTACACATGGTTTACATGATATTTTTTTATCAACATGACAAAGTCTATAAACAGTCGGGACAGCTCAGCTGTATGTTTTGTGCATATGTCAGTTTATTTCCACAGAAACAATAGCATTCCTCACATAGCACACTTTTTCTGAAAAGTGCTGTCATGTGACGTTGACATTATTATAAACTAAATAGACTCAAGGAAGTTCCTTGTCAGTGTTTCCCGTAACTCATCATGGAATAGTTTAAGAAGGGTTCTGCAACTTTCAGTTTAATTACTTCAGAGGTGTTGTGCTGAGAGTAAAGCCGTGTCGAGACTTGTGCACCAGCTCTGACTTCTTTAACAGCTCCTGACTGAAAGTGAGTGAGCCCGAGGAACCAAAGTATCAGCTCAACAATGGCTTCTGGTTTGTCTCATCAGATCCGCTGTCCTGTGTGTTTGAATGATTTAAGAGAGCCAGTGTGTCTTCCATGTGAGCACTTCTACTGTAGAGGATGTATTACTGAGCATATGATCAGAAATTCTGCTGACACCAGATGTCCAGAATGCCGTAGGTCTTTTACTCGGAATGATATCAAAGTAAATCGAGTTTTAAGAAACTTGGTGGATGCGGCCAAAGAACATTTGAGGGAACATCAAGCCTTGAGAGAGAGGGTGATGTCTGTCTCCACAGGAACTGCGACCCACAACCGAGACTTCACAGATCACTGTATTTACCACAATGAACAATTCAAGCTTTTCTGTGTGACAGATCAAAAACCAGTTTGTGTTATCTGCAAAGAGGAAGAGACACACCGGGGACATAATTTTAAAACTTTGAATGATGCATTCCATGCCAAGAAGGTAAATTCAATGAGGTTATTTTTTTTTTAAGTGATTAACTGGTTTTGAATTGAATTTGCTACAGTGTTGTCTGATAAATTCCTTAGAAAAAGACATCTGAGGCTCTGGAAACGTCGCTCAACGTAGAAAATGTACTGGTCGATTTGATCAATGAGCAGGCTGAAGAGATTCTCAAAACAATGGTAGGTGACATATTTCAGAGTGAGACATTGTGCTGAGTGAGTCTAAAAGGCTGTTTTTTTTCTCTAGGAAAAATCCAAAGCACTGTCAGACCGGATCTCTGCCCAGTTTATGAAGCTGCACCAGTTCCTGAATGACAAAGAGAGGGAGGTGAAGAAACAGCTAGAGGAGGAGGAAAATGAAATCCTGAGCATAATGGGAGCAAACATGTTTACAATGGAAGAAATGTTGTCAGATGGGGGAGAAAAACAAGGAATGATGAGGTCAGCTTTGGAGATGAATCGACCTAGCCAGTTCCTACAGGTTAGAAATTTATTTTTCTACTTAATAAAACTTTTAAGTAGAAGCTATGAGTTAAAGAGAATAAATATGATTCATCATGGTATGCTTGTGTGTCTACAGTGGTGGAATGAAAATGGACGCTTTGTAATTAGGGAATTATTCTCATGCAATTCAACGTGAGTATCTTATAGAAAGAAAATGCACTGCACAATTTTGGCAATAGCTCTCCAATGAAATTACATAACATGTAATGATTTTTAGGCACCTGACCCTGCAGGATCTTAGTGTTGTACCTGACACCCTGTCTCTTGGTCCCTATGAGACTTACCTGCAGTTCTTTGTGTGGAAAGAGATGTTGAGATTCATCCAGCTAGGTGAGAGGATAGTTGAGCTGACTGCCTATGTGTGTGTCATACCTTCTGCAATGCAAAATATTTGTGCTTACAAGTTACTTATCATAACCTCTTCTATTTGTTCCCAACAAGTGCCTCATCACCACACTGTGGAGGACAGGGGTGATCAAAGCATAAGCATTTCTCCCAGTGGACTCTGTGTTCAGCCCAAGAAGGTTACAAAAATCCAAAAAAACAAACCCAATTCACTTTGGGTAAAGACAGTGTCCTCATTTAACACAGGAAATCACTTCTGGGAGTTGGATGTGGGGAAGAAAGTGGACTGGGGTGTTGGAGTTTGTAGCTGTGAATCAGGAAAAATTGTCAATGACACAGTACTTTGCTTCAACTCAGACTCTGGCTACCACATCCAACAGACCCACGATATGGACAAAAGCACAATAGCTCTTACATCAGGGCCAAGGAAGATAGGCGTGTACCTGGACTGTGAGAGAAATCAGGTCTCGTTCTATAATGCTGACAGAATGGTTCTCATTGATACTAGAGTCTTGTCACAACCACCACCCCACTCTCTCTGTCTCTCCCCTGGGCTTTACTTAGATGGAAAGAACAGCGATCCACTTACCGTTTGTTGGTATTAAGACCAACATGACGTCTAACTGTAAAAGAGCAAGACGCTGTATCGTTAAATAATTAAATTCCATGGTTGAAATAAAGGTATTGTTTATTAAACCTACTTTATAGCACACTGTTGCTGAATGCTCAGATCTGATTGGTTAGGGGGTGTGGTTAATTTTCTATAACAGCAGTCTGTTATAGAAACAGCAGAATTCCTCCCAGCAAGTTTACATTAATTTGCTAAGACATTCTATTACATGATCATTTCTATAGTGACTGATATACTAACTGATAAAAATGACTGATACAGTTAAGTACACCTATCAGCCATAACATTATGACCACTGACAGGTGAAGTGAATAATATGATTATCTCGTTAAGATAGCACCTGTCAAGTGTTGAGATATATTAGGCAGCAAGTGACCAGTCGGTTCTCGAAGTTGATGTGTTGGAAATAGGAAAAATGGGCAAGCGTAAGGATTAGAGAGACTTTGACAATGGCCAAATTGTGATGGCTAGATGACTGGGTCAGATCATCTTTAAAACGGTAGGCTTTGTGGGGTGTCCCAGTATGCAGTGGTTAGTACCTACCAAAAGTGGTCCAAGGAAGGACGACCGGTGAACTAGCGACAGGGTCATGGGCGCTCAAGGCTCACTGATGCGCGTGGGGAGTGAAGGCTAGTCCGTCTGGTCTGATCCCACAGAAGAGCTACTGTGGCACAAATTGCTGAAAAGTTAATGATGACTATGATAGAAAGGTGTCAGAACACACAGTGCATGGCAGCTTGCTGCGTATGGGGCTGTGTAGCCACAGACCTGTCAGAGTGCCAATGCTGACCCCTGTCCACTGGTGAAAGTGTCTACAATGGACAGGTGAGCATCAGAACTGGACCACGGAGCAATGGAAGAAGGTGGCCTGGTCCCATAAATCACATTTTCTTTTACATCACACTGGGTGCGTGTGCATCATTTACCTGGGGAAGAGATGGCACCAGCATGCACTATGGGAAGAACGCAAGCTGGTGGAGGCAGTGTGATGCTCTGGGCAATGTTCTACTGGGAAACTTTGGGTCCTGGCATTCATGTGGATGCTATTTTGACACATAACACCTACCTAAACATTCAGGGATCTAGTGGAGTCCATGCCTCGACGGATCAGGGCTGTTTTGGCAGCAAAAGGGGGACCAACACAATATTAGGCAGGTGGTCTAATGTTATGGCTGATCGGTGTACATTGCAAGTGAAAATACTGTACCTTGAGTATTTGCAAATGTATCTATTATTTCCTTTTATAAGATTTTCATAAATCAGATATATGATTATGCAGCCTGTTTGTAGATGCTTGTACTAATTTCAAGCTTTATTCATTTGGTAGACAATTTTGCTTCTTCATGGAAATACATTCTCTATAACATTAAATGCAACTTTAAATAAAGAAAAGGTAGGGCATGTCATTATTTTTTAATAATTAATAAAAAGTTGTAATCTTTGGAAAATTGCTTCATATCTTCATATCACAGCATCCTGTCATTGATTATTTTCCAGCACATCTTATAGTTTTTTTTATACATTGCATATGTGCAAATCTTAATGTAAATTCTGTTTATTGCTTGCTACTGTATAATTGTATTTTTTTTTCTTTGTCTTTAAAGTATTTTATTAGGTACATTATTTTGTAAAATGTATTTATATTGTTAATTGTTTTTCATTAATAAAAAAAACATTGTAGTATAAATTATTGTCCTTAAAGTAAATAAAGCAAATCATTACAGGAGTTCTATCCAAAGCAGATTCAGTTGAAAGTAGAAGATGCACTTGCTAATTATAGACCGAGAGGACAACAGAGCTTTAGACAGAACAGTAGCTCGTCAGTACTAGCATTTTATGTTCATGTGACAATCCAGTCACCTGTTGGATTTCTTTATCACAGACAGAATTCAAAGCTGATTTTTGCAACTTGCTTAATCGGTTTTCCTGGTGAATAAAAAGCAAGAAGGAAATAGCAAGGTTGCGTTGAAAATATATTGTATTGGACATGTGTGTCTAATCAATAGGAATTAATAGGAATAGGAATTTGTGTGCTGTTCCTTTTTCTGCTGTTGTAATGGCAAAGGAAGCATTACTGTTGCACTCTTTGTAGAAGTCAATTGTACAGTAACTTGAGTGCCATTCCAGATTTATTACTGCCCAGAGTTTATAATGGGAGAATGCAGGTCAATGTCTGAAACATGTGCTTACACCCAAATATAGAATCCTGAGGAAAACATGTAGGGGGTGGAGGGGTGACGAACACATGCCCAGAAAAACCCTCCAGTCTCTGCTGAAGTCCAGTGTGGTGGACATATGTTGTCAGACATCTGATAGTCAGCAGCTGTTATTAGGACCATCGAGTCTGTTTGAAAACAGCTCGTAGCTTTGAGAGGACACAAAAGCTGTTGTTTTAATCAATACTTCACTGAAGAGTTAGACAGGGATAGACAAACCATAAACAGAAGCTGCCATGGATTCTCGGCTTTTCAAGCAGATTCAGTGTTCTGTGTGTTTGGGGGAATTTACAGACCCGGTGAGTCTGCTGTGTGACCACACATTCTGCAGGCAGTGTATCAGTAACCACTCGCAGACCAGCAGTCGCTTACGGCTATGTCCCGAATGCCGTAGACCATATACTATGTGGGACCTACGATCCAACCGGGTCCTCAGGAACATGGTGGATGCTGTGAGAGAGCACCTCACAGAACAACAAGCCATGAGGGACAGGAACGTAACCGTCGCAGGAGCCAACGGGCCGAGAGCAGGATTGCTCATGGAGCCAGAGAAGTTAGTGTGCCCCGACCACGATGAGAGGCTCAAACTTTTCTGTGAGACGGATCAAAAACTGGTTTGTCTAATTTGTAGAGATGGTGATAAACACCAAGGGCACAAGTTCAAACCAGTGGATGAGGCAGCAGAACCCAAAAAGGTCAGTGGAAGACAATTGTGAGTGACAAAATATGTAAACAACTGAAGCTACTACAAGAGTGTATGTAGGAATTCACTAAAAAAAACAAATAGGAACAAGACAAGAAATATATGCAGGCTAATTTTTGGAAGGCTACATTAAAGAACCTCTAAGGACCCCTTTTCTATAAGAGTGTATTGGTAGATATCATATGTATTCTGCATTATAGCTGATGAAATACTCTAGTTTCTACAGTTTTATCACACTTTTTATTCATCTAAATTCCCTCTGCACTTTAGGAGATGCTAAAAGAACCCCTAGGTTTCCTATCGAAAGAGAACAAAGAGTTGGAAGAGCTGATTAAGAGGCAGACCAATGAAATCACAAAAACTGAGGTGAGATTAGCAACTGCTTGGAATGTCTAGCTGACATTCACCATCTGGCCAGTATTCGATATTTAGCAGTCATTAATGACTCTTTATTGGGTTGTGGAGTCTGTAGTAAACAAAAATGATGCAACTTGCTTTAGCAGCATGAAATAGTGACATTATCACAATTGTTTTTTCAATCTCTATAGGAGCGGTCCAAGCAGCTTTCAGCCCAAATCTCAGCTCAGTTCCAGGAGATGCACCAGTTCCTGAGAGAGAAGGAGCAGGAGGTAAAAGCACTGCTTGAGAAAGAAGAGAGGGTTGTGGTGGAGAAGATGCAGAAGAACAAAAATGACATAGAGGAGAAACTAAACACTGGAAAAGAGTATGAAGAAGTACTAAAGTCAGTTATTGAAACTGATCGGCTTGATGGATTTCTGCAGGTTAGACCTGATTCTGTTTCTACAAATGAATATTAGTTTTAGTTTTCATTAGTGTTGTTTTTATCACATCTAATAATAGTTGTTGTACAGTGCATACATCTTCCATTTGTCTCTTGTGCAGTGGTGGACCGAACATGGCCTGGGTTTTGTTGAAGGGTTGAGGGAAGTTGACAGTTGGTCTAAAAGGAATGACAATGCTTCTCAGTCACCAGAGTGAGTATTGGAAGCGATATACATCATAAGATGTTTTGGACATAAATTCTGATTACAGTATCCACTCAAGGTATAAGTCAAGGGTGAAGGGCCTCAGTGTGACCTCTGAATCCCTCTTTCTTGGCCCCTATGAAACTCATCTGCAGTTCTTTGTGTGGAAGAAGATGCTTGGTTCCATTAAACCAGGTAACAATAATTTAAAATGTCTTTTATTAGATATAACCATTAATGTTAGAGTAGATACACTATATGGCCTAAGGTTTGTGGACACATGACTATCACACCCATGTGTACTTTTAGAACATCCCATTCCAGATTTAATCCCCCTTTGCTGTTATAATAACTTCCACTCATCTGGGAAGGCACTGATGTTGGGTGATGAGGCTGGGGGTGCAGTCTGCATTGCATTTCATCCCAAAGGTGTTCCATCCCCTTAGCAAACCATGTCTTCACAGACCTCACTTTGTGCACAGGGGCATTGCCAGACATGTTTGGGCCCCTTAGTTCCAGTGAAGGGAACTTGTAAAGCTACAGCATACAGAGACATCCTACAAAACATCCTAAACAGTTTGGGGAAGAGTCACATACTTTTGGCCATATATTGTATAAGTGGATGTTGCTGATTTACTGCAGTTTTCCAGTGTGTAGTGCATATTAATTAAAAACATTGTGAAGAGAATGTAAATCATGAGTATACACGACATGATCCCAGGCTGTATTTTTTTTTTTCCACAGTTCCTGATCGTAATGTGATATCTGACTGCCATGACCCATATTTGAGGGTTTCCTCTGACGGCCGCAGTGTGACTCGCACAGACAAGAAGGGAATTTTCTATCGCCAGAAAGACTATAGACCACTAGCCAGAACCCACAAGTCCTTTCAGTCTGGGCAGCATTACTGGGAGGTGGACGTGGGGGAAAAGATTGACTGGAGTGTGGGTGTCGATGGCGGACGTATAAGCAACTTAAATAAAAACATCAGGCTTCAGTTGAAACATAACCAAGGCTACTCTGTTAAAGAGAATAGCACAGAGACTGATAAGGAGCTGGAAGTGAAACCACATAGAATAGGGCTGTACTTGGACTGTGACAGGCATCAGGTTTGCTTCTATAATGCTGATGATATGACTCTCCTCCATACGTCTACTTATTTGTCTTTCACTCCTTATTCTCTGAGTCTGTCGCCTGGGGCCTACCTACAGGGCAAGAACGCTGACCCATTGACAGTGTGCTGGAACTGATCTACCTTAGTAGAAAAAAAGCATAAGCTTCTAGTAAAGGTGTTTATGGTGGCTGTTTAGAGCATTTTTTTCTGAGACCGATTATGATGGCTACCATTCATATTCACACTTCACACTTTCCACCACTACATTATGCAAGATACAGGAAACCATACAATGCTCAAAGATGGCTGGACCTCGATAAAGTGAAGCATTTTTAGGTGGGGCATAAAAATGGCTTGCTAAGATTAGTGTACACTTTGTGTATGATAAACCTCATCCTGTAAGCTTGATACAATATGTAATTAAATCAAAATCAACTGTGTTGTTTTTTTTTTTTACACTTTCTATGGTTTGCCCTCATTCTCATTCTATTGTTTGCAATTATTAAAAAATAAAATTGTGGATTGTGCGCATTGTGTATTTCCTAAAGTCTGACACATTCTTAGAGTTTTAGAGTAAATCTAAGGCAGTCACTGAGCTCCAAGGTCTGGAGTTCAGTCCTGAGCTCAGGTTACTGTCTGTGTAGAGTGTTGCATGTTCTCGCCCCGTCTGCGTGGGTTTCCTTCAGGGTCTCAAGTTTCCTTCCAACTCCTTAAAACATGTTCATGGGTAGACTTCTGTAAATTGCTCCCAGGTGTGAACGAAGTGTCTCTTTCACTCTCTTGCAAGATATTCTGTTATGGCTCCTGCCTATAGCGATCTATAGACAGCCCATACTTTTGCTCTATCAGCTCCCAAGACACCTGCAGCAGGTATTTAGTGTTTATGATTTCTTGATTCTAGCATCTTGGCAGCTGAGAGAGAGAGAGAGAGAAAAATTACTGACTATCCAGGGAACCCTGAAGACTTTGAAGAACATTGGCATAAAGGCTTGTCATGGGCTGCTCTGTCTTCCCATCAAAACATAACTTGTGGTGTTTTGTGTTCGTATACTTGCAAGCCACAACAAATGGCGTTATCAAAGTGATACACATTGGACTCACTTGTGAAAATGTGAAAGATGCATTAAATATTGAATTACATACGGCACTGTCCCAAATTTAGTTCCACATGTTTTTAAGGTCATGATCCATGATTGAATATTTCCACTGCATAAGCCACAGCCACTCCTGAGTAAAAGCTTTCAGAGGTGGGAAAAAAGCCAAGAACATGTGGGGCTTTAAAGTGACCTTAACTCATAATGCTCAGTATGGCTCCAGCAATGAAGAATGCCAGACTAAGAAAATCTGGAAACACACTGCCCTCTCATGGTTAGAACTGAAAAGAGCAGAAATGAAAAGAGAATTCCAGGCAAACATGGTCATGAGCTAAATTTAACTCAAAAACCTTGGGTTGATTTAGTGGTGAAGAAAATTGGATTCACAGAGTGACATGTATAGAGTACAGTTATTCATATCTATGCTAGAAAACAATACTCATATGTAGCATATACTGTATGTACACAAATATCATCTTAGCAAGAGAAGACATCATGAATATAGTCAAATCAATCTAGTATTTCCTATTATATACAAAATTTACAATATACCAAATATAAAATTATTAAACCTATTTCTAGATATGTTTACTAATTTCAAGCTTTACATTTTCTTATTCTGTCGGCAAAATTATCTGTCAATAGAACAAGACTACTTCAAGCTTGAAATTAGTAAAAATGGCTAGAAATAGGCTAAATAATGTTAATGTCTGGTGTATCTTATAACAGGAAATACTACCTAATTTGAGTATAATTCAAGATATGTATTTCCAGTTGCTAAGATGTAGTTTTTTGCAGGGCATCTTCATTTGTACTGCAGTGTGGAGGTTGGTATCCTTATTTTCTTCCATCAGTGCCCTCTCTTTTATCACTAATCCATTTGAGATTTATGTTTTGGCCTTGTCTGGCTATCTGAGCACAGTTGCTTCCTCATATTTACTGCATGAATTGCACCTGGTTTACCTTGAAGTGTTTTTTCCCCATTTACACTTACGGAATATAAAAAGCGTGATTCACCGCTCCTTTCTAACCATGGTCACTTTGTCACGAAGAATGACTCATACCTGCTCCCATAAAACAACACTCTAAAGAACTCCCTTAAAAACAAATCACAACTTGAGGCACATTTATTGATTTTAATAGTTTATTTGGGTATATTTACAAACACCCACATGCAAGCAATTGGTTGACTACTGAATGGCGTTATTCGAACAGGGTACTTAGGCTACTATGTATTTGAAGTGTGCTACCAGCAGCGGGCTATATCACACACAGCTACGCATCCCACTGCCACACTAATGCATACACACGCAGACATACGCACTTACACACCACAGCAGATAGATAGAGAGATAGACAAAAAAGGATACAGCAGCCAAATCATCAAGAACAAAAACAATACCACAATACTATCCAGTACATCTGTTTTTCCACTAAACCAAGGCTTTATCTCACAATGTTAAATATACTAATAAAAATAATGTAAAAATAATAAAAAAAAAAATCCTGAAAAGTTCCATACATCACTGAAATTTTGCCTTTGAGGTAAGAATGATAAAAAAAACAAAAACGAAAACCATGGATTTCACTAAACAAAATTTATCCTTGAATTTGTCATAGCTGTAACAACACAACATCAAAGATACTCACATCTAAGCTGTTATTCTGTATAGCTTAACCTATAATACCACATATTTAACCCTAAGTCCTTAAACGTAACATAGTGCAGAAATGCAAAGTTACTTTTTCTGAAATAGGTCAAGCTTACTTTGCTTGCCAAAACAATAGACAAGAGCTGGTCTGCTGAAATGCTTATATAATGGAGGCTTGGCAAAGGTGGAGCACGTTTACGTTATACATTCATACAGGTGTCTGGCGGTACTGTAAATACTCTTTGTTTTCTATGAGATGGGTGATGTGCGTAGCCCACGGCTTTGCTGCTGTAAACTGGCACAGTGATAGAGAGCATTTGTTGGTGTGGGTTAAAGAGTTGAAGCTGCGATCCATGCAAACTGGCATGTCAGTGCAGGCACAGATGGCGAGGGAATGCCATCAGTCAGCAGCGTTCAATGCATCAGCCAGTGTGGAAGCAACTGATTTTCACTGGGTGCCCTACACTCCCCTCCCCAACAGGCTTGCTGTGCTCAGCTCATCTTAAATGGTCGCCTTCAACCTTTATCTCTACTTATATGTAAGCAGTTTAGTTCCAAATGCAGCACTCTTTAGTACATACGAGCCACTGTATGATTGGTTTCTGGGAGTAAATGTACTGACGTCAACATACAATGAAGCCATCTTGCTTCTGAGACTGATAAATACGTTATTTACTTCAATATATGTTCATGCAACTCCATTCAAGGCATTCACACACGGATTACCAATTTAAAAAAATGAGTAATGCCATCAACCATATATGGTTACTCCAGTGATGAGTCTTGTGAATAGTACAGTACGGTATATGCATAGTCAGTGATAAAATCTTCTAATCACACTAGTCAGCACACTGTAGGAAATAAATAACAACTAAAAATGATCAGTGCACTACCACAATAAGGTACTCTACTGCCACTAGTGAGAGCAACAACATCAATCGTAGTAGAACTTTTACATTGTCAGGCTTTTAAATAGTGACAGGGTGACACATCATTGTAAAAATCTGAATAAATACATCTGACAAACTGGTTTCCAGGCACAGACTGGGATTACTGACTAGAAATCTGTCTTAGTCTAGACTTAATCCGTGTCTGAAAATCCATACAGTAACCACTTTTTCCTGGTCATTGAGTCAATATTGATTTGCCTGAACAGCTGTAATCTATATGATTAATAGAAATACGAAAACAAATAATCAGATAGCGTGCAAGGAGCTCCTTTACTGATATACACCCGAAACCCAAAAGCAGCTGTAATTTTGGGTAACCACACAAATAGATATATATGCTTTCTTTTACAATCCATTAGCAAGCTTGTTATTTGGAATAAGCTGTATATTATGGACGGGATATTTCATAACTCAAGATAATAAATTCTATTCATTATGGACATGGACTACTCAATGACTTTTCTGTTTTTTTTTTAATGTTCATGTCTATCTGCCTATCTATCATGATCAAATTTATGATTTGAATTCGATTAATCTGATTTTCTATAATTTGTATATATATTTATGTAAATGTATCATTTATACAATGTCATATATGTTTAGATGAATGCTAGAGAAAAACACGAAACATCACACACCAGGCAAAAGAGCTGAGCACTTCTGCACAGCCCCTAATAAATAGTTAAGATATGAAGTAAATATCAAAGTATACACCCTTCTCTTTTTAATATAATAATCCATAGTACGTATTCTCTTCCACCTCAACTCACATGATCATCCAAGTAGGAGTCACATGATGAGTGATGCATAACCAATAGGAACAAGGCCCTCCTTGTCACCCTGGCGACAGCGAATCCAGTCTTGGTCCACACCTCCAAGAAGTATGAGCTCCTCCCCCTTACTGAAGCTCAGCTCTGCTCCTGTACCCATGTGATCGCACAGAGTTCTGACCGCCCTGCAGACCCAGTCATAAGGTTCCCATCAGAAACAATATGAATTTTGCAGTTCACATCAAATCCTCTAACATCAAAATCTAAGTGTCTATGGAATGTTGTAGTTATTCAAGTCATTTTGAAATGTTTAAAAGAAGCAAGTATAGGTGACTGGAGTTGTGTTATGATCTTGTATCTTGAGCCTCTTTACAGATGTGGGCTTTTAACAGAAACTAATCAGGACGGAGTTATGTCTGAACGCAAACCATTGTTTAAATCCCTGGAATACTGGCAATATCTAGTACAATTCTCCTAGAATTATCAAAAGGGCTTAGGTGTTAATGTAAAGTTATGGACAACATTCTTTACTTTTCATGGTAAATGTGAATTTATGTATCCCAGTGAGCTGATGTCCCACAAGGCAAGTTCTGCACTAAAAAAAATCCACTTGGATGAGTGGAAATATCTTCACGATGATGCCACTCTAACACACTTGAAAAAACGCAGCTGGTTAACCTTATTAGAAATGATAAAACATCATGTAAACACTTTACCTCAGAGGTTTTGGCTGGTTACCAGTTTCTTTACTGTCATCATTTTTGCTGTTCTCCCTCTCTCCTTTTCTTCCAGGCTCAATCTTCTCAGGCAAAATGGCCTGGCTTGTGCTTGATATGCGGGACAGAACTGTTATACCAGGATTCAGCCAGTGAGAAGGACGCCTGAAAGACAGAGGAACAAAGATAGATGAGAAAAAATAGATATTTATTTTATATAGCTACGTGTATCCTTCTATACAAGGACAGACATTGTGCTTAACTCCCACATAGGATACTTTCAGAAGCTCATAAACAAAACTCACGCAAACATAATTATTACTGAAGTTCACATTACTTGTATATTTTTATACCACCGCCCTGTTGAATTCTTGATTTGGTCTGGTCAGTTATTAATTTTCTATAACAGTAGTGCCGGATGTAGGGGTATATATTAATTTTCTCCTCCTAATAGCCTATGTTCTCATGTGTATAACGTACACAGGGCGAATGCGCTACTAAACATATTAAAAACATAATTGTGGATATGGTGAAGCTTTCTGTAAGACATTTATTTAACATTCAAGGAAGGAGTCATTGTCAGCCCTGTAAGAGTCAGAGGTAAAGCTATTTTTCCCCCTCAGTAACAAGCTGCATTTTTTTGTATTATTAACTTCAAAAGAGAAAAATACTTTTAATCCATTAATAGTTAGTTCCTGTTATCACTTGCATTATAGCAGCTATAATGATAAGATGAACTAACTTGTTTTGCAGATATTCCACAACATTAAATGTAACTATAAATATGTAAGTAAGGAAGAAACTGTGTTTATCTCATACTAAGTTACAGACATTTATCAGTCACTAGATGAATACCATTACACATTGATTTGTCATACATACCAGTGATACCATATTATTGTTTTTTTTTTTTTAAATATGGAATATATGGACTCAACATTATCATCATTATCATCATTATCTAGATTACTATTCCAATGTTTCCAATCAGACTGCACATATGCATCGTTGTTTTATACTGAAATCAATGACATACTATTTTGATATTTAAAAAAAATGCACATAGCTCTAGCTCACCGTTTTGTTGGTGGGTTGTTGGGGCTTTTGGATGCTCCAAACAGTCTGCCTAAACCCCAAGTAACTGTTCCACTCTCAGCAGTCAGAAGCTCCTGGCCTGGGCTCTTTGGACAATCAGAATTGGAGTGTGTATCCAGATCTGGTATGGTGTGAGCTTTGGCCTCCTCTGACAAACTAGTGGAGGTCCAACCACTCCAGTTCTGCCCTAAACGCTCACCCCAACGTATCACAGCCCCCCAGCTTTGCTGAAGAGCTTGACCTGCCTGCTGGCTGAAGCTATTCCCACTCCAGATACTAGGGGGGGCTATTATCTCCTTCTCCTGCAGCCATTGCAGCTGTGGACTTGTCTCTCCTTTACCAATCCCTGACATTGGCCTGCAGTAGGTGGGGCCTGGATTGAATGTGCTTGTGGGACTTGAATTGTGGCTTGCTGCTTTGGGATCAGTGAAGCTTTGCTTGGAAACATTCTTCAGATGTTGCCCGTTGCTCTGAGACTGGTCTGGACTGGATGACTGTGGGCTACGGCTGGGAGGGCTGAGCGCAGGGGACAACGGGTCGAAGTGGTGGTGCTGGAACAGCAGGTCGAGATTGAAGGTCAGGAGGGAGAGAGGCTGCAGCATGAGGAGAAGCTCTTCGAAGAGAGGCTGGCAAAAAGTGCTTGAAAGGTGCATGAAGGATGTTGGCCAGTAATATGTTTCAAGTACATCTGAAAGTGCAAGAGAAAGAAGCAGGATGTGATGCTTTGAGGATGAATGCCAGAATACGGACACAATACGGACAAGAGAACAGGCAGAAGCAGGAGACAGAAGCAGCTGTCTCCTGCTAGTAGTTGGTTACCCATCACACTCACCATGGCAGGTCTGCAAGTGGGAAAGCCAGTAATCAAGGCGCTTGATACTGCAAGAGGGAGCCGAGAATAGAGATGATGAAAGAAGATACATATACCCTGTATGCTTGACAACAAAAATAGAAAAGTAGAGAAAATAGCTAAAAATAACTGTAAGCAGTCTGGCGCTTACTTGAGAAGGCCGAGCAGGAAGGCATTAAACCTGTGTCGGCTTTGCTTGAGCTGTGGAAGTGCAGCTACTTTAGCTTGTAAGCTGTACAAAGCCTGGGTGTTTGGGCCTGGAGGACCACCGGGGAAAACAAGACAGTTAACTCTAGAAGTTGTTAAACCATTTAACAGCTGCCTCACACAACTGTAATTAAATAAACTCAGATTACTTCATTACTCCTGCATAATGCCGCTTAAGTGTAGCAAAACACAACAAGATATTATGCAGGAGAAGAAATACGAGGAGAGAGGGGAGGGGATATTGGATGATGCAGAACGAAAAAGAAGGGGGATGACAGATAGGTGATTCAACACTGCAGGGATTCTGAATGCCAGGAAAACAGAGATGTGTGCACAGAGAAACAGAGAAATGGACCAGAGCAGAAATAAAATCTAATTCATACCTGGTTTGGTGGAGGCCTGAACCAATCCCCAGGGTGAATTTGGCCTCCTGCCTGTGATGAGATCACTCTGATGGGGCTTGAGTCCGTCACAGAGAAGGGTGTGCAGGGCCGGGCAAAGGCACTGCAACACCAGCCGACCCAGAGCAGGGTTTACACTGCTGTCTCCAGAGAGAGCCTGGTTAGAAAGAAACGGAGGAAACAAAAAGCAGGCGAGGCAGTAGCAGAGGATCAAAGAAGAGAAAGAAAAACATAGGGAAGGAGGCAGTTTGGATGTAAATGGGGAGAAGAGAAAATGGGGGGAAAAGAAGCAGGGATGAGAAACAAAGGCAGGGTGCATGGAGTTAGTGAAGATACCCATAAGCTAAGATGAACATTTAAATACCTTATCTACTGAGTGAATCTGGACAAAGAAAAATAATTGATATTGAGCATGTGCAAGCCACATGGAGAGAAAGACAAAAAAAAAAAAAAAAAAAAAAAAAAAAAAAAAAGAATATAAGGAAGGTATAAAAAACATAATTTAGTAGAAACAGTATGTATTCTGTAATTTTACCCATAGTATACGTGTTACAGTTACAGGGTACAACCAACCTTCTGCACAAGAGTCCTAGAGGAGCTGAACTGAGCCAGAATGGCCTCCACTGCCACATTGACTGCACTGATGAGAGCTGGGAGACAAACACATCCAATATCCTTGATTTCATCCACGGGCATTAATATTTATATATATATATATTTATAGTAGATAAAGTAACTTGTATGTGAATGTTTGGTCCTCTATACAGGTATATATCTATATACCTCGTTTTTCCTGCAGGCAAAGAGGGGACAGTCCACCACCTATCAGTGGGGGCTTCTCATTGTCACCCATCCAGGCCCCTGCTTTTGCAGCAGAACCAGCAAAGGACAGGCTGCGCACAGCTATAACACGTAGACACAAAATAATAAACTTGTCTACTGAAATACTACACTTAAATCCACTCTTTACTACACTACATTCAATACTAAAATTACATTATACAGAGGTTTTTGGAGGTATATACACAAATATGGTAGTTTAAAGTTTATACAGAATTTAGTTTTATAGAAATTAGTGTTCTCGTGGATTTGAGATGTAAGAGAAAGTTTTTTTTACCTGAACACACAGACTTAAATGCATGCATTCAAAATTAAGAGTGTTACCATCAGCAGTACACATGCATACTTAAAAACACCAACAAGAAACCTTAATTTAGCTATAACAAGAAATAAATGATAGGTATGTTCAACTTAAAAAACAAAAAGAATATATCCAACATAGAGTAACACTCATAATAATAACCACAGACAAGTTTCATAATTATGACAGTTTTTACAATAAAGCAGTAATACTAAAATACTAAAGCAGACATTAAGAATGCCCATGCACTTTATCCATGCAATTAAAACCTCACACAAAGACACTGACACGACAGTTTCAGCCCGAAACACAGATATATCCAATGATACAAAAACACAGACACAGCAAAGTGCTGAGAGGACAGATAAAATGTAAAATAAAAATCGGTGATAAAGAAGAGAGGAATGAGAAAGATGTATTGATCTCTTACTCAGCGAGAGCGGTGATGCATTCTGCTTAGATTGGTATTTGGGGGCCAGTGGCTCCCTGAGAGGAGCCGGAGCTCGGGGAGTGTACAGGTAGGGGTAATAGAGCGGGGCAGCAAGAGCAGGTAGCGTGTGACTGCGAGGGAATAGGGGCGAACAGAGACGGGACATGCTGGCCCCTGGAGATGGAGGCCCAGCCCTATGAGGTGGTGAAATTGCTCCTACAGGGGATAAGCGTGGGGGAGCCCCTTTATGCAGAGGGCAATTTTTGGGGTGATAAAGGTACAGGGTAGGGAAAGGCGAGCTCTGGGATTTGTCCTCCAAAATTTTATGGTCACTAAATGTATTGCCAACTGAACCTGGGACACTGGTCTCCTCAAAGCTGAACATGGAATTCACATCTTCCTTGGTGTCTTTGGTACCATCACTCAGTTTGTTGAGCTTCTCTGCATTAACATACCGTATCACGTCAATATTTTTGTATGGGGTTGTATTGCCTTCAGCATATGTGCTTGTAGATGGTTTGTCAGACATGGTTTTCATCCTGTATTTGTCACCACAGTAGAGTGAATCTACATTACTGTTTGAATCTAAATGGTTATCATACAATGACCCAAAGGTGCTAACTGACTCCCTTCTATAGTAACAGCTCTTGTTTTTCTTGGTATCAGAGTATTGATACAAAGAATCCATAAAGCTGTCTGAATTACTACAACCAATGCCACTAGAATCATTTTCATGATTACAGAAAAACTCTGCATGTTTTTTTGGGTCAGTGCAGAAGAGAGAGTCAGTGTATTCTGTAACAGAGTCAGAAGTGGGATTCATATGGCACAGAGGGTCTCTGGGATGTTCCTGAAGAGACTGAGCTTTTGACTGATTCCTATAAAAGTCTGAACGGTAAAACAGGGGGGCTTGGGATGGGGGGCTGGAGTGCAGATAATAGGGTGAGGGCAAAGCGCTAGACAAGGCTAAAGACAGGGGCGGCGAGGACACTTTGTTGGAAAGCGTTCAGCAAAAAGCATGTGAAAAGAAACATTATAAAACAGCAGGACAAGCAAAGCAGTGTAGGAATGGTTCAGGAATATTGGAAGCAAAGATGTTGACAAACAAGGGTGAAGTAGAAAAAGAAGAAATGATTCAATAAGCACAGAGCAAAGAAACAGGGAGAAAGAGAGAGAATGGAGAGAATGTTAATAGTGTCATTCAGAAGGAACAATAAATGCTAATGTCAAATATGAAAGCAGCCTGGAAAGGATTTACACAATTACAGCATGCTCACGCTGTATGTGAGAAGTTCATATTCATAACATGACACAAACATTAGGGCACTGCAATTCAGATCACATACCACTGACCATGAGGAAAACACAAAAATAGCTAGATATGAAAGTTTAAAACAACAGTACATATGTGCATTCTAAAAGATCTTTAAAACATTACAACAGCAAAATCTAGTCTGAAATTCCTGATCATCTCTAGATCAGTGAACCTCAGCCACATAGCTCATTACTGAAACAAAGATGGAATGAAACTGAGATTCATGCGCTAAACCCATATCAAAGACACTGAATCTCTTTTAATGGGTATTACTAATTAATCTGACGTACCTCTGAAAAGAGAGACTCAAAGCCATCCACTATTATTCATTGTTGGAACCAAATTATCAAACTGTGCTTTCTAAGAACACCAAGTTATATTTTCAGCTAAGGAAACATCCCTGTGGAAATAAGTGTCTGGAATGGTATAGGTGACAACACCCAGTGTCTTATCACTTTCTGTTACACCTACTGCTGCATTAAAACGGCAATTTATCAAGTTTATAAGTGAATATTTTGTCTGTAAGCGTTAACACCATTGCTCTGCTTAAGTCTTCCAGCATGTGGGTTTGACATTAAGCTCTGAAAGGGAAAATGTCTTTAAGGACCAGGTCTAGGATCAGATTTCACCAGCTTCAGAAACACTTACTTACAGTTAGAGTGGTGAGACTTATAACTGATCCTAAATAAGCATGTTTCACTATTTAAATAAAATCCATCCAAGTGACCTGTCTATGCTGTTAAAGATGGAGTCTACTCGTTGTAACAACCATTGTAATTTTCAGTCAGCCTGTGACACAAAGCCTAGTTCCTGATCATTTCCTGTCATAAATGTACATTTGATTTCATAGTGTATTTCATAGTGTACACTATGATTTCATAGTGTACCTATGATGAGCTAGAAAACAGTTAAATTAATCCTTATCATTCAGAATCCTTTTAACTTGCTGCTGATCACCAAAGAAATGTTAGCATACTGTGATGAATTACATAGAGGATATGTACTGTGTAGTAACTGTGTCTCTCACAGACAGAGCAGCAGCCTACCCTGAATTTAGTCATTTATACTGCCAATAATTCAGAGAAATACACTGTTACCTTAACCGCTGCCAGCTTCACATTTCATTTCCTGTTTTGCTACTGTTGCATTTTCTGCTCTGTCATTGGTGGCGAAGTCTGAGACCTGCCCTCCTACCTCTTAAAGGTACATAACCAAACATCTGCCTACAACATTACCTCTAATATAACTGCACAAACCTACTTTATGTATTTACAGCCATATGCTCATTTTTGAAAATAGTTCTAGAGTAGTTAGATCAGTGGTGTTAGTCTCCAGTCCTGGATTTTATTATTTTACCCCAGTAAAAAACCCTAGTTCAACACATTTGTTCCTACTGAGGCATTCATGGATTGAATGTGGTCTCTGTTTCAAATCACACACAATGTACAATATTCATAGATCATACATTATATCAAACATCTTTTTTTTCAGGGTAGTTACACCTCAAACACTAATGCTTTTCAATAAATAACAATGACAAATGGAACCATGGCAGAACAGCCTTGTAATATCCAGACTGTCCACTTTTTGTTCATAATGTGTCTGCTGTGTAGAAATGCTCAGTGCATCAGCCATCTTGAAAATTTCAAACTGTGGTGGCCTCTAAAGATTTGGTATGTCATTTATATTTTCGTTATTTCACTATACAATTCATAACAATGTGTAAAAAATGCATTACATAAATTGGGGTTAAATCTTTTAAAGGACAGTAACTATTTAAGAGTTAAAATACATATATAGATGCAGAAGCTAAACTAAAAGTAAAGAGAGAGAGAGAGAGAGAGAGAGAGAGAGAGATGGCATTAGCTTTTGACCTGCAGAGCGAATAAATAATTTAATAACCTGAAATGACATCACAGGAAGCAACAGAGCACAGTGGAGATTTCTGCAGAGATTTTATCAGCTACCCCTTATAGATATATATCACTGACCTGTCCATCTGGTTGTAACTCAGTGGCTTACTCTTATCCTGACTCATCATCTTCTATTTCCCTGCTATGAGATCATGTTCCTGTATGCCACTGATCATTAAGTAAGAACAGTGATGATTTGAGTCAAGTGTGGCTGTAGGAAAGTGGCTGTAGGAAAGTAGATCAATAGCTAGAGGGTTAGTGACAACTAGTGTATAAGTCTAAGATTTGAATTTAATCACACAATAATATTCCACTGGGAAACTGCCATGGTCTTGGTTTCTTGTTTACTCTTTGTAGCACATAAAAAACCAAGTTAAACTGTGAAAAGAATAGAAAGGAATTTAAGTTCTGTAACTCACGTCTTGTTCTTGATTCCCATGGTTGTCCTCCGTCTGCCATTCCCCTCACCTCTGTCTCCCCCATCTCTTCATCCTTTGTCTTGTAATGTTCTCTGTTTCTGTCATCAATAAAGTTATACTGATTTTTTTTGGCTGAGCCACTAATTTGTTGCACGGGGCCAGGCTCCAGAGTGGCATCTGCCTGAACATTCAAGTGGCGTATTTCCCTAAATAGAGCCAATGAGGCAGGTGTGGGTGGTGGCTGGAGAAAGGTGGCCTGAGCTTGGGAAGTGTACTCCCACTGGGTGCCATCCCCATCAGCCTTCTCTCTCCTCCACTTAAGGTTATACAGGAAATCCGGATCTGGGGTGATGATAGTTGGTTCAGGTTCTGGTTGGATTTGAGTTGGTGGGGAAGCCTGTTTAGCTCTGTTGCGCAGCTCTTTAAATGTAGTGACTTTTGGAACAGAGCTGGATTTTTGCGATGTGGCATTAGTAGATGTTTTTGTCATTTCTAGGGGTGGCGTCTCTGTGTCTGGAGTAAAGGCTATCAACCAATCAAATCTATCTGGACGAGATGAATTGGCAGGTAGCGCACATGGCTTTACAGGAGGAAGTTCAGGTGGTTTAGGCAATATTTTTGGCCGTGGGGGTAAAGGTCGTGGAGGGGGAGGGGGAGGAGGGGAATCAGGAATCACTGAGGCATAATCAAAATTGTCAAAGCTAGAATTAGTGAACTGTTTGTTGCTACTGGATGTGCTGTAATATGAGTCAGTCGTCAAGCTGGCATTATCCCTCAAACCACAGTTGCAGCTAGAGTTACTACTACCTTCATTCTGCCTGTGCCGCTTGGCCATCTCTGTGAAGGACGTTGTCTTCAAAGTGTCCTTGCATTCTTCTTTCTTTTCATCTATGAATGTTTCCTCTTTCCCAAGCTTATTGCCCTCCCTCAGCTCCCTCCAGGTAAATGTTTTCCCCTTGTTCACATCCTGTCCCTTCTCTTGGCTTGTCTCACTAACACAAACACGTTTGATGTTCAAAGCATCAGATATCTGTTCTTCTTCCAAGACCCCATCAACACAGACCCCCAACTCAGGGCTAAGCTTTAGTAACTCAGCCTGGGTGATCCCTGCCAGTGCCAGCAGCTTCCTTATCTCTACATCCAGGGCATGGAATGATGGAGGAGGTGGGAGTAGTGGTGGTGGTGGAATGGCAGGGGGAGAGGGCAAAGCTGGTGGAGGTGGAAGAGGTGGAGGTCTGGAGGTTGGAGCTGGAAGAGACTGAGGTGTCTTCTGTCTCTCAAGCTCAGCAAGCCTCTGAGCTTCTAGACGGGCTTTATGCCGCCTTCTGGGAGGTGGAATGGGTGGAGTGGGTGAGGAGAGTGTGGGTGAATCAGTATACAGGGTG
This sequence comes from Pangasianodon hypophthalmus, assembly GCF_027358585.1. Lineage (NCBI taxonomy): Eukaryota > Metazoa > Chordata > Actinopteri > Siluriformes > Pangasiidae > Pangasianodon > Pangasianodon hypophthalmus. Next base: position 22,975,542 of record NC_069710.1, read on the forward strand.
AAATAAGGAACAGGCTGTGATGGTGGTGGAGGCAACACAGGAGGTTTTGACACTGAAGATGAAATCAGAGATGAAGTTTGGGAAAATGAAAGACTGAAGGTTTTAGCTGGGGAGGAGGTAGAGGAAACTGAAGGTGTATTCCCACTGATGTTCATGTATGTGTGCATTTCTGGTTGGGCACTGACATGTCTTGCTGGAGGTTTGGGTGGACGGGGTGGAGGATTCACAGGTGATGGTGCAAGGGAATCTGGAATTGGAGGTTCATCCAGGTCAGACAGGGCTGTCATATCTACCCCAGCATCACTGTATTCCTGGGAATCACCCGATCTGTCACTTTTATAAAGCTTCAAAGAAATGTCAATATTGCCCATTTCATCAAGTACACCAGAAATATCTTCATCAGAAATGTCTAATCCAGCTTCCTGTAGTTTTTCCAGATGCATAAGTCTCACCTGCTTGTTGACTTTTTCAAGCCTTTCTTGGTGCACCAGCCTATATCTTAGATCCAAGTCATCCTTGAGCTCCCATTGTGCTAGCTGAGCAATTTGATAAAAGTGATCCACTTTGCCTAATTCATCAATGGAGTCCAAAAAGTTCAAAAGATCTACTTTAATGCCCTTTTCTTTCTTAGGTTCCTTGCCCTCCATAAATTCTGAAGAAGGGGACGGGGGAGCTGAAGGATATCCCTCATCAGGGGAACATGGAGATGGAGATCTCACTGAAGTACTCAGGTCCAGTGGAAGGGAGCAGTACGGAAAAACAGTGGAGTGGGATGCTGGGGGATGAGGAGCAGAATAATGTTCAGTGGCTTCTTCTTCTTGCAGAGACACTGAAAATGTATCAGGGCAATCAGAATCCAGATCTGAGCAGCTGCTGATGGAGGTGGATGAAGATGAGGTAGAAGATGTGAGAGAGAAGTCCAACATTGATGCTGTGCAATCGCAGCAAGAAGGTACAAGTGTGTTGTCATCTTCTTCTTCATCATCGTCATCATCATCATCATCATTATCGTCATCATTACGTACATTAACATCCTGATTATTACCATTTCCATTCTCATCTACTTTTCCACTCACATTAACCACAATGTCATCATCCTTGTGAACAGCTCCATCTATTTCATCCACATTTCCATTTGCCTCTTCCATTTTGTCCTCTATGTGTTTCGCTACAGGACTAGCCACAGGCTGCTCCTCCTCTGGCTTACATTTGGCTTTTCCAATGTCTGGTTTCTCAGACTCCTTGTTCTCCTGAGGTGGTGGGACAAGCTTGAGCTGCTGCCTGATGGTCACAGTGTTATTATTGTTATGGTTGTGATTAAATAAGCTGTTGCTGTCCTGAGTTGAGTGGCCATCACAACACAGGCAAGGCAGGCTTGGTTCATTACAGTTTGGATCCACAATATCAGGGACCAAGTTTGATGCCACATGTCCACCCTTAGATACACCCTTAGAGTTGCTGGGTACTGAGGGGGTAGAGGTCTTCTGCTGTCGGACCGTTTTGTTCTGAGTCACAGAGGATCGAGTACTCAGACCTATGCCCTTTAACCTGGAAGGCTCAGGACGTGCTCGCGTGGTACGACGAGGGGATGAAGAAATGCTGCTTACATTTTTGTCCTCTTTCCTGGCTGGGTGGTTGGGTGGTTTAGCTTCTGAACGTCTGACACTGTCAAACCGACGTGTTCGTGGGGGAATGGAGGGCCGCGAGGAGTGCATTGTGGGTGTGTATTTAGTACAAAGATGATGTACAAATTTTGCAATCTTATGAAACAGATATTTGGTTAGGTTTTCTGAGTTCCCAGTCAAGTTTGATCCACATATTGATCACATCTTGCCTCAGTGTACTTCCTGAAATATCAAGGAAGACATTGTTAGGTAACTCAATGTATGATCTTGCTTGTTGCAGTGTCAAGAACTTCTAAAGTTGCTTACTGTATTCTGAAATGCTGCAAAATTATTACGAAACATACATATTTTGCTCAGTTGATATTAATACAATTCAGTATGTACAATTTCCAGTATCTGATATGACCATTTTATCTTATACTCCCAATCACACGTACACACTGACTAAAGGACAGTTTCCTCAGCGGAATCATGCCAAAAATTAGTTGACAAGACAATATATATTTGACAAAATCAAGAAAGTAAAGGCAGAAAATGTATACTTCTTAGCTTTTTCAATCTAAATCAGTAGTGATTAAAGATGATAAGGGAAGCAACATTATTGAGCCATTAAGAAAAAGGTAGGCCTAAAGAGTAGAGCATTGTTGTATTTACAAAACATAGCCATTATCCACGTAATACATCACAACACACGGGATACGGGATATAAGAGCACAAAGATGAACACCATCAGCTTTTCACACTGGTGCACACAGACAGGAGGCTGCGTGCTGCTCGCATCCACCCAGTGTCCTTGGATCCTGTAAAGCTCGTTATCAGGCCCCAGGCACTGAGCCAGATGCAGAGGTGAGAAATAAAAGGCTAAGACGAATCTGTATGACAAATGAGTGTACAAAATCAGTTTAATCTCGAAATCATCTAACAAGATATAAAAATAATGAAGGCAGGGGTGGGGGGTGTAGCTCCTGCGTCCTGTTACATCCTCCGCTTTAAAGATGCTGATACAGATGCCATGTTCATGTCGGCTGCCAAATCTGCAGCTTAACCTGGACTACTAAAGGCATCCTATAGATCTAGCGTTTTTAGTTAAACACACTAAAAAAAAACCAAACAATCAGAAGAATAAATCTGAGAGGATCACAAAACAAAAGAACCCTGCAACCTATGGGTAGCCAGGAAACAACAATTCATCTAAATGCCTAAATATCTTACCTTTAGTCTGCAAGAGACAGTGTCTCAAAATAGTACTCCACAAGATATACACTGGAGGGTAAATGCCAGCAAAATTCTCCGTTCTTCCGACCTTCCTGCCTATTCCGCCGTCATCCAGCCCTCCCCACCGCCGTCCATCTAACCACACCCCTCAGCCTCTCCATCATGTGTGTCTGCAGGCCCACTCTTACTGCTGGCTTTAGATGTAATGTTGCCAGGTCCGTTGTTTACCCTTACTGTTTCCACTGCAACCCTGACAAAGATCAACCAGTTCCTGAAGAGCAATGAATGAATGTTTAAATCTATCTATATCTATCTGTCTATCTATCTATCTATCTATCTATATATATATATATATATATATATATAAATCCATTTATAAATCCAATTTATATATAACCCTAACCCTATATTGTTGTGTGTGAAAATCTGAGGAGATCAGCAGCAATACTCAAACCAGCCCATCTGGCATCAACAACCAAAGTCTCAGAGATCACATTTTTTCCTCATTCTAATGTTTGATGTGAACTGAAGCTCTTTACTTGTATGTGTGTGATTTTATACATTGTGCTGCTCCCATATGATTGGTTGATTGGATAACTGCATAAATGTGCAAGTGTACAGGTGTTCCTATTAAAGTGGACAGTGAGTGTATTTGTGTATGAAAAAAATTCCATAAATCTGATCAGTACAGATTAATTGTTATTTGTACAATAATAATGCGTATGTTTATTGAAGCCATATAGCGTTTTTTATTTCTGCACACAGTTAGAGCACAGGTTCCCCAGCCTGGCCCTGGAGTACCCCATGTCCTGTGCATTGTAGTGTTTTCCCTGCTCTAACACACTCACCTGTCAGGAAGGGCTGTTAGTTAACAGATTAGTTGAATCAGGTGTTTTAGAGCAGGGAAAATGCTAAACTGTGCAGGACAGGGTGTACTTCAGGACCAGGGTGGGAACCTGTGGGCTGTATAAGCCATTTGGAGAACAGTGTTTTAATACCTGTATGATAACAGTAGTCACATGATGCTGGATTTAAAAGGTAGCTTTGGAAGAATTTATACTCTGAGTATATTCTGATCACGTTTAAAGGCCCATTGGAGGGTTTTTGCCACGCAGACCTGGCAACCCTGCTCTTAACGTACTCATTGCAGTATCAGAAAGCCGGTGTCGCTGGAGAGGGAGGAAAATCCCAACGGGAATATGAACCTTATTTACTGCTAGTCAAACTGTTTGAAGGGTTTCTGGTTCCTGGATTAGACTGTGTGCTTTAAAAAATATGATATGTAGACCCAGAGCTTTGATATTTTCAGAAAACGTATAGCTGCAAAGCTTGTAGTCGTTTTTATTTATAAATGATTTTAATAAATAACATCTACTGGAGCAACACGGAAGTTGGCTGGACCAATCAGATCCCATCATTACATCCGGGGTCGATGACTTACTGAGATTAGCTACAGGCTAACATGCATACATAGGGTGAATTTAGGTAATATTACTAACATTTACGAAAGTAACCTATACTTATTTTTCTTGAAAAACAAAGTTAGGAAATTGATTGAAGATAATCTAATTGATAGAATACTACACAGGATACTGAAATATTACTCAGGGGAAAAAACCCAAAGTGTCCAGAAATACACGACTTTACTATGAACACAAATTCACAATATCCAAATCTTATTTGTAGCTATTAATTATTGCTAAATTTGTTGTTAATGTACGTTATTTTAACTGTTTGTCGTTCTGCTTGTATAGTTTTCAGTTGTTCAAGATCTCTCATTTCTCCTTTAATATTCACAGTCACTGTGTTCGCAATACAATTCTATGGCCATATTGCACCTATAATTGATCATAGGTTACTAGTAGTAATCACAGTTCATTAAAAAAGGGCAAGTATATAAATTATGGGCGTATTTTGTAATCTGAACAAAAATGGAAACTGCTAATTATCAAAATAAAAAGTAAAAGCAGGTTGTAAACTTGATGCACTTCCAGCAACAGCATGACCAACACACCTTATACTCTGATTATATCAGCAGACACAAAATAGTCTCTTCTGAGTTAATGTTGTTAAAAAACCACATCAACTACGAATATCATGTAACCCTCTTTTTTATTGATATCATCCAGGTTGACAGTAAGTGGCTGGGATTTGAAACACAGCACCATTTCAGGTGTATATTAAAAATACCACTACTTTAAAAAGTAGTTTTCACAGTAATTCATTTCTGATTTGCTTATTTTAAGCAGTTCCCACCAGAAAGATCTATTTATCCTACCACTGACATTTTCTTTGGCAGAAAAACAGGTTGGTAAACAGATGAACAGTTTAGATTTCTACTTCGAGTTTCAGAAAGTGGATGATAGTTGTTTAGTCTTTAAACAATGCACACTGCCAAATAAAGAACCCACTGAGGAGAACAGAGTGACGGATCAGATCGGTACCAATCACTGCCTGATGACCAACATTTTGTTTCCCTCTGCCTTAAACTGAAATATATTATGAAAAGTATGAAAAGCTACATTTCATCAATTCCATTTGCACAGGACTGCTGTTTCTCTTACTGAATGAACAACTATAATTCTATAAAAAATACAATTAAATTATTTGGTTTGGACAATTTACAAGTGTAACATTCCAGCTATCAGAGCTGATAACAACTGACAGTTTGAATATTAGTCCAGCTTCTTTCTAGATTGAAATACATCTCTCAAAACATCTCATTTCATTTTGGGCTGTCTCAAAGTCCAATATATGTTTGGGAAAAAAAACAAAAAAAAACACATTTCTAAAGTTTTTAAGATATACATGTCTATATTCTTGAGAACATATTTACACCACTGATCAAATGCACTACGTTCCTTTTTTTGCTGTATTGCACTAAACATACTTTACATACTTTTCCATGCTCTTGCAAAAAAAAAAAAACATGCCTCATTTGTTCCTTTTATAGATTTTCTTGGCAAAGTTAAGAAAAACAGCATGGGGAAGGTTTTGAGCATGCCGCTGGATGAGGTTTTGGAGTCGCAGGTAGCTCTCTTCCTCGTACTGGTGGTATCGGAGAGGCATTTCCAGAGTGTCGTACAGTGCCTTCACTCGCTCCACACTCTCAGCATCACTCCGGCCGTAGCATGCCTGAGAGGGACAGAGAAAGACAGTGAGGCACTGTTGAATGGAACAAGTATTCATCATGTTTCTGATTATATCTGAATCTCTGTGGTACAGTGTAGCAGTTTCAGCTCCTGCATTCACATGTTCAGCTTTGAGTCCAAGGGATGCCAGAAGTGATACAGTCCTCTGACTTACTGCCTTGTCATCACATAATATTTCTATATTTCCTGTTTGTCAGTGAGGAATGTAAGAAATTGATGAATTGATGGATCCATTTTAAGTGACTTTTAGTCACTTTCTCACCTCTAGCTCCACCCTCTGCTCAGGGGTCATCACCCTCAGTGCTGTCACCACAAGCCAGCTGCACTTGTTGTCCTGGATGTCAGTGCCAATCTTGCCTGTTACTGCAGGGTCACCATAGCAATCCAAGTAATCATCCTAACAAGAACAATCAAGGCAGGATATGCACACCATGCTATATTATGGACACATTATGCTATAAATTGCAAATAGATTCAGTAAGATTTGTAGATATGAGGCTAATGTATGTTGGTACCTGAATCTGAAAGAACTCCCCCATTTCAAGCAAGATGTGTTTAGCATTGTTGTGTTCCACTTCACTGTCAATTCCTGCCTGTGGAATAAATTCAACATCAAACCCATCCAGTCCTCTAATGGAACTTGTAAGCTTCATTACACTGCATGCCAAGGAACTGGTCCAGGATGAAATGATAATTCAAAATATTTCAAATATTCCATTAAAAATGATTTAAAATGTGCCCTGAAGATTCCAGCATGAAAAAAGCACCTTCAGCTTGTTCCAAATAAACCACTGACAGATGGCCAAGTCTGGGTAACAGAATGAAATTGTTTGTGAAAGATTATTCATTTGATTATACAGTTCTTCCCACAAATGCTTTACATACACTCACTGGGCACTTTATTAGGAACACCTGTACACCTACTCATTCATGCAATTATCTAATCAGCCAACTGTGCGGTAGCAGTGCAATGCAGAAAATCATGCAGATACAGGCCAGCAGCTCTGGATATTTTTCACGGCAACCATCGGAATGGGCAAAAAACTGCGATCTCAGTGATTCCGACAGTGGTATGTGGGTTCTATAACTGCTGATCTCCTGGGATTTTCACGCACAACAGTCTCTAGAGTTTATTCAGAATGATGCAATAAAGAAAAAACATCCAGTGAGTGGCGGTTGTACGAATGTAAACACCTTGTTGATAAGAGAGGTCAAGGGAGAGTGGCCAGACTGGCTTGAGCTGACAGAAAGGCTACAGTAACTCAGATAACCAATAGATAACCTCTGTACAATTGTGGTGAGCAGAAAAGCATCTCAGAATGCACAACCTGTCGAACCTTGAGGCAGATGGGCTACAACAGCAGAAGACGACGTTGGCTTCCTCTTCTGTCAACCAAGAACAGAAAGCTGAGGCTGCAGTGGGCACAAGCTCACCAAAACTGGACAGTTGAAGACTGGAAAAAAGTAGCCTGCTCTGATGAATATCGATTTCTGCTGAGTTACAGAGATGGTAGGGTCAGAATTTGGCGCCAACAGCATGAATACATGGACCCAACCTGCCTTGTGTCAACAGTCCTGGCTGGCAGAGGTGGTGTAATGGTGTGGGGAATGTTTTCTTGGCATTGCTTGATGCAATCATGTCAACATGGACCAGAATCTCAAAGGAATTTTTCCAACATCTTGTGGAATCCATGCCACAAAGAATCGAGGCTGTTTTGAGAGCAAAGGGAGACTCTACCCAGCATTAGTATAGTGTTCCTAGTAAAGTGCTCGGTGAGTGTATTTGTCCCATGCAGACCAGGCACCGAATCTAGTCAAACTCCTAATGTTCCTTTGTTACCTCTATTCCTCAAATGCGTTAAATATGTAAATATTTTAAGTACATATTATAACGTTATATGTTTAGAAAACTTATTCCAATACCTACTGTATGGACTAAGTAAGGAATCTTGTGAATTTGTGGAACTATTACACTGCTACATTTTACATTTACATTTATGGCATTTGGCAGATGCCTTTTATCCAGTGAGACTTATAGAAGTTATTGAAGTTTCTATCAATAAATACATCCTGATACTAGTTCACCAGGTCACGGACTAAGAGTACGACCAGTCGAAAAAACTCAGTTGTTAAGGTAATATAGTAAGAAAAGCACACAGACGGCACAAAAAAGTATTAATACTATTATTAATGTTTTGTTTTTTTTAAAATAAAGTGCTAAATGAATATCAGACTCACCATGTACATGGCTGCGGCCACTGGAAGATAAAAAGAGTAGAATGCAGTCTTGTACTTCACTATGGCTTTATACCTGGGACAAAAACACATCCATTAAAGTCAGAAGACAGAACACATTGCACATGATGCATTCTGACACATTCCATGCTAATTATTAATCTGTAGCGCAATATGCCACATTATTTCTCACTTCTCAGTTACATTACCCTTCTACCAAGCATAAACAATATAGCATACAGTCTCACTGTCTCACCTGTCCATGGTAAAACGGTTTAAGTCGATCTTGTTTGGGGGAGCAGTCATCAGATCGAGGGCTTGCCCCAGCTCTGTCTGGAACGATGTCTGCAGCAAATAACACGCTCCAATTAAAAAAATGACTAAGCACATCTTCAGTGTGTTAATCACTGAGCATTTGGATGTGATTTCACAAATCAAATATATAAAGATTGTCTGTGAACTTTGACTTATGAAGGATTTCCACCTCAGTAAAAAGCTCCAACAAATGGACATAGTAGGGCTGCCTTCTGCAATGCCTACGCAGCAGGCGGTAGATGGACCCCTCCAGGAGAAAAGCGTCATTAATAGCATCCAGGCCAATGCCTTCCTGACAGATGAACAATTGACATAAATCAGTAATCTAATACTGTACTCTGCATTAAGAGCACTTAGTAACACAATCCCAGAATCCCTAAACAGGTAATCTCCTAAAGTTCCATATTCCTCCTGTTACACAGCGTCAAAGATAAATACAAAATATTTTTTTTTTTAAAAAGGAAAATGTGTTTGATGGCATCAGTACAGTTTAAGCTGTTTTAAAGCAGTTGTGGTCAATATTTCTCCATCTTAGCCATGTGGTTAGTGTTCAGTGCTCAGCTCTAATCAAGTTTCCCTCAGGCCAAAATTATAAGGGCCTTCATCTTCACATGCTAAGTTAACTCATCCAAAAAAAAAAAAAAAAACAACCCCCCACTCCAACCCACCCCCACCCCTTCACATCCCAAAGGTATTCTATTGGATTCAGATCCAGTGACTGAGAATGAACATTGTCATGTTCATGGCACCATTTTGAAACGACTTTTGCTTTGTCACACGGTGCATTATCATGCTGGAAGTAGCCATTAGAAGATGGGTAAATTGTGGTCATGAAGGGATGCACACGGTCAGCAACAATACTCAAATAGGCTGTAGCATTCAAGCGATGACTGATTGGTATTAATGGGCCCAAAGTGTGCCAGGAAAACATTCCCCACACCATTACACCACCTCCACCAGCCTGGACTGTTGACACAAGGCAGACTGGGTCCATGGATTCATGCTGGACCCATCTGTAGCCCATCTGCCTCAAGGTTCAACATGCTGTGCATTCTGAGATGCTTTTCTGCTCACCACAATTGTACAGAGTGGTTATCTGAGTTACTGTAGCCTTTGTTTCAGCTCAAACCAGTCTGGCCACTCTCCGTTGACCTCTCACATCAACAAGGTGTTTCAGTTCGCATAACTGCCACTCACTGGATGTGTTTCTCTTTACTGCACCACTCTGAGTAAACTCTAGAGACTGTTATGTGTGAAAATTCCAGGAGATCAGCAGAAATACTCAAACCAGCCCGTCTGGCACTGACAATCATGATGGTTGATGTGAACATTACCCGAAGCTGCTGGCTTGCACCTGCATGATTTTATGCACTGCACTGCTGTCACATGATTGCCTGATTAGATAACTGCATGTATGAGTAGGTGTACAGGTGTTCCTAATAAAGTGCTCAGTGAGTGTATATTCATTAGATATATAACTTTAGCAGCATAAAGTAATTTGGAAGTAATTTTTTTTTACTTTTTCATTTACAAATATATCATTAACTAGATGGCACAGTAATGCAATGGGTAGTGTTGCCACCTCACAGCTCCAGGGTTCTTGGTTCGATCCTAATTTTGGGTTACTGTCTGTACAGAGTTTTGCATGTTCTTGCAGTGTCCACATGAGTTTCCTATGAGTTCTACCTGGGTTGAGCCCTGTTAGCAAGTTTCAATTAATTTTTCATTTTCTTCAGTTAAAATATATGACTACATAAGTCATGACTACATAAAACAATATGCCATAACTGTTCTGTTCTATGATGTGTTAAATATAAAAGTGCTAAATAAACTTACATGTCATGCACAGCTGCCAGCTATCATGTATAGTATTTATACAAAAATATGATTATTATTTCAGAAAGTAAAGTTATATGGGTCATTAAGGCTTACCTTCTTATACCAGCATGGCTGACCTCTCCGTGTTAAAGATGCATCCATTATATCATCTGCTACCAAGAAGAAAGCTTGCAGCTGAAGAGGGAAAAAAAATAAACGAAAAATAAAGAAAACTGATGTTAGAAATGGACTTGTACAGCACAGTTCATTAACACCAAATGAAAATGTTGTTTACATTTACATTTATGGGATTTGGCAGATACTCTTACAGGAATGCCCGACTGTCTACTGCAAAAATATTCTTATGCTAGGAAGACAAAAAAGGAAAGGAAAGGACAAGTACAGGACAAGGAAAATATCCAAATTCGCCAGTTACCAGTTCAATGCACCATCCAACCAACAGGGCACGCTCCACTTCATCAGGTGATAGCTTGGAGGGCGGGACCAACTCACGCAGTGAGCCAATCACAGACAAGCCACGGTTCCTCTTGCCTCCTGTGGCATTGTACTGCAGTACCTAAAGACCAGACAGCTCTATTAACACCAAAGTGCCAGAATATTGCCTGGTTCAACGGCAGGCATATGACAATTGCTTATAACTACAGAAGGATTCCACATTACACTATACAAACTTTAGCTTAATGCCCTATTCTGATTTGTTTTGTTAAAAAGGCTGGTCCTTGGACCTCAACTCCTCTTGATGTTTCTTCCTGTTGGACTCCTCATTTTTGACTCATCAGAGGGAACTTTTTTTTATATGGTTTTTGCCCTTTCCTCATTAAAAATAAAAATGCTGATTGTCTAAAGACAACAGATTTAAAACCTTATTGTCTTGAGTCTCATCTGACAGTGCGTCATTCATACTTTTGCCTAAAGTTTTCTCAGTGTTCATATTTTTAAGGTCTATAAATGAGTGCCTTTATACTGTATGTAATACTCAAACTGTGGAGGTATTTTCCGTAACTGTCCGTTTTTGTACAGCTAATAAATCATAGTGAAGTCTGAACTGATGACCAAATGAATTAATGAACTCTCATTGGGCTGTATAGTTTATGGTGACTAATCTCATTCATGTAACGACATGAAGAAAGAAAGGTTTTACCTCATACTTTCAAGGGTTCTATGATTGTCCCTTTGGGAGAACTTTTAGATGTACTATTTCTCTATCAGAGAGGGTTGTAAGTAATCTCTGTAGTGCCTAAGGATCCTTAACTATTCAAAAACCATTGAACATCCTTTATTCTCTGAGTGTACATGTACGCATACATATTCACCCCCTTCAACTTTTCCACATTTTTCCACGTGTTACAATCTGGAATTCAAATAGAGTTTGAATTCATGTAACAATACCCTGATTCTACTTATCCTGAATCTTAGTGAAGGGCTCTACAACCTTTCTTGGTGCATGACTGTGGAAGAAAACAGTGGATTGACAGTTCAAAATGTCAGCCAATGAGAGAATCGTTCAAGACCTCCCTCACTGAATGAAGAAGTCAGAGGTAGATCTTACCTCTCGGAGCCTCTTGAGAGCATCAGCAAGTACTGGGTCTGTGAAATCCTGCTCTGTCAACTCACACAGTAGCTTCTCAAAGTATCCGTCAAAAAGCTGTGGGTCTGACAAGTGGACAGCTTTACTGCAGTCTCCCTGAAAACAGAGCATGGGGTGAGGGTTTCTTCCACACTTCCATCATGAACGTGAATTCTACCTTTATCTTGTTTTTACTGAAAATTATCACTTGGCTAAAAATGTAGGCTGCTTGTATTCCAGGGTATTAACATTAAATCTTATGTTACTTTACAGGCTGACAGCAAAGGCTAGATCTTCTCTACAAAGCTACAAGTTTAATCTCAGTTCCTACAGCAGGTTCAGACAAGACCTGACTTGAAGAGACATGAATTAGGGAAAAGTAGAATTTCTGATACATTAAATTAAAATTGAGGTCTTACCATGTTGTGCTTGTCCTTGCCTTGAGCTAATGGCAGTACCAAAACATTACTCTGGCAGTTGTGAGGGCAGTTTTATTTTACCTGATGAGTGCCGTAAGAAAAGCCCCGACGTCCCACATGTCTGAGGGGCTTTGGGGTATTGTAGTTTTTAACTGCTTAGACACAGGTTTGATACGATCATCTATACACTTCAAATCCCGAAAGGCTTTGCGACCGCTCTGTCGGGGAGAGTGCTCGGAAAGCTTCATATGACGTCGGAGGATCTTATTGGTTAGAACAATCGGACGAGGATGGGCTTCAGCGCGAGGGACCAATGGGAACTTTGGATGGGAGGGGCGAATGTCAGCGGATCCAACACGGTCCATCTGATGTTACAAAATGATTCATTTTAGTGATTTAGTTCAAATGATTCGGTTCTTTAGCTCATTGATTCCATCCAAGTGATTTTTTCCCCTGTAATGTAATCTTTTTCGCATTTGTTTTATAGAAGTGTATTATTCATTTTCACAGGCAAACCTGTAATTGAGCACTGCTAAATGAAAGACTGGCTGAGGTTTATTCAAGATGATGTTTACAGCTTCTCTTAGTACAGAACATATTGTTCAGATCATTATTTTATTATTCTTAGACCTTGGTACTTATAAGGGACCATGAGACAATACCTCTTGTTAAAGGCTCCAACTGAGAGTCCAGCTGACTGAGATTCATTGGCTGTGAGCTGATTATTTGATTTTAAATATTTTAAATAGACAGATACAGCATGATAGCTCTAGACTCATCGTTCACTTAGGAACACATGTACACCTGCACATTCAGACAAATACTCAATCAGCCATGCAGTTACAGACCAAGAACCAGTTAATGTTCACATTAAACATCAGAATGGGGAAGCATTTGATCTGTCATTTTGACCATGGCACGGTTGTTGGTTTATGTGAATTGCAATTGGAGCTCCAAAGCTATAATTTAATAATTTTATAATTTAATGTAAATCATACTTGGCCACAAGTCACTTCATTCATAATAGTAATGTATCACCCTGCTTTATAGAGAATTCCTTTAACTGCAATATCATTTCAATATATTTCAACAGTCAAGGTGTATACATCTGGTTAATGTGTTGATTTTGCTTGTGTAATGGCTTCACTGTCAGGTATCATTGACAGAAAATAATCTGATATTTTGTTATCATTTTGATGCCAAAAACTGACAAATAAGCAATATTGAAAAGTTTAAGTATGGATACCTAACTGTAATTCCTGAAATTAAGCTGTACACAGAAATAGAAATATTGAAATCTTGTTTTATTCCCATTTCCACATTAGTAATGTTGAGAACTGAATTTAATAACAACTGCACCCTACTGTTTCCATGCTGCTGGCCCTCCAGAAAAGTAGGAAATGTTATATTAGAATTTTATTAGAGAAAATGTAATTAAAATTCTAAGATGTCATGTCATGGGTCATAACTAAATCTACCCCTGCATTTCACTACATGGGAAACAAAATGGGAAGCAAAATATCCAAGATTTTATTAGAAGTCAATGATCCACAAGGGGGCGACATCATAACCAGTGGCTTCTTGTAATATCGTTTTTCCATACGCCTGTGTATGTACATCTCAAAACATTTCTAAATGATCAGTCAAAGGTTCACGCATATACTGGACTGGTTTTGTTGGCACAGATTTAGTCTAGGTCTAAAATGTCTGTCATCATTCAAGGGAATACATTAATATGGTCAGAAATGGTGCAGAATTGGAAAATAATAAACTCTACAGTTTTTCGAAAGAAAAGTTTTACCTAAAACTTTCAAGGGTTCTATGATTGTCCCTTTGAGGGAACTCTTAAATGTACTATTTCTCTATCAGAGAGGGTTGCAAGTAATCTCTGTAGTGCCTAAGGATCCTTAACTATTCAAAAACTACTGAAGAACCTTTATTCTCTGAGTGTACATGTATGCATACATATTCACCCCCTTCAACTTTTCCACATTTTATAGTGTTACAATCTGGAATTCAAATAAAGTTAATTGAGATTTAACTGTTTTATTTTTGCAATATGTTATATTCATGCAATAACTTGAAGGTGTAAAATATTTTTTTATTGTTAGACAAATGTTAATTAAACAAAATTCGTGAGTTGCATAAGTGTTCACCCTCCTGGGACACTACACTTTTGGCTGCAATTACAGCTGCAAGTCTTCTGGGATATATCTTTATTAGCTTTGCACATCTGGATCCCAATTCCCCCCAGGTGTTTACATATTTCATATTTATATATAGCATGTTCATCTTGCACCATGGTCTCTTGCACTTCAGTATTGTTTTACCCTTGTTATTGTGTTGCATTTTTGTATTCTTCATTTCTGTATCCCAGTTGACTTTATATCTTTGATTCTGTGTTTGCACTTGACATCAAGATAAATTCCTAGTACTGTAGATTGTCCTTTACTGTACCTGGCAATAAATTCTTTCTGATTCTGATTCTGATAGGTTTGCCCATTCCTCTTGTTGAAGTTGCTAAAGTTTTGTCAGACTGGATGGAGACTGTTGGTGGAGACCAATGGTGAACAGCAATTTTCAAGTCTTGTCACAGATTCTCAATCAGATGGAGGTCTGGGTTTTGACTGGGCCATTCTAACACATTTAGGTTCTTGGTTTGAACCAATCAAGTGTATTCTTGGGGTCATCTAGTTGGACATTGAACCTCCATCACAGTCTCAGGTCTCTTGCACACTAGAAGAGATGTTCTTCTGGTCCCTGCTGATGAAAAACATTCCACCAACATGATGCTACCAACACCATGCTTCATGGTGTTCTCAGGGCAACAGCAATTTTGGAATTCTGCCATATGTAGCAATATGGTGTGCAAAGACCAAAAAGTTCAGTTTTGGTTTCATGAGAACAAAGAACCTTTTTTCCACATTTGCTGAGACTCCAACACAAGATTTCATGTGGCCTTTGTTCAATAATGGCTTTCATCTTACCACTCTTCCATAAAGCCCAGCTTTGTGCAGTGTCTGGGCTATGGTTGTCCTATAAATAGCTTCTCCCATCTCTCCAGTTCAGAGTTACCCTGGGTTGATTCTCTCACTGATGACCTCTTTACCTGGTCACTCACTTTTGGTGGATGTCCTCCTCTGATTCAACCATGGTTTTGCCATATTCTTTGAAATATTTCATGATAGATTTAATGGTGCTCTGTAGGATGTTCAAAATATGGGATTTTTTTTTTTTTTATAACCAAACCATAACTGATACATTTCCAGAACTTTGTCTCAGATTTGTTTTGATAGCTCCTTGGTCTTCATGATGCTATTTGTTGAGGTATGTTCTCTAAAAAACTATGGAGTCTTCCAGGAACATGTGTATTTATATTCAGATCACGTGACACTTTAATTCACACTGTTGGACCCTAGTCAACTAATTATATGACTTCTGTCTGAATATTTATTTAATCATAACTTTTACATCTTACCTGTAAATAATTTTACAAACTGTATTCTTTCTCTAGTCCTGTCCAAAGTCAAGAACAGAATGGCTTAGTGATTTCCTGCTCAAATGCACCTAATTCATCTAATCAGTTTAAATATATATATATATATATATATATATATATATATATATATATATATATATATATATATATATATATATATATATATTTATATATATATATATATTAATTACATAATTATACGTATTTGTATTTTGTTTTATTATCTTAGTTTCATAGGGAGACTGGTACATACCTTCAACATATCAAATTACCAAAGCCATAAATATAGTCATAAAAGGTCAAAGAGCATTAACATTCCACAAAGCAAAAAAAAAAAAAAAAAAAAAAGCAAAAAGCAAAATCATTCCAGCCCAACCAAGCTTCATAAATTAAGACTTTATTTTTTTTTTTTTTACTGTAAGAGTTTTATTACACAGCAATGTGCCCGGAAAGCATTGCCTTTTTCCTGTAAACTCAATCCATATTACCTGTTATCAGTGCTGTTATCGAGATAGTCTTGATATACCACTTACGGTTACAATATCACCTATTATTCACTTAACGACCAAAGGTCACTGAACCAGATACACATCACTGAAGCTACAGGCTCAGCTCTGTCTATCACCAAACCTCTCTTAATGAAATAGAACAGGGGGAAGAATCCTGGGCTGCATTTCTAATCCACTAAGGAAAGACTAAATATAAGAAGCAAAAGAAGTAATTGTTTGTTAAAGTAAAAACAAAAATCTTGCTTAAAGCTTTATATAGGCTTTACTGTTGCCAATATCAGAAGTGTAGTATTATAAAAATATAGCACAAATATGACTTATTATTTATGTTGCTACATCGTTTATTCAATTAAATTTAAAAATTTTTGTTAGCTATAAATTGCAGAACAAGGAACATGAGATAAAAGACAACTGTAATGGTTGTTAATTATTTTGCCATCTTCAGTGAAAGATAAAACTCTGATGTCTTGGAGGGCCAGCAACTAAAAAAGAGGAAAGAAGGTTGTTCACTTTTATACTGTTTCTAAACAGATTACACAAACAACCAGAAAATCATTTTATAATCTTAGGATATTATTGATTATTGATAAATAAGCCAAATATAAAAAAAAAAAAAACAGACAATCCACATGCTGAAAGATGACCAGTGAGTACTTATATGAAAATGAAAGACAGGAGCCTACCTAATTGTTAGAAGTTACTATTGCACTGCAGTACAACTCTGAATCCTGCAAGAGTGAATCACAATTAGGACATGCAGTGGATGAAAAAGAACTTTTTTGTTGTTCACAGAACCACAGTTACATACTTAACTAGCATTCTATCTCACCCCTCCTAACAGTCAGGGGTGGTGTGAAACACTTGGATAATGTTTGCCAACCATAATATGAGGACCTTGTCCAGACTCAAACCTGGTAATAACACCCAGGTAGCAGTAAAATAATTTTAATGCTGACAGAAATATAATATTAGAATTCAGACATTAAATGAGATTATTAAAAGGGATTTGTTACGTTTGTCTCCCTGTTTTGTGGCAATGGTGGTCGATTCTGAAATA
Source organism: Pangasianodon hypophthalmus (assembly GCF_027358585.1). Taxonomy (NCBI): domain Eukaryota; kingdom Metazoa; phylum Chordata; class Actinopteri; order Siluriformes; family Pangasiidae; genus Pangasianodon; species Pangasianodon hypophthalmus. Next base: position 22,992,974 of record NC_069710.1, read on the forward strand.
AGAGAAATGGATATTTGATACGTTACAAAATATGTAGATAATAATCTTTATTAAATCAAAATCACAGTATTTTAAAATGAGGTTATCTTTAGTCTGAAAGAAAATGCTAAGTGTTAATAATACATTCTGAACTCACCCGTCGGGCTGGAGTTGTTTGGCTTTGGTTTTCATAGAGAGGCGGGCTTGACCCTGAATAAACAGACATAAAAGTAAGTGAAAATGAACACTTTACTACTAGTGTGGGGGAAAAGGAAATAACCCCCTATCCCCCACTTTATTAAAGTCTCACTTACTTCCATTTTGCGTATGATATGTGAACCCAGCTTTGAGTTCTTTTGATCTTTTTAGAGTTTCTGCCACCATATTGTTATAACCGGATGTTACATCGGTTTGTTGATCTGCTGTCACTGAAAAACATTTTCTATTAGTGCCAACAAAAGTTTTTATTTTCTTGTCACTATAATTTTCATTACAAAAAAGCAACATGACACGGGTGGAAAACTACAAGCTTGTTGATTATTTTTTATATTATACAACAGAAAAAACAACAGATTGCAAATATTAATTTAAAAAAAGGTAAAGTAATGATAATGGTATTAATGTATATTCTGTACAAGTGTTCTTACTTGATACAGGTGTTTCTCTCACAGCTTTAGCAGGTTTTCTAAAATATAATTATGAGTGGAACATATATTTGAGATTAACATGAATGCATTATGTAATTATAATCCATACTACTCAAGTGTCTCAATATTCTTTTTTCCTGACATTTAACATTTGATTCCTTGGAATTTAGGCATTTAAATTTTATTAATGCATGACCTGTGTTCATGCCTGCGAATTAGTGATCCACAGTGTGACTTACTTAGAGCGCTTTATGAGGAAATAGATGACCACAACCAGAATCAGCACGACAGCAATAACACCCAGTGTAATACCTGTTTCTACGCCAGGACCGAGCCTAGAGGACACAGCTTACACACACATACACATGTGAAAAAGATTATAGACAAAAACGTGATAAATGAATGGCAAGAAGACAGCATACAAGCCAAATAATAGACTGTACTTCAATTCTGTTTGAACTTTAACTATGACAGTTTATAAGCCTGTTACTTATTACACTTAACATTATTCGGTTAAGTAGTAATTAATTTTAAAACATTTTAATTTTTAATTAAATATACTATTTTTAAAGTTTTTGAAATAACTTGTTTTAAATACATTTTTAAAAATTCTGTTAATTTAATAATGAGTTAATGTTTTTGTGAACGGACAAAGATATTGCTTTCATCTTAGACCAAGAGTTATTTTATGACCAAGTTTAGGACTAAGATTAGGATTATGGATTGATGAGGATGTATTCACAGCCTTTATAATTGCACAATTCACAGTGTACTGATATAAGCACAGTTTCTCTCAACACTGAGTTATTACATATGCATCAAAATATACGATCAGTATATACCGATCAGCCATAACATTAAAACAACTGACAGGTGAAGTGAATAACATTTATTATCTCATTACAATGGCACCAGTCAAGGGATGGGATAAATTAGGTGAACAGAAGTTGATGTGTTGGAAGCAGGAAAAATGGGAAAGCCTAAGGATCTGAAAAGGGCCAAATTATGATGGCTAGATGACTGGTTCAGAGCATCTCCAAAATGGCAGGTCTTGTGGGGTGTCCCAATATGCAGTGGTTAGTACCTACCAAAAGTGGTCCAAAGAAGGACAACCGGTGAACCGGCAACAGAGTCATGGGCACCTAAGGCTCATTGATGCATGTGGGGAGGCTAGCTCGTCTGGTCTAATCCCACAGAAGAGCTACTGTAGCACAAAAGTTAATGCTGGCTATGATAGAAAGGTGTCAGAACACATAGTTCATTGCAGCTTGCTGCGTATGGGGCTGCATAGTCGCAGACCGGTCAGAGTGCCCATGCTGACTCCTGTTCACTGCCGAAAGTGCCTACAATGGACAGATGAGCATCAGAACTGGCCCATGGAACAATGGAAGAATGTGTCTGATGAATCACATTTTCTTCTACATCATGTGGACTGCCAGGTGTGTGTGCGTCACTTACAAAAAATGGCACCAGGTGCACTATGGGAAGAGGGCAAGACGGGCGAGGCAGTGTGATGCTCTGGGCAATGTTCTGCAATGGGTCCTGGCATTCGTGTGGATGTTACTTTGATATATACCACCTACCTAAACATTGCTGCAGACCAAGTACACCCCTTCATGGCAACAGTATTCTCTAATGGCAGTGGCCTCTTTCAGCAGGATAATGCGCCCTGCCATACTGCATAAATTGTTCAGGAATGGTTCGAGGAACATGACAAGGAGTTCAAGGTGTTGACTTGGCCTCCAAATTCCCCAAATCTCAATCCAATCGATCATCTGTGGGATGTGCTGGACAAACAAGTCCAATCCATGGAGGAAGATCTGCTGCCAGATACCACAGCACACCTTCAGAGGTCTTGTGGAGTCCATGTCTCTACGAGTCAGAGCTGTTTTGGTGCATAAGGGAGCACTACACAATATTAGGCGGGTGGTTTTAATGTTATGGCTGATCGGTGTATATATATACAGTACTGTGCAAAAGTCTTAGGCACATACAAAGAAATGCTGTAGAGCAAAGATGCCTTCAAAAATAATGAAATTAAATGTTTCTACATTTAAAAAAATACTATAAAGAGCAGTAAACAGTAATAAATGAAACAAAATCAATATTTGGTATGACAACCTTTTGCTTTTAAAAAAATTAGTCTCAGGTACAATTTGTGCAGTTTTGTAAGGAAATTAGCTGTAAGTTTTACTGAGCATCTTGAAGAAGCAGCCACAGTTCTTCTGGAGACTTTGACTGTCACACTTGCTTCTTATTTTTGCAGCAAAACCCAGCAGCCTTCATTGTGTTTTTTGTCTAAAAAGGTGGTCTCTTATGTAATATGCTGCTTTCTTTACTGAGATACAAAAATTTTTTGTATAACATTTAATTTTGTTTAATTTTGTGCTGCAAAACCAATGTTTGGAAATCAAACATTGTACTGAATCAATAATGTAGAAGTCATAAAATAAAAATCTATAACAAAGTTTGTATAAAAAATAGTGTGCCTAAGACTTTTGCACAGTACTGTATATATATATATATATATATATATATATATATATATATATATATATATATATATATGTAGTACGTTGTATTGATTATGTCAAGTACCATTTCCTAGCTGTTTTACTATTTGTGTTACTATATGGGGTTAATATAATAATATAATAAAAGCACATTTACCTCTCACTGTCAGAACTTGAACTGCAGAGGCTGTGATCCCAGTGACATTGTTCCAGCACGTACAGTTATAATCCCCACTATCGCTTGGGTTACTGTTTTCTGTGACATACAGGGCTGCACTTCTTGTAGACATGCCTTTCACAGTCCATGTAATAGTGGCAGGGGGCACAGAATCAGGGGAGCAGAGGAGGAGGATATCTGAGCCTTCCTCTAAAGTCTGTGCACCAAATATCCTCACATCTGGCCCATCTGCCACAAACATGCAATACAGAGCATATACAGTTCAGCACATCTACTGTTTAAGCTCACACACCAAACACAGAGAGACAGAGAGAGAGAGAGAGAGAGAGAGAGAGAGAGAGAGAAATGCCACAAACATGTGGTATAAGAAACAGATTAAACAGATTAAAACAATTAGGCTACTCTACAAGCTACAAGATTTGTACTTTGAAAATTTATTCTGTTTACAAAAAAGATATGATTTTGTGGCTGATTAAAATATTCCTAAATTGCAGAACTTGAAAATTCCTACTGATTTTTTTTTTCAGCCACTCTATATTCAGTCCTCCATAACCATCTTGCTATTTTTTAAAGAGTATGTAGTTATCCATATTAGTACTACATCAGGCACTAACTACAATCTTTAATCTGACATGGGCATTTTCTTCATATTTTCATATTTGTCAAATTTGTAACCTGAAAGATACAAAAAATCTGACTCTCTAAATTATTCAGTAACTACAGTGAAACTAATAGAAAAGACTGTGCTTCTGTTTTAATGCTAATGTGTTTTGATACTTACAGTTAACAGTAATGCTGTAATGGGCACTGCTAGAGCTGACAGGGTTACTCATTGCACATTGGTAATTACCACTGTCTGATCTCTTCACCGGACTGATCACCATTGTTCTGTTGTCATCCAAGAATTGGATGCTGCTGCTAGGAGCTAGAATCTCATATTCCTTCATCCACACTGTAGTACTGATGGTGCCATTTCCCTCACAGGTGAAGTTGGCACTGCTATACTCAATGAGATTGCCCTCAGGGCTGGTGATACTTATAACAAACACTGGCTCTGAGAAAGAGTGAAAAACACACGACAGAAGGGAGATGACCGATATCAGAATGGTTTATCGTCATTTGTAAGTTATAATTCATCTTTAATTAATTCATAAATTATTCTGAAATAAATAATACTTATTAAAGCATTCATTTCTTGTTTCTTGTAATTTTAATATTATGCATTTTTTTGCTTGTTTATCTCCTTGTTTCAGAGCTGGTATTATCATACAGTTGAGTCATTACTCTGATTTAGGCTATATGCACTTTTCTTCAAGCAATGAGTTGAGAAAAAACTTACTTACCAAAAACTTGCAGTAAAGTATGGTCTTGAACCCCTAGACCACTTTGAAATGTTAAGATTATGGTGTACTGTCCAGAGTCATTCATGCTCAGGCCTTTTAGCTCTAGGTCTCCTGAACTATAGTTCAGAAAGACTCTACCACGGTAGTCGGAGTTCACTATCTCAGGTCCTGGAGGGATATACCTGATCACTTCACTGCCATTGAAGTGCCATCTGATAGCATGTACTGGTTCAGGGGAAGAGATTATGGTAAAAAGCACATTTGCTCCTACTTCCTTATTGATTGGTCCTGGTGGTAATATATTCTGCTCTTGACTGAACCCTGAGGAAATCAAAACATTTTTTTAAATGATTCTGTTTATAAGCAAATGTTAGGAGTTAGTCACAGACAATGAGCAACAGCAAAGCCTGGACAATTGGTGTATTGGCAGCAAAGGGAAACAGCAGGTTTGTAAAGAGCATGTTTCAAGTAGATCATCAATTGGCCAAAGAGATATGACATGGAAAATTCTGTACTGTTCTGTTTTTCTGTATTTTGTATGATTTTTTTAATCATTCATATAATTCAGTACTTCCCTCATCCAACTGAGGTCAGCTGGGGCTGTCGTAACATGTAGCACATATACTTGGAACACATGATTTTATCATCAGAGTAAATGTCACACTCATGTCACACAAAACCTGAAGAGACTGGCTTCTTAAGCGAGAAAAGCATTCTTTAAACGTTTGTTATTATAGAGCAAAAAGAAGCAACATTTTAACACCATTTTAGTGTCTGTCATCAGCAGTATGAAAGGTGAAACAAGAGAGTATCCAAAAATATCCAACACACACGAGTTTCTTCTGATTTTCACGTGTAATAATTTTTACACAAGTTATTATTTATTATGATCATGAAATTATTTGCAAAGAAGCAAATATCACCCTGACATTTTTTCTTCTTAAACAAGCAGTGTTTTTTTTTGTTTGTTTTTTTTTGCTTGTTTGTTTGTTGTTTACAATAATTTGCAGAGAATTACTGAGTATGTCCTTACCTGTTAGCAGAGTTATGATCAGAGTAACCACCATTGCTTTCTCCATGATTTCTGGCTTGTTTTGTAGTCTGGTTTCACATTTGCACTATAATGCACTGAGATCTATACAGCACTGGGACTGCGTAATGACACTGTCTACTTCCTTATGCTGAAGTGCCCTTTGGATTAGGGCTGCTCTCATATCTGTTTCCAACATATTTGATTGTGTAGGTACCCTTTCCTGATTAGGACACAGCTTTATTTTCTCTCCTGGATAGACGGACCGAGCTTATGCCGATGTATTTTTGCAAAATAGTCCAGTAAAATAAAACAATAATATTCAATCATTCATTCATAGTAACCACATTATGCTCAACAGGATAGCAGTGTAACCAGAGCCTACCCTGATAATACGCCCTGGATGGGATGCCACACACACAGTTAAACGTACAGTAGGGGGGATTAAGTCCATCTTTGGGAGGTGGGAGGAAACCGGAGAACCTGAATGAAAATCATGTGGACATGGGGAGAACATGCACAGAAACATTACACAGCCTGAGTTTAGGATTAAACCTGAGAAATCCAGGACTATCCAGGACTAACATGAAATACCTAAGGTACCTTCATTTAAAACAAAAATCATTCACTTGAATAACAACGGAAATATTTTATTACTCTGTTAAAGTGGAAAAAGCACTTGGATAAGCTGTTGAAATGTGAAGTATCATAAAGAATGCTGAGCAGATGGAGACAAATATTTTATTAAATTCTTAAGCCTGACAAAGCTTAAGCAACAGTTTATGCATTCACATAATAGTCAGGGTTTTCTACTAAAATAATATCATAGTGATTACAGGATATACAGCAGGGTTCTAACTATTAAAAGAAAAAATAAATTGTTTTGGAGGACCTATTTTCATATTTCTCTTTAAAAAAAACCCAACATTCATTTGTATTTCTACAGAAATTATTGTTTATAATCTCAGCTAATGTCAGAATTCAGACAGAACTGTTTACACAGGAAATCCTTATATGTGTCCACTCTGCTTGCAGGAAATTCAGATAATTATTTCCTGTGTTAGTTTCTCTGTTAGTGAGCAGAGGGAGAGAGAGAGAGAGAGAGAGAGAGAGAGAGAATCATTATGGTAAAAACTTAAATATCCTTAATACCTTATTTTTTTCATTTACAAAGAAGTAGTATTAAGTAGGTAAAATGATTGATGAAGTAGCCTCTAAGAATATCAGAATATCAGTTGTATCAGTATCTAATAGTCATAGCATGAATATAGGGCATTCTGATAATAAATATATCAAACCTCTGAATCTGAAGTTTTCAGCAGTCTTGAATTAGGATTATTGCCATGTCAAAATATCAATACACAGATGTTAGCACTATATAAATCTATTGTGCAACTGAAACATGAGATCAGTCTGCTGAAACACACATGCATCTTTTGTTTTCTCTCCTTTCAGACAGTCATTGTTTTTACGACACTCTGCCCTTCCTCACAGACCAGCACAACTTTTCCTTCTTCCCTCTCTCTTCTCATTATTCCTGCCTTCTTCCTGATTAAATGAAACCCACACACTCCAACCATAATACCTAGACTTATAATTAGGACCACCAAACCCAGAGCCATCAGGTTTGAAATATTGCCCTCGTTTAGCAGTGAGTACTCCCTCAGTCCCACACACAGTGCACTCAGGCCAACCAAAGTGCCCCAAAACCCAAAGGCCAACATACAGGAGCCGCAGGACAGCTCAGTGCCCCCAGTTATCACAGTGACGCCTGCAACAGAGACCACCCCACTCGGGAAAGTCACCGTTTCAGACTTAGGGTCATATGTCACTGTGGGGGTCGGGTGTGGGAGGGAGGAGAGATCAAGGACTGGTTCCATGGTGAATGTGACTCACAATGAGTGTCACAAACTTGTCTTAGATGAGTATGTCCCAGCTGACCAGCTTTTCTGTTCTTTGACCAGTAACAGCAGTGTTATTAACACTTGTTCAAGCACACTTGCATCAGGTTGTTATTAGCTGAACATCAGAGAATTAGACATCAGGGAAATTTCCAGTACTCTCTGATACTAGTCCAACAGAGTAAAATGACCAGGGCTACTGTAAAAACTGCTGCCTCTCTTCTTTCAGCTCCTTCTAGAAGTTCTTTTGGTTTACCAGACATGCGTCAGGCGGTTTTTCCACTCTGGTTTAGGTCCTGTCATTTAGACAAGGAGAAATAGTGATTAGTGTTTATTTGTGTCAAAGACTCTCAGTCATACTGGCTTAAGATTTTTCTGCCAACAAATATTGTAGCATTATTTCTTGTGTTCACTGGCATTTTTAATCAGTTCCCAAGCTTGACATTTTATGAATGCACAAGGTTTCTTTCTCAATTGCCTGCATAATTCATACTAATGCAAATCTATAAAAACTGGGAGCTTTTATCGACCATACAGTGGATAATACTCTCAGACATTAGTCTTAATATTTTTTATTTTGGCCATTGCTCACAAAATTGGCATACATGCATTTTTTTTTTAAATCTGTGGTCAGTTTGTAAATATATCTTCAATAAGGACCTGTTTCTGATAATTGTATAAACTCAGTCCTTTATAAATTTTAAATTTAACCGAACCACATTACATTCAGTCTGGTCTAGCTCCAACTTGTGCCAAAACAGCCTGGCTTACTGGATGCCATAAATTTAAAAACATGCAGTAATGTATTCAGGACAAGTATCAGTACTTTTTTGTTTGTTTGTTTTTGTTTTTAACAATTCAGTTCAGTTTTCCCATTTTAAGAAAGGAATTAAAAGAATAAGTGAATAAGTGAAAAAAAAATTAAACCACAAATACTTAGCATGTAATTATTTTTGCAATTACTTTTTTTTGCAGTAGTAATTATTTAAACATAGAACATAAAAAATCAATATCAGGAATAAAAGGATAACTAAGAGAAAACATTGCTGCTTACCTTTTAAATCACTTATGAATGTTCAGCCAAGAAAATATATCCACAGATGAAAGAATGATTTTTTTCTCCAAAAAAATTCAGTAGATATGTAACTGATATGCAATAAATAAAATCATCCAGTGGGCCGAGAAACACTAAAGCACTGATTCTATGTATCAACTGAGAGCAAGTGCCATCTTTTTCACAAACTGATTACTTTAATTTAGGGGGTGAAAATAGGCAGACTTGAATTTTAAATATCGTACGATCTCTCTGGAGGAGTTGAGTCTCAAAGCGAAGAACACGTACTATGAATGTGAAAGGTCAGAGACCGGCTTTTATTTAGCCATTGTTATTATTTGCATTATCATTTGTTTGTTTTCATTGCTCTTTGTGTTCTGAAGGAATTCCATGTCTGTCATTAAGCATCATTATGACCCATTACCTCCTATTTATCTAAGATCCACTCCCTTCCTTTCTCCTTCACATGTTCTCGCTAAAGACTTGGTTGGACTTTGAGCGAAGGCATTGTTTTCTAGGCAGAAAGTTCATTTTTTCCTTCAAAAGAAATTTCCCCTTTCTGTCCACTCTGTTGGTCTTTCCCTTGTGTCTTTATCCTGTCTTAATGCAACAGTCCGAGCAGGACCAAAGAACAATGAATGCTGAAATATTACCTAAAAGTACTTCATGTAAAACCCATTAAAGTAGTTTGGGGGTTTAAAGTCCTCTCTGGTAGCAACCCACAGAAGAACATTTTGTATCATGACTTGTGATGTAGTCACTTGAGTACACGGGTCACTGTAACAGTACTTTCTGAGTATTATTAAATCATAGTACTTTTAAACTTTTAAACTTTTTTAAATAAAATATTCAAATTCATTACATTTATTTTTTTATCACTGTTACAGAGTAAAAAAATACATTTAACCCTGGAAGACTGTAAGCTAGTCAAACAACAGTATGTGCAAATTTTAAACAATTCAATTTCAGCTTCAGCTTCCTTCTGAGAGTCTACACTTTAGGCACCAAATGCTTAGTCAGCAGTAGCAATGTCTGAGACAGTGGAGAAAGATAAGCTTCCTTGGACCAATTTAGCAGCTATTTTTTTTAAAATGCTTCAGAAGAAACAGTGTGGTAGTGGGCTGCAACTTATGTGAGCCATAAGTTGCTTCTGCTCAAAAATACAAACAACCCAAGAATCTCATGAATTATATGAAAATTGCAGTTCGGTCTCCTCACTGTCATGAGAACTGTGAGATACCCCAATATCCCTTATTCAGCATAACCTCCATCTCTGTAGAGATTCCAGAAACAACCCAAGCTATTTATGATCCATGATTATGCTATGATGAGTTCAACTAGGTGTTTGGCAAATCCAGAGCATGCACTCTACCTCTATACAGACCCTATGCCGGTGCCATTGACCTGCTTTCAGGTACCACACCATGCCAATCACTCATGTACCTACTAACTGCTGCAGAAAACAACCTCTCTGAAGCTTTAGAGCAAAGCTACATCACAGTCTCCACCTGCTCCACATCTGCAGAGTTCTACAGAAGACAAGTGGATCATAATGCCTGCATAGATTATTATGGCCTAAACTATATCACAGTAAAATTTAGATACCTCTGGTACCCACAACTCAAAACAGCCACCATCTTTACCAAGCTCAATCTTGTGGCATGAACTGTTCCATTTAGAGAGGATGACAAATGGAAGCCAGTGTTCATTATGATCTCTGGACACTATGAATATTTGGTAATTCCATATGCATTCATTGGTGATGTACTCAGTGATAGTTTATTTTAATTTAATTTAAAAGGTACCCTGGACCCGACTCATCAAGAACAATTTCTTTGTTAAAATGGAAAAATGTATGTCCCAAGTCATCTTCCTTGGCTACATCCTAAGAGGGTGTGATCATGAACAAAGCCAAGGTCCTTACACTAGCAGAGTGGCCCACTCCCCAAACTATAAAAGATCTACAAAGATTTTTAGGTCTTGCAAATTTAAACGATAATTCATTAGAATCTTCACCATCATTGCAACCTCTCTCAGGTCACACCTTAAGGGAGGGTCAAAGAAACGTCTTCAGAACACCCAAGCACATCATACCTACAATACCAGCAGTCTTTCACCGTGGCCCCAATTCTAAAACATTCTGATCCATGTTTGCCATTGATAGTAGAGACTGACACCTCTGAGGAGGGGGTGGGAGCCATCTTATCTCAAGATAGGGTTCCTCAGCTAAGATGTACCAGGGCACCCCAGCTAAGATCTACCCCATACCATATTTTCCCATACCTCAAATACCTCTAAACAGATAAAAGACAAGCCTGCTGGGCACTCATTACCAGATTCAACTTCACAATCCAATATTGTCTATATTCCAAGAATGTCAAAGCAGATGGACAATCATGGATGTACCCAGTTGTAACAAACAGGACGCAGGAGATGTGTGACAATCCATGTGCAGGAGGTTTGTTAATAGAACAGTCCAGAGTCCAGAAATCAGTCTGGATAGACTGAGTCATAGAAAATAATTCACAGTATACACAGGATCAAAGGGCAAAGTCCAGAAGTAAGGCAAGGGTCAAAAGCTCAGAAGTCACACAAATAAAATTATTGGCAAGACTTTGCAGTGACACTGAGGGACTCTGTAGGTGGATTAATTCAGAAATGCATCAAAATGTTTTTTAAAAATTGCAATCAAACCACATTAGAGTTCAAACTGGACTAAGAACACCTTGCTCAGATGGTCTTGGACCAGTTGTTTTGGTCTGCAACCAAATGTGATCAGTGTGTTCTTACCTGCCTAAACAACCTACACCAAGAAAATGCACTAGAGTTTGATTCAAACAATCACTGCATATGTTAAAGCCATATAGGCCTACTGGTGAAAGCTGCATGCAAGCTATCCAGGACCAAGAGGGATTCAAGATGTTATGGATAGAGTGATAAATACTATAGACACATTTCTCCATTTAATATAGAAACATTTCCGTGCCACATTTTAATTTTATTTTTTACATTTTACGGAAGGCCAGGCTTCACATATAGTCTTAAAGCCTGTTCATTGTTAAATTGATCCATAACATTCAAAACTATTATTTTCTATAGTTTTATCCTATAGTTTGGGACTTGTACACTGTGTGTTTGATATGTGTGTGTTTTTTTTTAACATGAATAACAGTGTTATTAAATTTACAATGTAGACAGTCAAATTAAAATGCCCCCCTCTGTTGTTTTTGCATCCTGGTTACAATCGTTACTGAGAACGCCTATGACACAGTGAGCCAGTTTCAAAACATTATTAAAATGCAAGATTCCTGTGAGGTAATATTTTATAAATAACCATATTTTCCAAGGAGGACAAAGTTTATTTATATTACATATTACATATCCATCACATATCCATATTACACAATCTTCTAAATCATGATCCACTATGGGTGGAGATTCCTTGGGCTTATGCCAATACCTTAGACAAACCTCTACATGTCAACAGGATAAAATTAGCATAAGTGTGGCCTCAAGAAGTTTATTGTTGTGGTGACGGAATCGTAATTGGCTCTAGGAAGTAATCCAATAAAAATGGGATCCCAAAGGCCACAAATAGTTGAGCCAAAATCCCTGTACAATTAGGGCCAAAGAGAGAAGAGGAGAAAGAGAAAATAGGTAGAATTATAAGATAGATAGAAGAAGGTATAGAAGGTACATTATAATGTTAGAAATTAAATATATATAAAATTTAAAAAAGAAAAAAGCTTAATGATGGTGACATGCATTCTAAAAGTGAATATGATTCACTTTTTTAAATAATTAAAAAAAAAATTACTTTTATTATAATAGTGATATGCTATTTACCCTGCTAAGTGCAATGCAAAAATGAGAATAATGTTAGGAAATGTTGTGAAGTTGTTGTACAAGTTGAAGGAAGGTTATAATTTACCAAAATACATTCTAGCCAATTAACATTCTAGCCAATACCATTTAATATCATGTGAGGGAAAATCTAAGTGGGTAGAGGATATGAGAATGATTTCTAAATGTTATTAGTGTAAAAAAAAAGTCCGGCCTCAAGAAACCTCCAGAGAAGACGTGAGTGGTCACTTCACATGAAGCAAAAAAAAAGAATAATAAAAAAATCTTACCAGCTTCTATTTAGAGCATCCAGAGAGCATTAAAATGGGTCAGAGCCAAGAGTTATTGAACAGTGATCCAAACATCCCCACTGGCCCTGTTTGCTCTCTGCTGAAGAACAAGGGAAGCTCTAAAGTATCATGACTATATACTGACAGTATATTAGAAATCTCCTAGAGATGATATGTGAGGTTGACATTAATCACCCCTTGGCCTGCATGTTGGCTCTAATTCTAAGCAATCACTAGCGGGAGAGGGGAAAAGCAAGAGGGATGAAGGGGTAGCTTTTGGAAAAAGGACAGCAGAACAGATGGTAAGGCTTAAAGATCCTCAATTACTTGCCACATTTGATCACCGTCCAACAAAGTATGTGGTTTTCTCAGAGTTTACAAACATAAACTAATTGTAGCCTGGCTGTGATTGCCTAGTTCTCAATCTCTCACTCATGCTTTACTGTAAACCCGGTTTTTAAAGTTTGATAATTTCAACCATGATTACTTTAATTATGTGTAGAAGCATGTTATTGAGTAATGAGAAGAGTTAGAAATGCCTGTACCATATGTACAATGACTTTCACACACTTAACAGACTGGTTGTGACTGGTATGTGGTTTGCTCTCTAGTTAGAGTTTTAAAATTGTAGAAACAGAGAGGTTAATTCAAATCTCAACAGCTTAGGCAAGTGAAATCCACCTTTACCAGACTTAACCCTGCTGTCAGAGGTAACAGCCTAAGTCCTTCTCCACCCACTGTGTTATCTCATCCCCCCTCTTCTCCCTGCTCTCTGCTACAAGTCAGATTTGGTAACCTCTACTTTAGACAGACAATTCCACCCATTCTTGAAGACAACCATTTTGCTGAAAGAAGAAAAAATCTCATTCATTTTGAGAGTCTTTGGCTCAGCCTTTGAGAGAGAGCCCCTGCTTGTGACATCAAGGTCTTGCTCGTGCATCCAGATCCAGCAATGGGAAACTCCAAGAGCGGTGCCATGTCCAAGGAGATCCTAAAAGACCTGAAGCTAACAACTAATTTTTCAGAGAACGAGCTCTGCCAGTGGTATGAGAACTTCCAGAAACAATGCCCATCTGGACGCATCTCACCAGATGACTTTGAGAAGATCTATGAACGCTTCTTTCCTGACAGCGATGCCACTACGTACGCCAAGCATGTCTTTCGATCATTTGACACAAATGACGACGGGACGCTAGACTTCAAGGAGTACATAATTGCTCTGCACATGACATCTGGTGGAAAAACAGAGAGGAAGTTGGAGTGGGCTTTCTCACTATTTGATGTCGACAAGAATGGCTATATCACCAAGGCAGAAGTATCAGAAATCTGCCATGTAAGTTCTTATGAATAACTACTAAGTCTGTACTATAAAGCGAAGCCATTTCAGGCAATATTGTGAATCATTATGAAGCATAGTTTTAGCCATATTTAAGGATTTCAGAAAATAAAATGGGAATAATTTGGGCAAAAACAAGGCACTGAATTTCCTACATGAGTGAATTTGTTTAGCCTACATGTTTAGCCTAATATTTCAATGGGGTATACAGAGTAGAAAATCACCCAACGGCAACAGTTTTTTGCAAATTTGTGTCATTTCTTAAAGGAAAATCATTACAAATTCTACAGGAAGAATATAGCTCAATTGTAGAATATTAGCTAATCAAAATTACAAAAATAATCTAGCATTTTTGTTTCAAATACATTGGCTTTTCTGTGTATGTACCATTTTAAAAACTTGCCTAGTCTAGTGTTAGTGATTGATTGAATAAACATTAGTCAGTGCAGGTGTATTTAGCTAACATTTTTAAAAATGGCAATTACATACATGTCTTAGCTCACTTTGCTACTTTATTAACATTATATCTGGTTAATGCAGCATCTTGGCTTTTCTAAGCAGCTAAGTCAATTTTAAATAACAGTACTTTTGTTCTTATGTAAGGAATGTTATATCCCTTATATAAACTTGGAATACAGAATTTGTACAGGTGTAATACAGTACTACAGCCTGTATTACAAAAGGAAATGTCATTTACAGTAGAGTGCAGTGAACCTGAGTGGAGTTTAGCAGTGATACACAGCAAAATCCCTGTTGATATTGATATAATATCTCTAGTAATGAACTAACATTTATTCAACTTCTGTACGTACTTTATCCTGGTCAGGGTCATGGTGAATCCAGAGCCTATCTTGGAACCACCAGGCTTGAGACAAAAATACACAGGGGGCAATTTAGTGTTGCCAGTCCACCTATAGGTGCTTTTTGGGAGGTGGGAGGAAACTGGAAAACCCAGAGGAAATTCACATGGACACAGGGCTTAAACCTTATTATCTTCTTTTTGATAATACCTTACACTGTTTTAATCGGGTACTCCATCAAGTCTACCACCAGGGGATGACAAAAATGTTTTACAAATCTTGTCTAAATCTATGCTACTATGCCATCTGCAGCACCAGTTAGGACTAATACCCATTATTGTTTAATTTTATATAGCCCATGTTATGTTTTAGGAACGTACAAGACAACATAAGTTGTAATAGATTGGAATATTACTAATTTTACTAGTACACTAGTTGCCCAGATTATGGAAAAAATATTTAATTAAGGCACTAAAAAGCCATTTTCACCTTAACTAGCAGTTAAGCACCTGTAATTAAGTCATTAATTTCTAATGTTTGTAAATATGCACTGAAAGCCATTCAAAACTCCAACCTGGGGACAGTGGCGGCTCAGTGGTTAATGGCTCTGTGTTACTAGTCAAAATGCCAAGGATTTAAGCCCCCATATTGCCAAGCTGTCGCTTTTGGGCCTTTCAGAAAGGCCCTTAATCCTCTCTGCTCTAGGTGTGGCAACAGTTTCGGGAAGCTCCACATATAGGTTTGATGATCAAGTGCTGACAAACTTTGACCATACAATGTATGAAATGAATCTAAACAAAATAGCCCACAATACTGAAATGTTTGGAGGGAGTGGAATTAAAATAGTTTGCTCTGAAAAAGTGTCACTCATCAGGGTTTGTTTATAAAATAGTATCCCAAACTTTCAATACTCCACTGAGCACCATTAAATTCATTATTAAAAAATGGATAGAGTATTGCACAACTAAGACTTTGCCTAGAGAAGACCATCCACTAAAGAGTTAGTCAGAGAAGCAACCAAGAGGCCAAGGGTAACACTCAACATGATGATACCACCACCATGCTTCAGTGTAGGGAAGGTGTTCTCTGGGTGATGAGCAGTGTTGGGTTTCTCTAAACAGGATTATATATGGCTCACCACTCTTCTATAAAGGCCAGATTTTTGCAGTGCCCAGGCTATGGTTCTCCTGTGAACCACTTCTTCCATCTGAGCTGTGGATCTCTCTAGCTCCTTCAGAGTTACCCATGGCCTCATAGTTGCCTCTCTGACTAATATGCTTACCTGGTCACTGACTTTTGGTGGACATCTTCTTCTAGGCAAAGTCACAGCTATGGCATATTATTTAAATTTTTTTAATTTTTAGTGGATTTGTTCCAGGGGATGTTTTATAACCAAGCCCTGACTGATACTTTTCCAGAACTTTCAGAACTGTTCTTGTCTTCATGATGTACTTTGTTTAGGTATGTTCTTTATCTAAAGATGTAAAGGGTTACCTGTCATTTCTTCATAGTTCTCTCTTCTCCACCTCTTAGGCCATTTTTAAGATGATTCCCAAGGAAGACCAAGAGAAGCTTCCAGCAGATGAAAACACACCAGAGAAGAGAGCAGACAAACTGTGGGCATATTTTAACAAAAAAGACAATGGTAAGATTCCAGACCAGGGGAGCTGACCCTTATATTACAAATACATAAGATCTAAATGGCTATTCATATTTTTGTTATTATGAGGTAAAATAAAACAACTTTTCTCTCTCTGTCTCTCAGAGCGGTTGGCTGAGGGGGAGTTTATTCAGGGGGTGATGGATAACGATAATGCCCTCCACCTGATCCAGTACGAGCCCGTCAAATAAACAAACAGAAAAGCTGGACGCATCTGGGGCCTCCAGTTACTTTCTAAATAATATTATTTGCTATTTCCTTAATGCTGGCAGTTGAGCTGAAAGGGTGTGCATTCAGTTATGTAATACACACTAGTACTGCACTCCTAAACAGTTTAAACATATATTCACAATGCAACCAGATATTCAAAATGAATAACTATTACAATAAGAAGTACTTTTTTGGACCAGGATGTTTATTGGACAATTTGGCTAGAAAGGCATTTCATTTCAATGTTTTCTATAAAGAGACCAGTGGAATTTATTATTTATTATATTAGCTTTCTAAGGGAGATTTGTAGCAATGCAATCTGTTGTATATTGACCACCAGTGCCACCAGGAGGAGGCAGCAGTTTGAAGGTTAGTGAAGTAGGCATTTAAATATTTGTGTCTGTCTCATTGTTTCTGATGGAATAAAATTTTAAGAAAGTGAGAAGTGTGTGTGTGTTTGTGTGTGAGAAACTCACCGAAGCTGATATTGAAAGAGCTTGTCTTTATGTACAGTGTAGGTATACTGTATATTGTTTTACTAGACAGCATATCTGCAACTCCAGAGAATTCCAAACAATGTAGACCACCTATGTGATCATGTTTTTCAAATTTGATTGTGTGAGTAACATGTGTTCGATTGTGAAATTATTCAGGGTGCTTTTCAACATGTTATGCCCTGAAAGAGCATATGTGAACTCAGGTAAACACATATGAATAGTTTGTGTGAATAATGTGATCATATGTAAAAAATAAATCATTCAGCTGAGAAAATCACATCTGGAAAATGAAACCACATGCCTACATGTAAAAAATTAACACATAAAAATAATAATATGAAAAACAAAACGTGATAAAAACACAAGTCACAAGTCTGAAAAGTCTACTACATGAGAAAAATGTGTGAAACACAATAGATAGTCTAAAAATCACTGGAGTAAATTTTACATCTGAAATGTGACTTTTCTGTAAGGGATTTATTCATCCTGTGGAAAAAAAACACAAATCAAATCAGTTCCATAAAATAACAGCAAATGCATTCTAAAATGAATGCTTTGTGCCATTATCCAATCTAAGTGTAATCCACTCAAGAGCTCATGAAATTTAATTTCAAAGGGAGCTCAGAATCCAGACTGAGACATCAACCCATTTATCAAGTCATCTGCATGTAGAGGCCCTCAGTATCAGTATTTCATACTTATCAAGTTACATAACTTTCATTAACAAGGTGAGTCTGTTCCCTCTCTCTCCATGGCCTCTTCCATTTCATCCATCTCTCTCTCACAGTCCTCACACTCCTCAGGTACACATCCTGTCAGCACCAGCATGGGGACGTCCACCTCTGCCTTCACTCCCACAGTCTCATGCTCTAGCCACATTCTATCGATCATCCCATCAGGACACTGCTGTAGGCCACTGATAGAGTAGATCCCACCTCCTGAAACCACCTCTTCATAGGAAGGAGCTGCGTGGGCCTCCAACAGGCACAGCCTTTGTCGACGGCGAATCTCAATGATAGTCTTGGTGTAGGAGTTGAAGGTGAGGACAGCAGCACCCATACAACAGCTGAAGGACACCCAGGCCATGCTGAAGAGAAATGGAACAATTAAAAATGAAAATATAAAACAGGAAAAAGAAGAAAAGATGGATCAGATTTGAGTGAAGGAGATGAAAGGGCAGGGAAATGTGACTATAAGTCTCATGAAGGCACAGTGGCACCTTTACTACTTGAGGAGGCTGAGGAGAGCCAACCTGTCCCAGAAACTGAGTGCGAATTTCTACAAGTGTGTTCTAGAGAGCCTTCTGAAAAACTGTACCAGGGCCGATCAGAAGGCTCTACAACGGGTCATCAAAACAGCACAACACATCATAGGAACAGAAATACCAACCATAGAGAACTAACACAGACAGCGCGGCCTAAAGTGAGCAGCCAGAATCATCAAGGACCGAACTCACCCCAGCAATGCTCTGTTCACTTTCCTACCATCTGGTAGGCGTTATAGAGCCATTCACATGCACACCAGCAGGCTTAATAAGAGCTTCTTCCTGAGGGCCATCTCACAACTGAACTCTGAACTCAAGTAAGGACACAGCCCAACAACGCTACAATGACCAGGCTGATTCCTATGTACGATACATTACTCATGCATATGTGCCATATATTTTTGTGCATAAGTTTGTGTCTTGTATCTGACTTGTATGTGCAATAATTGTTTGCTTCATTCACTTGCACCGTGTTGTTTTGTACTGTACTATGTTTTATCTATATTCTTTGTCTATTTATTGTGATTTTTTGGAGTGTTTTCCCCTATTTGTATTTTTTATTGTTGGATTGGCTTGGGATGTCACCAGCAACAGCATTTCAGTAGAACTTTTAATCCTCGAAAAGGTATACTGTATTCTGAATAAAATAATGTGTCACTGGGTGGATCTGTAGTGAATATTAAAGAAATGGATGAGTACACTCACGCAAAAGACCAGCCATAGTCCCAGTTCTGAGGTCTCCAGTCTTTCGGTCCTACAATCACGGTCAACTGGAAAACTGTGGTGTACATCATATGGGCCACCATCCCAATTAGACCTGAGAGAGAGTTAAGAGGGGCATAAAGCACTGATTAAGAAAAACAAAAACATGAGAATTTTTTTTTTACTACAATGTACTATATGCAGTTGAAATACAACTTCAAGTAGCAATCTTTAAATGCTACTTTTGCACCTCTTATGAATTAAATAACAGCAGAGCACTGGGTTAGCCTCGTACCTGACAGCACAGTGCATAAGGCTGCAAATGCGTTGATTTTGAGTGCATACATTTCTTTATGAGAACAAAGAACCTCCAACCACATAAGCAGAAAGCCCATCCCCAAAAGACCGATGTATATGAACTCAGATATCATAGACAACCAGAGAACACCTTCAAAAGAGAGCCAGAAAGAGGGAGATAAGAAGGTGAGAGGCTTTACCCATATATACACATATATACATATAGATATACAGATGCAGACATTCATGCATGAGACCAATATTCTCACCATGTGTGTCTTCAGGGGTTAGATCTAGAAAGTTGCGGCATCGCTCCCCTGCAGAATAACAGTCAAAACATTTCATTCTAAATTAGCTTTATCAGCAATCTAATGTTAATCCTTAAAGTATGTCTATATATATGAAAATGTAGGCCAATTGGGAAGGCACTTACACTGGAATGTTGTATGTGGTGATGTGTATTGAAAATACTATATGGTCTGTCTATAAGTCTATCACTCAGCCTCTTCTTCCTTCTCACTCTGTGTTTCATGATCACTTTATTACATACATTTCCCTTAGTAAGGTTCTCTTACCATCAGCATGTTTCTCACAAGATTCCCAGAATCCTGCATGGAAGTAGCGAAACATGTACTTGTCCTCTCCTGTTTCCCAAATGTACTGCACAGCGTTAGCCAACTGTGTCTGTTGAGTCTTGGTAAGCGCTTCTCTCTGGTTTGGTGATACTGTTCCATTAGAGGGAAGTTCTGGTGAGACAGAGTGACTAAAGGTCAGATATCTGAAGTTAGAACCAAATCATTTCTTTAAGTAATATCAGTGAAGTCAGGAACCTGTATCTAACAAACAGAGTGCATAAACACTGTGACCTTATGGAAAAATCACAAACAGTTTATATGTAATCGTATGTTTTTCACATGTTCTTCCCCATGATTTGCCCTGAAAATATGAATTCAAGTAAATACATGTGAAAACCATCACGTGAAAATAAAACTACATGCTCATAGAAAGGAAAAATTAACATGTGAAAACACACTTGTGTAAAAATAAAAACATGCATTAATATAAAATGAATGGGAGAAAATATACAGAACTTGCAAAAAGCTGAAAATGGTAGAAAAGAAAGAAAGAAGGAAACATGAAAAATAAAACCACATGCACTATGTGTGAAACTGTAAGAGCCACGTGTTTAAAATTCACATGTAAACTTCATGTGACCTTTCTGTAAGACTGTATAAACACTTAACTATTTGCAACATAACTGATCAATTATTGTGCCACAAACGTCTGTGAAAAACATATGTGTAGGGACAGACGTTTTTTTAGTCTGAAAAAAAAGTCTCTCTTCTGCAGAACCATCAAGGTAATGTTGAAGATCCTTCACTTCTTCCACAGTCTAAACAGGAAACTAAACAACCTCCATTTTCATTTAACTCCTTATTAATTTCCAGTCTTTCAACCAAATACTCAACTGCTGAACTGTTATTCACCCAAATAACAGTACACTTATCCACTACAAATCTGAACAGTATACATACATTTAATAATAATACAATAATGTACAACTCATATATATTATGACCTAGATGTATAATTCTCTCACTTATCATGGCAAACTCCTCATTTAATCAGATATTTGCATGGGATTTGCAAGCTCAACCTTTTGGTTTAATTAATACCATCTCATCAGCAATTTAGGAGATCAGAGGTAGTGCCAAAACCTGACCAGCTTAAAACACTACAGATCAGACAGATTAAATGCATTTCAATTATGGTCCTGTTCAATCTCATTTAAAATCTCACTTGTATCCATTGTAACCCGCTTATTGTATGCATGTTACGAACAGTAGTGAGAGAACGATCTGCACTGCAAATCTAAGCAAGTGAAAATATGTTAAAACTGTCAAATTTACATAATTCTCATTATGAGATTATTATAAAACAAATGTAAGTTTATTAATCCTATTTCTGGATATTCTACTAATTATTATATTGAAATTATCTTATTCTACTGGTAGATAATTTAGTTTCTTTCTATACAATTCTAGGTTCATATTTTAGACATTAAACAAATACTATTATTTAAAAATAAATGTAGTTCCAATTATTATTATTAGTAATAGTATTAGATGTCTTAAAAATAGTTTATCCTATGCTTTGAATAGAAAGTTTTAATTATTGGGTGTGATATTTATCTTGTACAATAATTTATTTTTCACATTTTATGAAGGGTACCAATATTTCTAGAAGACACTATAAATATTTTCTTGAAGGTATCAGCAAATTTCGAGGTTGAAATGATCAAACATGTCAAATTTAAATCTTAAATCCGCTTTTATCTGGGACAGTACTGTGACAGTAAGACTCAGCTTCACAGAAAACTGACTGGAGTAATAAATAACCTGAGCTGGGGTTTTATTTTGACTGAAAAAAGAAACTGAAGGCTTGTTATGTTTATGTGTGGCTAATTTGATGTTTCTGTGAGAATATGATGTGTTAATTATTATTATTATTATTATTATTATTATCATTATTATTATTATTATTATTATTGTCATTGTTGTTATTATTATTCAAAAATGTGTATAATTATTGTGGTTGTTCTTGGTGATTTCATCAGTATATCTAACTAGAACTAGAGTTAATTTGCACATCATTCCTGCTGTTTTCATTCTGCTCTTTTCATACTGGCTGTTACCTGGTTGCACTGTGCCCACTGCAAAAGGCTGGCTGTTGTTCTGGCTGCATTTCTCCATTTTAACAGGTGAGAGGCAGAGCGGTTTCACCACTTTCTGTGTTCCCTCACACCAGTAGGAGGTGCAAAAGGCCAGCACGGACAAAGCCAGGGCAAGGGAGGTCAACGAGAGGCAGAGAAGTGAGCGAGAGCGTCGAGGCATGTGCTCCAACATAGTAGCTAAATCAAAGAGAAGAGCAAAGCAATCCCATGATGATAATTATTAATTGTTCATTAATAGGTTCGTTGGGGTGGGGAAGTTTCTGCACTGGAAATGGTTAGATACAGTGGTAAAAAAAATATTGGGAGTACAGAGGGATAAAGAAACAAAGGATGGTTTTATAGGAGATCAAGCGAATCCACAAAACGGTTTGGTCTTTAAGATGGTTCCCTCTAAGGGAACAGGAGAACTCACACCATGCAGCAAAATGTCCTAGAGCATGACGGAGCCACCATTTTCCTTTAACTTGTTATGTGTCAGTGTGTAATTAATAATAATAATAATAATAAAAACTCTTTGGTACTGATATTCCATATCATTTTTATAAAAGAAAATAGCACATGCATAGCTGAAAACAAAGTTACTCAGCATAAAAAAGAGGAAAAAAGGAAGAAGCACTCATATTGTGTCTCACTAGTTTCCCCTTAAGATATCACAGGATGTCACAAATCAGGCAGCTCATGAAATTACAGTGTCTTCCAGAATTATAGGCACCCTTCATGAAAATGAGCAGAAATTAATATTTAAAAAGAACAATATGCAATAATTTAAGCTCAAACATACAGTGGCATTCTATTGTTATATTTAAACATCCTTTTTTTTTTGCCCCCAAAATTTTTTTAGTAGTGCATTTTTAACATTTTATTTTTTTTTTTCGCAAAGGCCTGGTTTCATAATTATTGGCACCATTACAATTAATATTTTGTGATCTCTGACCTAGTGAGAATAACAGCACTGAGTCACATCCTGTTGGAGACATTGGTAAAGGGATTGTGACGTGCTCCTTCATGAAGAAAAATTTAAGCTCCTTTATATTCTTAAGGACTTCCCTCTTCAATTCAGATCACAGGTTGTCTCAATAGGGGAGATCCAGTCCAGAGACTGAGATGGTCGGACCACATCTGAAGTTTAGGTGCTGCATTTTGTGAAATGCTCTCAGGAAGGGCTTCTTTCTTGCAACGCTTCCTTGCTGTTATGAAAGTGGTGTTTAACAGTGGCATTATACTTGATTAGACTTTATCACTGCCCCCACCTCCTTTATTGAATATTCTTTAGGGATATCAATACCTTCGGCACATATATTTTTGAGAGAATTTTGAAGATAACAGGTTTCGCATTTTGTTTGGGTGGAAAACTTGAATTATTGTAATATTTATTTTATACATTTATTTTTGCCCATAGATGCCAATAATTCTGGAAAACACTCTTTTTTCCTCTTCTCCAAAATATAAGTTAGTTCTTGTTGGAAGTCTGTTGAAACATGAGACTTATGTTGCAGATTTTGTGTACAGAATATAGAAGTATAACTCACTATATGAAATTGCAATGTAGTGAGTTTCTGATAAAATTATTTTTTAAATGCTTGCTTTAGACCAAAATGTACAAGTAATCTATATTAAATCTCTTATTATGTGTTGGTGGGACATCTGACTTATTCTTTTTTTTTTGGTACCCTGCTCCTGCTGTACCTAAATTAAATATGGTCAGGAGATTTTTTAAAAAGAAAAAGTGGATTAAATATCATTGTAGCAACCCATATACTAAAAAAGGTTATGACAGTTATGACATCATACATACATTTGAAGTCTTGCAAATACATTCACAATGGCTTATATTAATTGTTAGTACTTTAATGAATTCTACTCTATATATGCTTATACAAATATAACATAAATATACACACTTTAAGACACTGGAAATCAAATTGAAATGACTGCTGAAATTGTAGACTGATTTGAACCCAAACGTAATTTGTAAAAAATCTAAACAGGTTTTTGTCAGTGTAAACCATCAAGACTTTCGGGTCTTTATCAGTTTGTCTAAATAATCATATTGTAACATTATGACAAAAATCATTTCAAAAAATCACAGTGTGTTATCAAAATGACTTATTGAAATAAAAATATATTCTAAAATATTGTCATTATAAATGCATTTGAAAAAATCAATAGAAAATTACTCAAATAAAAATAATGAATACATAATATGACACTGAATATAACATATTTTACAGAAATTTCAGAAACACAGAAATTATTGTAGTTTTTTTGGATTGGTTACTGTTGAGTGAGCCACCAGTACAGGTTGAATCTCTATCATCCAGACACACAGCATTATTTATCCCAATAAACTGAATAAGAATCTGTTAAGCTTATTGTATGAACAATAAGAAAAAAAAAAAGAAAAAAAAACTTTAAAAAAATCCTTTCCTACCTCCAGAAACAAGTACACAATGCACAATTGTGAATGAACAGTTCCCTTCCCAGTCCACCCTTTGTCTCCGTTTCCTATTTTCTGGGAAGACCAGAGCAGAAATGGCCCTCAGCCATGCAGCCAAGCAGGCAACATGTCTTTAGCCTCTCACACTTGTCAGGCTTTTCCTCATTTTCTCTACATGCCTTCACAAATCTCTTCCTTTCTGTAATCCCTCCATCTGTTAGTCCATCTTTTCTTCTTTTGCGCAGATATCCATTCCTTCCATTTTTTACTGTTGCAACCCTGCCGAGGCAACTGCACTTTTATTTCACAAATCATACGCTGGCCTTTCTAAAAAATCCAAACATTAACAAGATTTAACACTACAGACATTAGGTGTGTTTAGGGATATGACATCTGTATGGTAATCCCTTGCCTCTGCAACCAACCAATATGCTGAGAGAGAAATCTAGCAAAATACAAAACAGATAATCTACCAAAACAAAAGAGAAGAAACATGATATAGTTTCATAATAATTTATTTACATTTATTACATAAAGAAAAACAACAAATAATTAGTCATTATAAAAACTGACAAGCACATTAACTGTGTGTGTGTGTGTAAAAAGGTCATCCCCAGGCTTGTGACTTGCAATAATGAAGAACAAGTTTCCCATCACTGCCAAAACACTGAAAGCATAAAAAACAGAACACAGAGACTTTTTATGTATGTATGTATATGTGTGTATATATATATGTGTGTGTGTGTGTGTGTGTATATATATATACACACACACACACACACACACACACACACACACATATATATATATATATACACACACACACACACACACACACACACACACATACACACATATATATATATATTTCCACATCCTAAGCAATGATTATTTTTGAGGTTATTTTTGAGTTTTGAAACTTCATGTCTGACTCCTTTTATGTTGTGGTTGAGCCTGACGTAACAATATTCGGTATCATCACTCATTACATCATCTCGACTGTGCCAATACAGGCAATGATATCGCACGCAACAGATGAATATGTGCATTCATCAGGAGTTTCTTAAAGAAATAGGAAATAATGTGACCTGTTACAAATCACACTGTGCTTGTCATGAGTGTATACCCTTAGACATGCCTGTCAGATGACGGAAATGTTTAATAAAAAAAAGAAGAAGAAAAAAAAAAAAAAAAAAAAAGAGTGTAACCCAAAACTTACCCAATATGAAATGAGTCATAGAACAAATTTCAGATACTTATTACATAACAATATTGCACTCACAAATCATTTACAGAACTCATTCAAAAAGAATGTTTCAGTTTCAACTTGTCCATCAGTACTTCCTAAATTAATAATCCAGAGCATTATGCACAAGCATTAGCCATGTCCAGGTTGTCTATAACACTTACGTCAAAAAGGACACCCACTTCTTGATCTGGTGATGGCGCGAATGACTGATTAACATAAATAAACTGGACAAAAAAAGATACGGCATGTAAGACATCACTGAGACATCACTGTAAGACATCACTGCAAATTTTATCAGTTTACACAATTTTCTCATATGGTATAATGTAATAATCACTTCCTGACACAGTATCACTGTATGAACTCTGTGTATAATGAAATAAAGGGTACCAGTTGTTCGCTGGGCTCAAGTTTAAGAAAGCGTGAGATGAACTGAGCAAGAGACTGAACAGTCCTCCCTCTCTCTACTGCCCACTTCTTAGTCTTCATTATAGGAGTGTCTCCTACTGCCTTCAGCAGCACATCGACTGGAAGAGACAAAAACACAGACACAGGTAGGTCTGCTGTTATGACATAATACATATCTAACTACATACATGTTGATCATGATTCTTTGAGCTGATCCTGAGCTCGGTTTACTGTCTGCGTGGAGTTTCACATGTCCAATGCATATAAACAGCAAAAACCCACAAACTTTTAACTTCAATGTTTATATGACTATTAGCCAGCCAGAATTTTAAAGATCAACAGTCTGCTCCAAATTAGTAAGGTTATTTATTTAAAGTCATATTAAAATTACTTCTCATTTAACAGTTCCTTCTTTTTGGAGCTTTTAGCATATGTGTGTGTGGTGAATGTAAAGAGCTGACTAAGACCACAGTGTTACTGATGTAGGGTCAGGTCTCTTAAACCGAACAGAGGCCTCCTTGGGTTTATTTTTTATTTTTATTTTTTTAATTTCCCCTTAAAAACACTCGCGTATTGCATGGCAGTATACTAGTTTACTAGCTGTTACTAATTTTATTTTTTTTAAAAAACAAAAAAACCTTTTACTACACAGGCCTCCTATAAACGCCTATTTACTACATTAGCATGGATTATTCATCTTTCTTAGCTTTGACTCATTTACATTTTTGCAAGTTACGCCAAATGTTATGTTTTCTAGAATAGCTCTTAAATTAATAAGATGTTCGACCATTTGTCAATAAAAATCATATTAGTGAACCATCTACCAAGCAACATTTAGTTTAAAATGTTTATACAGCTGTAATTTCATTTCTTTTCTTCAACGATAATACACTATACTGCTTGAAACCTAGCACACTAGCATTAACAACACCATCAGCTCCACTATTGGTTAGAAAGCAAACAATTCTGACATTTCATTCGCTCTTCGTCCTGTCAATGAAATCAAGCATCCCGGAAGTAGCTTCCTCACCTATCACAAAAACATCGCGCCATCAGGATAACTAGCTGGCTTTTCCAATACACAGCCTAATGTGTAGATTAAAAACCTACTCTTCTTCTTCTCCTCCGTCTTTGCAGTATCTCCGGAGTCTGCTGCGACATTCTGTTGATTCTGTGTTGATGATTCTTCTTTCTGTGGCTCTGTGGGAGATTCTGCGCTGTCAGACATCCTCTAGCTTGAAAACATAACCAGAGTGCGCGAAGAGGTTTCAAAATAAAAGTCCCAGCGTGTCGTTCTTCTTCTCCGTCGACATCGTCGTCGTGTTTGTCCATGTATTTACGAGTAAGCAATTATTGGTTTCACAGGAAAAAATGTTTTGACAGAAGACTGAAAAAAAATCACCAAAAGTTAAAAAAAAAAAAAACTAAATAACTTAGGAACCTAAACAGCAGTTCCTAAGAGTACATAAGGCACCTTGAGATTTTAGCTAACAGTGCAATTGCAAAGGTTCTTCATCATTACCAACAACAATGCGCCACTGTTTGACAGCATTCCTGGTATTCTCATTGTGGTCATCTCCTAAACTGTTCATTCATTCATCTTCAGTAACCACTTTATCCTGGTCAAGGTCACAGTGGATCTGGAGCCTATCCTGGGACCACCGGCCGTGAGGCGGGAATACACCCCAGATGAGATACCAGTATATTGCACACATACTCGTTTACACCTAGGGGCATGTTAGAGTAGCCAGTTCACCTACTGGCATGTTTTTGGGAGGTGGGAGCCCCGAGAACCCAGAAGATACCTAAACGAACTCAGGGAGAACGAAACACAGTAATCCGAGCTCAGGATTAAACCTGGGACCCTGGAGCCATGAGGCAGCATCATAAATTACATAGTGACAACTCACTACATTTTTTTTCACCCTCATTGAGGAACTGTTGCTGAATTCTAGTCGATTCCTTGTTAGTCTACTTTTTCTATTTATTTTTCTATGCTCTCAATATAGCTCCCAGCTATATAGTGGCCTAAAATTCAGCCAGGAGGATTAAAATTGAAACTACTTGATTTCATCTGCAGATTGTTGACCCCAACTGTCAAAATCTATAGGACAGACTAGCACAGTAGGACAAATTAGCACAGACCCAACTGCGAATTGCAACTATAAATCTAACACCAGCATTAGCCGGCATACTGGTGCTCCATGTTCATGCAGTAAAATTATGGTATGAACATACACTATAAGGCCAAAATTTTGTGGACTGTCACACTCACTTGTGCTTGTTGAACATCCCATTCCAGATGTAGTCCCTCTTTGCTGTTATAATAACCTCCACTCTTCTGGGAAGGCTTTCCACTAGATTTTGGAGTGTGGCGGTGGGGATTTTTTGCTCATTCAGTCACAAGAGCATTAGTGAGGTCAGGCACTTGTGTCAGGTGAAGAGGTCTGGGTTGCAGTCAGTGTTCCAGTTCATCCTAAATGTGTTCAATGGGGTTGAGGTCAGGGCTCTGTGCAGGACACTCAAGTTCTTCCACTCCAACCTAGTAGTATTTTATTTGGCCAGTTTTCTGTGCACACTTTCTACAATCGCTTGATAGATTTGCAAAGTATTAAGTATGTTAAGTTATCTACGGATGCCTTGGATTAAAAAAAAAGGAAAAACCAGACTAACAGAAAGTATAATGAGCTTGTGAAATTATGGCATTTTTTTTATGAGAACATGAAAGATAGAACGAAAATGATTAAAAATGCCTTCAGAGTAAATGGGAGGAGCAAAATATTGTACAATGTGTTTCAAACTCCAGCAATGCTGCTGTGCCTGATAGACGTGTACCAGCACAAGGCCCACACCATGTCTATCTCTCTGTCTGCATCAAATGGTTTACGTATAATAAACTTGCAACTCAATGTACAATAGTGTAAACTGCTCTATCAAAATAACCAGAGTTATAAAAAAGAAGGCTGCTGAATGAAAAAGTCAACCATCCAGTTGTCCAATCAAGCATGCATTTTAGTTTCTGAGGTCCACATGGCTTAACACAAGAAAACTGCAACGAATCAGTGGAAGATTGTAATGATAAATTTTTGCAGGTTTAAGAAAGTAACAGCGCACAAGGTAGCCTTCTTGTGACCAAAGATCAAGAGGGTTTGCACTGCCTTCATTTTTTTGCACTTGGTAATCTATTAAGGACTGAAACTAAAGTCCTATTATTCCAAAATGATTAAACATGTTCATGAACAGGCAGGAGACATTCAGTAGTTTTGTCTAAGCTTTCACCTTTAATTCAATCAATTTGCTTATACAGTGTAATCATTATTAGGTAATTTTAAAGGATGTCACTTTCTGAACAAACACAAAAAAATTTAATAATACAAACTTTTTGTATAAAGACTGGACTGATACAGATTTAAATACATAACAATTTAATTCACACACAACTGACCTTTAAAATAACAAGTAAAGCCCTGAGAAATGATTTCCTCAATATAAAGTTTATTTTAAGGACTCCATACTATATGGTAAAATCAATTTTTAAAAATCTATGTTTGCTCCTCCATGTCCATTGGCTTACTTGTCTTAGAAGTGTTAAAACAGGGAGGTCTGTTCATCTGGAAGAAAGTGCACAGACTGTCAAAGAATTTCTGGCATTTAACAACATTTTAAACTGAAGTGCTATTTTTAGAGCTGTGCTGCAAAACACTGTTCTTATAGATCTACTAGCTTAGTTTTGGTCTAATGTTTGGCCTAATATATACACCCGGTTTAGATCTTCTTCAGTAACATCTTCAATAATGTGTCTTCAGTAACATCTGAATATGGGAGCTGCTATATATTTCTATATATTTAGGAATAACCTTTAAATAACCTTTAAAGGAAATGTTTTAGTTAGAACTGGTGGAACAATAGAAGAATCCTAGATTCTTCTATTTATGAAGATAAATAGATTTATGAGGAATTTCTTTTGTTTTATTTGATGTACACTGTAATGATTCTTTTTGTCCTTGCGTAATGTTTGGGTAATTCGACTCTTGTCTCTTAGATTTGCCTGTTTATTGTGCTTCTCAGTATGAACCCATTTTATTTTTGCAGTCACAGAGAGAGAAAGAGAGAAAAAGAGAAAGAGAGAGAGCATAGGGAGTGAGCTCATCGGAGTGAAGT
Organism: Pangasianodon hypophthalmus; assembly: GCF_027358585.1. Lineage (NCBI taxonomy): Eukaryota > Metazoa > Chordata > Actinopteri > Siluriformes > Pangasiidae > Pangasianodon > Pangasianodon hypophthalmus. The sequence goes on from NC_069710.1 coordinate 23,023,507, forward strand.
ATGGAATTCTTCCTCTCTGTTTTTACCCTCCTTTTCCTGTGCAACTCTTGAGCAGTGGGATGTCCAGGATGTCTGCTTTTGCTCAGGCTCCATGCTAAATTTTCAGTGCATATGCCGTTTTAAGCACAGATCTTTCTCTTACAATACATTTCTTCAGAGGCAAAATACACTTATCAAATTTAGAATTTGTACACGGCATACAATACTAACAATACTAAATGACGTGACTCTGTAATTACCCATATCCTATATTAACTTTTTTATATTTGTACTGTGTATTTTAGGATACTAAATACAAGCAAACAGTCTTATGCAACACAGGCATGTTAATACTGTTGGATGTGCTGGCTGACTAGTTATGAATTGCCTCATGGAGTGTGTGCTGAATGATCTAATGAATCACAGACTGTCCAAAGTGTGTATACACTATCATGATTAAATATATTACTGTACAGAATGTACAGAAACACACTTATTAATTTAACACCCTACCTAATTAACTACTTATTATATATTAATTATAGTCCAATCAGCCTCTAAGTAGTCTATGGAGCTGAGTAAGAGTAAGACAAAACATTGATCATATCTGAGCAGTCTCAGAGAAAGTGATCTGTGTATATGATATGATATATTCCTTTACAAATGCTTTAGGATCTCATACACACACTTGTGTAGAAGTGTTAGAAGCTGCTTCAAAAACAGCACTGGCGAAATGTTAGACCAGTTATTTAAAAATCATTATTTGAATGCACACCTATAAACACCTGTAAAGAAAGTCAGGAGAGAACTTTTTTCCGCAGAACTATGCAGACTATGTAGAAGACAATGCTGCAAAGCTGGATTAGAACCAACACTAACCCATCACACCTACACCAGAAGTGCACTACATTACACTGTTAACTCCAATTAACCCCAAACACACATATATCTGTTACCTTACAGCGTTTCTAGTCATTTCGGAGATTTTAGAGGAGAACCAGAGAGCTGTGAAATACAGAATATTAAGAGGGAAAACAGCTGGTCAGGGCTCATCTGCGTACTACCGTACTGAATAGTGCGCTCAAATTAGTACGCCACATATTATAACTATGGTACCCTCTGGTGCCGTCCTCTTGTGGTGCGTACTAGTTAGTACGCTAGTATGCGGTTTGGGACGTAAGCCTCGCTTTTTCCATTCTGTTCGAAGGCAAAGCGCTCCCTAATAAAAGTCGCGTCACTTCCTTGCCCATCCCAAAGAGGAGGGAAAAAAAAAAAGAAATATCCGAGTAGAGCTCCGCCAAGAAATTAGCTACGAGGGAAAAACCAAAAAAAATAGGATTTAAACCGTTTAAAAAGAAGTCTGGACGCAAGGGAATAAGAGGTCGGAGTGTGACTAGGATTAAGGAGTACATATTTGTCTAAGTAAGTGTTTTTTTCCCCCTCATGTTTACAGTTTCATTTGTAACTCCTGAAAACTCCTGAGGGGCGCAGCCACTTTTCCTGTCGCCCTCCTTTCTTTGGTTTCTATCAACTTTCCAGCTGTAAAATACCACAGTTTCCTCCTTTCGGAGTCTTTTTTCAGGACGGAGTTGAAGAGAGCAGTGTGCTAAGGGAAAGTGTGCTCACATTCCTCACACACACACACACACACACACGCAACTTAATCAATTACAGATTAACTTGATACTTTGTCCCAAACTTTTTACAGTATTTAGGTTATAATATGTAACCTCGAACAGTTAGCCATAGTGTTTGTAAGTGTGTTTCTTTCTTTGAAACGGTGTTGACGGGAATTGTGGGAAATCCGCTCCAGCTGTTGGTGTTGTCGAGCCGTCATCCAGGTAACAAACATGGCGCTTTCAGCCCACAACTCAAAAACCACCAACACTCGACACCAAAGTAGTTCAAGGTAATACAGAAAGATACAGTAGTTGCTGGTGTATCAGTGTATCACTATCCCAGAAATGTTTTCCACTATGAATGTACATTTTTGGCCTTATTGGAAATTCTCCACAGAGACTGACTAAGCATAGGTACACTAACTGTAGTACATATAGCTACACTAGGAAATGTAGCCTACACATATACACATCTATCAACAGGAATATATATCTGGAGATATACTGATGTGTATATTTCCTAGTGTATATGTTTTCATATGCAAGTTACTGTTCCGTACTTGAGTTTTATATTGAAATTGTTCGATTAAAAAAAATTTCTCCACAGAGACTGAATAAGCATATGTACACTCACTATAGTACATATACACTAGGAAATATAGCCTACACATATACACATCAGTATATCTCCAATCATATGTGACTGAAGATATATTGATATGTATATGTGTATATTTCCTAGTGTATATGTTTTCATATGCAAGTTACTGTTCTGTACTTGAGTTTTTAAATTGAAATTGTTCGATTAAAAAAAAAATTCTCCACAGAGACTGAATAAGCATATGTACACTTACCATAGTACATATACACTAGGAAATATAGCCTACACATATACACATCAGTATATCTCCAATCATATGTGACTGAAGATATATTGATATGTATATGTGTATATTTCCTAATGTATATGATTTTATATACAAATTAGTGTTCCCTACTTGAGTTTATATATTGAAATTGTTCAAAAAAAAGAAGAAGAAAAGAAAGAAACGCGCCACAGAGAGTGTAAAGTTCAGTGCGTTTATACTGTTCCGTGTGAAAACTCATTAGTGGGACTTTGACTGGACTGTAGTTCTGTTTCTAAGAAGCAAGATGAGTTACAGTTCCTATGAGCCAGTCATACAGGCTCCAGAATTGTGCCCTGGTTTTTTTTGGTTGTTTTTGTTTTCATTTGCATTCTGCTTTTCCTAACAAGAAAGGTACTTGTTCCATTCTGCCCATCTCATCTGAGTGGGCCAGGTACCTGTCTTTCATTAGAAGCAATTCTTAAACATCCAGCTAGATAGTTTCCATTTTAAATTGAATAGAGGGCAATATCAAAACAAACAGAATAACAGAGATTGTTGGAATGGATGCAGCTCAGTTTGACCTTAAATTTAAATGCTTCCAGTAGAGACTAACTGGTTATTCTGCATTTTCTGTGATTTTAGTTTACTGTTACTGTTTAAGATCCATCTTATCTGGCCTTTCACTGGTATTAGAAGTTACCACTCCTAGTAGCTTCTGGTGAACTTTCTAAAAAATAGTTATTTCATTTTGTATGAAAAAAATGTCTCATAGAAAAAAAACTTTATAAAACTTTATAAAAGTAAAAAATCTTATTATACAATATTATTAAACTAAAATGGATTATTTGGATTGTTATAATAAAATAAGAAGTGTATCACTACTTTGCCTACCTCTAACCTAACAGATTTATAATGGTGCCAATAACTACATTTCATTAGAATAGCTCCATCAACACTGGAGAGTTTCATAATATCTGTTTCAGTTGCGTGTGTATGTGTGTGTGTGTGTGTGTCTGGGTTGCTCAAGCCCCGGGGGCAGAATCCAAAACTACGTTTTTGCATTTCACGTGTCTCACAAGTCTGAGCATGGCTTCGGCATCACTTCTCAGTCAGCTCTTTCTCACCCTTGCTGTGTGTGTGTTAAACTTGTCAGAATTGCATCATCCTGGCTAGATTTAAATGTCTTATCCATATTGGCAATCTAAAACTTGGAGATTAAAACTGTTGTTGCCAAAACAAAAAACAAAAAAACAATAAAATTCCTAACAAGATTAACCTAGTGTTTAAAAAGGCAACACAAGAGCAGTGACATGCAGAAAGAGGTGGTAGACAGTTTACATGTTTAAAAAAAAAAAACACAGCTGACTTAATTATTCAGCTAATTGCCAAAGCAATCATGAGATCAGGCAGATAAATTATTATAAGAAAAAGTGTAATATGCAAAGCAAAGAGGTTTTCAGAGCTGTGATTTGGACTCATGGCATTAAAAAAAGTAATTAACTAACATCATTATTTGCCTTTTTATGTAAGTATGTATAACCCTCTTTAAGAGGCAAAGATTGCAACTGGTAACTTGAGAGTGACTGTCTTTCTTATGTTTTTTTTTAATTATTATTCTTAAAGTCAGTTCTGTCTTGCTGAGGTAATGCTGGGCTATAGATCATGTTCTGTACTGTAACTGGATGTGATATTCACTCTTGAATTTTATTCCACAGTTCCAATGCCGCTCCACAAGTCGGGCCGGGCTCACCGCCTGGATCCCACCATGATCTCTGCCCCGCTTGGCGACTTTCGTCACACCATGCACATCGGCCGTGGTGGAGACGCCTTCGGAGACACCTCCTTCTTGTCCAGTCACGGCCCCTCCAACACAGAGTCTTTTAAGTCCATCACCTCTCCTGTGGAGGCCACCATTGACTCCACAGAAGTGAGGCTAAAACATGAAGCTGACAGCAACCCCCCTGATGAACCATTTACAGAACTCCAGCACTCAGAATCAGTCTCATCCTTCGATCTGGATCTAGACCTGGGGCCATCCATTTTGGGAGATGTGCTGGGAGTGATGGATGGACTGGGATTGGGCAGCAAGTGGACATCGGGCAACGAAGGTGAAGAAGAAGTGTTTATCTCCGGTAAGAGCAGTGCAGATGGTGGGCTATCACCCAATGGTGCAACGAACGACCTGAACGAGAAGATGATGGACAGTCTGAGCAGAGGGGAGGATCATCTAAATGATGTCAATGGTATCAAATCAAAGGGGCTCAGGCCCAAGGTGCGATTTAGCGACAAAAAGGAGGAGATCGTTGGTCGGCAGTATGTAGGAGGTGAATTAGAGCTGGAATGTGAGAAGGAAATGAGTACAAGTCCAGTTGGAGGAATGGAGGTGAGGGCTGAAGGAATGGCTAATAAAGGAGCAGTGAAACCAGAGCTAACGAATCACCGGCCAGATGTCAGTCCCAGTCCTTCTTCTTCAGTGAGCTCAGAATATGAAGGCATCTCCCCATTGGACAGGAGGAGAGAGGAGGACCATCTGTCACAGTCGGATTCAGATGAAGAGGGCGTCGCAGGAGAGCAGGGCTATACGTTTGAGGATGAGTCTGATGATGAGATTGGCCTTTAGGAGTCTAATGATGGGTATGTAAAGACCAAGCACAGAAAAGTATGCGCAAAATGCTTTTCTGAAAAACATGTAAAAGGGAGAAACTACCAAAGTGAAAACAGCTCTACGAAACAGGATGAACTGGACTTCTTAGTTAGTAGAAAAAGATTACACACGTAAATAGAGGCGGAAAAATTTATTGAAAAAATACCTTTCAAAGCTCTAAGATAAACAATAGTTTGTCATGAAAAACAATGTTTTTCAGGGGTAGAACTATAGTATTATAAAGAAATGATATTTCTATTAGTACTATTAGTCCCACTAAAGCCTTAGACAATGGAATACATTTAATATTTAATATTATAAAACAGTCCTGATAAACAGTTATTATAGGTTTAATATTGTTGCTATCATACATTGTTAAACTGGGATCTCTTAACTTTCTAAACATATTACCTGGGAATGTTAAACAGTAGTCATGCAATTTATTTTACTTGTTCAATAAATCATCTCAATACAGGAGTAAAAGGTTGAGCCAAATACCAGTATTTCATAAATGGTTCAGATTTTATGTCCTTTAGCGTATTAGTCTCTTTTTGAAGAAACACCATATTATTTTTTTAAAAATACTATAGGCCAAAAGTAAAGCGTGAAGCTTTCATTTACTTAAATTTATCCTAATTATTGTTTTGTTAGTTCTGTTATGAATATACGTGAGTGAATTGTGGTATCTATGTATAATATTATCAGCAAGTATGTTGTTCCTAAGGTAAAGACATGTTGATTTGATGTTGATTTAATATTCATAGTGGCATTAAAAAAGCCAGAGCTGGTCTGTTTGTCTGAGTTGTGGAGATATTACTGGAGAATTCTGGGTGTTCCTGTGGGAGTGACAAACACAATAGGTGGGAAAAACAGTGGGTGGACATCTTGCTTATAGATCGCAGGTGCTCGGTTTACTATGACTGACACAGTTTGATATAGTGCTTGTTGCTATTACTCTTCTACACTTTGGGGAGTTTGGTGTGATCTGACACACAACCTGGTATCTGCTGTTTAAGTTTAAGGTACATGGAGAGAAAATATAGTATCCTGATAGGGAACATACTGAAAGAACATTGAAAATACAACAGTTGGAAAAGCTACTTTAAAATGCTGTTAACTAACTTAACTTTAATTTTAAAAATGACTTTATGGTTATCTGTATATTTTCACTGCATATATTAGAAGCGTTACTTCTAATAGGACACTCTTTGGCATCATCATCATCATGTGTCATTACTTCTAGCTCTCTGTGCATGTGACATTGGCGTATTCACTCAAACACTTCTCTGGTTGCATAAATGGGATAGTTGTGACGATCGTTTAAGGCATTTAAGATAGTAGCAATATTGCGTGCATTAAATATTGCCATGTATTATTTTACCGATTATCAGCACATGCCTAGTTGTGTACCACAGAGGATGAAACAGTGTGCTTATACCACTTTAAATAACTATTTACCTACTTTAAAGTTACTTCAATTATATCTGTCTATTTTAATAGCCAGTCATTGAAGTTTACATGTCTTATAGAGACCACTTTCCAACTAAAAGGCTAGAGTTTTCTCATTGAAATTTAGAGCCAAATCAGGATAGCTGGAGAACTGCCTGCTGGTTTAAACTGGATTTATTGGGAGGTAATTATGGACAAGCTGCATTACTGCTTAGTTTCACAATAATGGTTTAAGTAGCAAACTGCATGACTTTATACATTGTTTTTTTTTCAGAAACAGTGTCTTAAACATCTCCTTTTATAAAATAACCATCTATTCACTTGTAAATAACTTGATATAATGATGATTAAACACCTGACAATTTGTTCTTGGGGTGTTTTTCTTTTGAATCCTTACACATATGACTCCATTTTCAAAAATATGTATGGCTCTGCTTTATATATCATACACTATTGCATAGTTGAGCAAAATCAGCTTGGAAAGGAGTGAACATGTCTTCGCAAATCCTGATCCAGATTTTAAAGCCACTTCAGTCATTAAAAACCACTTTCTCATTTTAATATTTAGCCTTTGCACAGCCTTTAGATGCCACACTGTGATCCTTTAGCAGACTAGTAGGCCTTTCTGTTGAAACTATACAGGCAGATGGTGTAGTAGGCATTAGGAAAATCTGTGACACCTCACAGCTTGAAAAGATAGAAAACTGCATGGCTACCCTTGAATACAGTCATATACCTGAAATCTCAAAAATGTAGTTAGAATTGTAGCTTAGTTACATTGCTAGGTACTGCCAACATTCCAGACCATAAATAATTGGGCTGCTGTCATTTTAAAGAAAGGTACCACAACAAAAGCCATTATATCTGATTTTTTTACACTTAAGTGCACTTGGAGGAATGTATCCAGTATTCCAGAGGCAAAATAAAGCCAAAACTGGTGCAATTAGTTCAAACTAGGATGCTGTCTTGAAGGTCTAAACCACAGATTATCTCACAAACCAGAATGTACAAAATGTTTTTTTTTCTATAACTTAATTCCACTTTTATTAGCAATCGTCTATTAACTGGTAAAATACTCCACAGGGTGCTGGTTAAACATCTGCCAGATTTTTCAGCTGAAGTTTAACTGATACACTTTACCTCAAAATTTATTATTTGAATGCAAGCAAAACCTGTTTATAACATCAGCTGTGAATGGCCAAACAGAAATCAACTCTATATTTTTTTTAGCTAATGACAATCAGTTGTGTAAATTAGTTCAGTAACCTCTCTGTGATTATGCTGTAGTAGAGCAGAGAGCACAACGTGTACTGCAGTTATAATTAAACTATTTGTCAGACTAGTTCTGCCTGTAAGCTCTTGAAGTACCTGCATTTATTTGTACACCATGGAACACTGCACTTCATATATGTGATATTATTGGTATTGACATTATCTTTCTGATATTGAGATCTGCAAAAATAAATATATTTACTTCCTATTACTGCCTTTTCTTTCGATTTTTCCTTATTTCTTAGTTATTGTAATAATTCAAGTGTGAATTCACCCAAACTGCATTCAGTGACATCAAGCACAATGCAGTGGTCAAGTAATAAAACAAGCAAAAGTAAAGGTGAATATCTTTCACTACGCTTTTGCAGCCCAAGAAAATCATACATGCACGAGCATGAGTCTCACACAGAGAAAATGCAACTGTTTAAAAGACATGACAGTGAGGGTGTCTAATACTTTTAACAGAGAACAAAAAAAAAATCAAATGTATTTAATGTCATAACCTGTCACGTTCATTAATTTAGGTTTTAGAGCTAAGTTCTACAGTTTCCCTAATTTTTCTATCACACTGTCTGCACCATCTGGTTATCATAACATTAGGCACTTTTTAAAAAAGCATCTGCTGCTACAGTCAGCTGACAAATGAAAGGAAAAACCAATATAAAACTTATTAAGACATTGGGCCACTGTGAGCTGCCAGAACAGCTTCAGTGCATTTTGGCATAAATGCTAGTATCTGGAACTGTACTGGATGGATGAACACCATTCTTCCAAAAGATATTCCCTCAGCTGGTGTTGTGATGATGGTGATTGAGAGTGCTGTCTAACATGTCAGTCTCCCATAGACGTTCAACTGGATTGAGATCTGGTGACTGTTTCATTCATCAAACCATTCAGTGAACCCTCGTGCCCAGTGAATGGGGACATTGTCATCCTGCAAGAGACCACTCCCATCAGGTTAGAAGGCCTGATCCACTGTTGGCATTCCAGTTCATCATAAAGGTGTTCAGTGGGGTTGAGGTCAGGGTTCTGTGCAGGTCACTTGAGTTGTTCCACTCCAAACTTTGGCAAACCAGGTCTTACCGCATACAAAGACATCTAGACAATTATGTGCTTTCAACTTTGTGGCAACAGTCTGGGGAAAATCCATGTGTATGTGATGGTCAGATGTCCACATACTTTTAGCCATATAGTATACAACAGAGCCACCATTTTTTGTGGTGATCAAGGGGTGTTTATGCAGTTCAAACTACTTAAAGCCGACTTCCTTCATTCGGTTACTGGAGTAAGCCACTTCTACCATGCACTTAGGAGCCTCTTAGATTCCATCTGCAAAATCCACACCACTCAATAAAATGCAAGCAGGTTTTGTAGCAGTCAAGGTCATTTATTTGTGTCCATGAAGATGAGGCCTTGCAAGAATATTATGACAGAAAAGACATTTAATTTCAGTTGTTCTTAACACAATTTCAGAGTTAAGGATAAAAGTAATGTCTTTAAGAGTTTCATACATGAGTATGAGCTTCTGAATCAAGCAGTGACAGATGAGGGCTGCTTGTTGCACTGTCTCGCTCATCTTAAACAGCATCTGTTACAACCAAAATATGTAAAATAATTCTTTTTTTTAAATTTTATTTTATTTTATACCATTTTCTCCAAATTTGGTCATCTGCCAATTTCCATCTGCTAGCTAGCTCTCCCCTATAATACAGTCACTACCAGCCGAGGAGGGTCAGGGCTAGCATGGTGTCCTTAGAGAGACATGAAGCCAGCCACCACATCTTTTCAAACTGCTACTCATGCTACATTAGAGGGTAAACACACTTGAAGGAAAGCGCTAAATACCCTCTTTTACATACATGAGTTACATACAGAAGTCTACAATTGGCTACTGTCTCTCAGACTGACAGGAGAGAGTAATGGGTAATTTCGCTCTCTTGGACTCCCTGCCACGGGTGGCTGTAGCAGCATCAGCGTCTGCATTCGAACTTGCACCAATAAGGAACTGATTCTAAGTACACATAGAAGACTCCAGAAACATTAATACAAAATATGACTTGAGATAATAGCATTCACTCATGGAATAATAAAAGGATAAAGACATTTTTCAACATGTTGATGAGCAGTGTAGCACTGAACTTCAAAACTAGGACACACAGCTGTGTTTGCACTGGCTGCCTGTCACCTAGAGTACCAGCTGAGTGCGCCATTTTCTGTGTTGCCTATATTTTAAACAAATTCCAGAGGATCTAGAAACAAGTGTAGTGATCAGTCAAAAAGAAAAACCTTGATCACTGCCATGATGATGGTATTTAACATATTTCTACTATTGTCATAAGGCACAAAAGCACACATACACTTCTTTCCCTTTTACACTGAAATAGTCCTGAACACATTGAATCCTGACAGCGCAGTGGAGATGAGAGTTCCGTGGATCTGTGGGTGCCAGTGGAGCTCCTTGACCTCTGTCTGGCCCTGATGCAAGAACAGCAGCTGTGGCGGGAGCTTCTTTAAGCTGTCAGCCTGCTCTCCCATGTCACATGACTCCACCGACAGATCCCACTGGCTGATGACATCGTCTGCCCCAGAGGCGGCAAACACGCTGGAGTCGACGGGACTCCATTCCACTGATGTGATAGGAGCAGTGTGTTGCTTGAAGCTGGCCACTGGATGCCCAGACTGAGAGAGAATACAAAGAGGAAAGTAGGGAAAGGACCAATATGGAAAATGGATAAAATAAGAAAAACTGGAGAATGTGGAGCAATGGAAGAACAAACAAGAACACATTGCTAAGATAATGTTGAGAGCACAATATTTTAAACCATTTAAAGCATGATTACAATCTGTTCTCTCATATTTCTTCAGCTCACATACAAAAATGCATGTGCGATCAAATCTACCGTTTGTGCAAATTTGCTTCACCAGAACAATTAAACTGAGGTTGCCAGGATCTTTCCGGTTATCATGGGGAAAAATGTTTGTTCTCAGCTTGACATGATCATTTGGTATAACGCTGTTGCATAGAAAATGAATAAAACCACAACACTGGATGAGCACATTTGCATTAGAGCTGCCCAAATTTGAGTGTATGCATACAGAGTGAGTAAAGCAGAACTAGTGTTTGCATGTCTATTTTTGTATGAGGGCAAATGGAATCCTTAAGAGTGGAAGGGATCCTGTGCACAGATGACACTGTTGTGCTCTTGACTTCTGACAGTGAAAACACCTAGTTGGAGAGGTTTTAGTGCTATGTCAGTGTGTGATATGTGGGAGTCATTTGATTTCACACAATGCCCCCAAGAATTACTGGCACCCTTGGTAAAGATGATGTGGAAAATCAGATTATTGTTACCCTTTTCAGCAAGGCAAAATGATCAAAAGAAAACAAAAATATTCCCAAAAACCTATGTTGCAATTATTGACACCAATGCATTACATACTGTACCACTGCACTTTTTCCAAGATAACAGCACTGAGACTTCTTTTATAATGCTGAATGAGATACAAGAAGACACATAAAGGGATCCGAGACCATTTCTCACTACAAAACCTCTTCACATCCTTCAGAGGCCTTCCTGGTAGATACTTCCCTTCAGTTCACCTCTCAGGTTTTCAATAAGCTTTATTTCAGTGAACTGGAGAGATCAGTGCATAAGCTTTATTCTGTGCTTATACCATATTTATAGCAATTTGGAGGTACATTTTAGATTATAGTCCTGCTGAAGATCCTACCAGGACCCAGTCATAACCTCCTAGCAGATGCAGCCAGATTTTAAGCTACCTTTAATATCTCTCTTTTTATTAGATGGACTACCTGATGGTATGTATCCTAACCATGGATGACTCTGGAAGGAAAACAGCCCCACATCGTAACAGATCCTACACCGCATTTTACAGTGGGCCTCATTTTAAACCAGCCTACTACCAAAAGGTCCTTTTTTAAAGTCCAGTGATGTTTGGCAAACTGCAGACACTTATATTTGTGACATGACGACAGCAGGGGATTTCTTCAGTCAAGTGAAAGGTGGAGTCTAATTCTGCTTTTGGGGACTTGGTGTCCCCAGGATGCAACCAACGCCTGCAATTGTCCAACTATGAACTATGGAGAAAGTTTTGCCTCTCGAACTTTCTTGCTCACAATATACCTGCTTCCTTTTTAAGAGCATTCACTCAGCTTTAGCTGTTTGATAGTGAAGACAAGTATTATATGATTATGAAGCTGTATTTGTAGATATTGCCTAATTTAAGATAGCCAGAATTTTATTTTCATTTGTGCATCATCCCATGTTGATGGATAACTAAATGTGTTTGATCTGTGTGTCACCTCATATTTATATAGTAGTGAAACAGGAAGTCATGGATGACCAGTTCCTAAAGACTCAATGTGCCAAAAGGTAAAACATTAAATAGAATGGTTGGATTTTGCTAATTTTAGGGCACAGTCAAGCTGACAAACAGACAAAACACTTTACATAACCTTTTTTGCCCTGCCAACAGGTTTCTTTCTTCTTCTTCTTTTTTTTTTTTTTTTTTTTTTTTTAAATCATGGACCAGAAACCACCTTGGTTACTTTAGTTTCTTATAAAGGAAACTCTGGGGTTCCATGTAAGTGTCTGTGGCTTCAATTAATATGGTAATTGAACAGAAATTGCTCACCTGGAACTGCCTCAAGTCCCACACTTTCAGAAGCCCATCATCCCCTCCAGATAACAGGAATGGTTCAGTCCGATTCCAGCTGATGACGTTGACGTCTGATGAGTGAGCTTCATTGGCTGAGAGCATTGATTTTGGAGGAGCTCTGATATCCCAAATGCGAATGGACTGATCCACTGAGCAGGAGGCAAAAACCTGGGAGTCAGAATAAAAAACCACTCATAAATAGTTTATATGTATAATTACAATAAAGTTGAACCAATTACTATACATTACAGTATTAATCATTCACAACTGACAATTGTTGTTGACTTAATGACTTACTGTTGCTTCAGTAGGTGACCACTGGAGGTCCTCCACAGACTTGGTATGAGAGCTAAAAGGCCGCTGGTCAATCTGCCAGGAAGTTCCACCCTCTCGAGGCTCCCACACGTGAATGTTCTTCTTGCAGTCTCCACTCACAAGCCGGCCTTGGAGACAAAGTGTGACAACACATTAATAATGTGTAAAGAGTGATTCTTTTTATTTCCTTCTGAAACACACACCAACCAATAAAATTCCACTCTGCTCACTGACCTGGTACTTTAGGAGACCAGTCGATGGCAAAGCCTTCTGTCATGTGACCTGAGAAACTGAACAAAGGTGTGGCCTCCTTATGCTGTTTAACGAACGCTGTCATGGCAGTAGAGCTGTGAACTGCTTCCAGCTGTGGCCGAAGATCAAAAATTTCCACCTGACCTTTCTCACACCAGACAGCAGCCAATGACTGCTCACCAATCTGGGTCACCTGAGTCACCAAAACAGAGGCAAAAATGTCATTTTAAGAAATACTAAGAAAAAAATACAGGCCCTTTTCTGCTGACTGAACCAAGGACACATTTTATTACCTGTCTGTAACAAGTGCCACTAAATAAAGACTTAGACTCACTCACTCTGACTCTATTTATTCCTCCATAATGGGTCACCATGGCCAACTCCATCTGTGGCTTCTTCTCCTCATCATCCTCATCTTCATCACTCTCATCACTGCTCTCCTCCTCCTCCTCATTCTCTTTTTCAGTGCCATACAGGTTGTGCATGCGCATCACAATGAGTCTGGGCAGAAACAGGAAAACAAGTGAATATATATATATATTTTTCCCCTTTGATTTATTTTAGCTATGGCCAGTTATATGAGCATTTACATATGGAAAATTGTAATCAAATATTACTTTTACAGATTTGAGCTCTAGTGCCACCCATTATCGTTTTTTTCTTTTTCTTCTTAAAGTAGTACACTGCATATAGTTTTCATTTGTTGCTCTGTGAAATGTACTAACCTGTTACTGAGAGCTGTATCTGCTTGGGTACCTGCACACAGCAGCATGGACAAGGGAAACGTCTCTCTTCCTTCTCCTTCAGCATCACGTAATACATCAAAACTCAGACAAGGGGCACCTGGAAAAAGAAAATTTAGGCAATTACACTGAGAAGTTTATTGGATGGTCTAATTTGTCACCTAAGCACAAACGTTCTAAAGGAGACGAGTGACCTGTGACTTAGTAAGCCATCACTAAAACTTAGAAACTACAGCACTAAACTGTGAGACAGCAATTATAATCTTTAAAAGGGAGCCCAGTAAATGAATGTTTTGGTCTCAGGCTCATTTTACTAATCCGGGCAATGTTTTAGAGTTTATTGTTTCTGAGCCAACTATCTGAATGTATACTCCACCTAGGGAAACCGATTACATGTGGAATTATATTTCAAACATTGAAGGGTAAACTTAAGGGAAATTTCTTCCAGCAAAAATCAGTGAATCAAAGAAATATTAGATTTCTTGTCCTTCTCAGCATATGAGGTGTGCAATCTAACTGCAAAATACATGATCTTGTACACAACCATATATATATATGCTATCAATAAATATATATGCTATCAATGCAATAAAGCTGCTAGAAACGTGGCTGATGGGTTCTTGTTAAGAATATGTTCACAATAAGCGAATCACAGCACCTGTACCTACTAGCAGTACTGCAGAGGAAAGGCTTATTGCTTATTACACGCTAATAACATGCAATACATCAATTCGGCAAATAAACACATCCAAGCAATGACACACCCGACAGACTCTATCTATAATCGAATGGATCAGGTAATAACTTGTAGCCCAGCTGGTAAATATTAATCCTAGGAGCTTTGACGGGCTCGGATTTGGACTGGCCCACCTGTCTGGCACTCGTGATACATGCGGTAAGCCGAGCGGTCCATCTCTAGCTCTTCTCCCGGCTGAAGCGGCTGAACGCCAGGCACATACACTTTACTCTCCCCGCCTTCTTCCCCCTGTCCTTCCTCCTCCATCTCATCTTCATCACTATCACCCGCTTCCATCTCTTCAACTTCTTCATCTTCACGAAGAAGCGTGTTTTCATCGGGCGCAGCCATTTTGAGAACTCAAAGAAGCAGCCCAGGGCGCACTTCCGGTGACGTCATTTAAAGCGCCATGCCAGCGTTTTAACGTTTAAAGGTCCTGGTTCTAATATTTACGCGTTTAAATCCATTGAACTGAGATACATTGGGACAGTTTGTTGATTTCCACCTTGCCATAACTAAAATAAAATACCCACCACATGATACCTTTCTGAAATCCTCAGAATTGCATATGAATGGCATCAATACATCAAATTCAATAACAGGACTAGGCAAAAAAAAAAAGCTCCAAATTCATCAACATACTGCAATACTGAATGAACACACTGACTACATATTCAGATGTTGGTCTATTTAGCATTCTATAATTAATTTCTTACAGCAGTAACAACAATAACAGGGTTCAGAATATATTTTCAACATTTTCCAAATTTATAACCAATGTTTTCTACAATTCACTAGGAGCAGATTAAGTAATAAACAGAGTAAAACACCACCGAAAGGCAAGTAACATTTTTATGTTACTTTAAATTTATTTCAGGATTTAAAAAAAAACATAAATCTCTAAAATTATTAAATTTTAAATTTAAATTAAATTTTTTTATTATTAAAATTACACTGCATAAAAATCTCTACATAGTAAGTAGTACACTGTAAAAAAAAAAAAGTGGTAAATTTATGGTAGAAAGAAAACAAAAACTGACAGCTGCGATTGCCTTAACTTTACCATAAAAAAGGTAGTAATGTTTAGTGCAATATGGTCAAATATTTCCTGCCTATATATTTTATGGTAAAATAGTGTTGTTTATTTACAGTAATGTACAATAAAAATAAAGACACTACTGTAAATTGAAGGTCAGATTTTTGCTGTAAAATAAACAGCCAAACCTTGTGTTTGCTTTTGTAGTATTGCTGTTAAATAAGCAGTACTACTGTGCATTAAACAAGTTTTTTGTGTATTTTGTGGTAAAATGCTTGCAGCTGTTTTTGCCAGAGATGTACTGTATAAAATAGCTGTATTGCTGTACTATACTGTAGCATTTTTCTATAACTACAGCCATTTTACTGTGAAATACTGGCAGCTGAAAAACCTGTAAAGGTATTTTCTGTAAATACAGGAAATTAAAAGCCAACAGGCTACTACAGTTTCATTAAATATGGTCAGAACACAAGTTACTTAGTTATATTGTAAACATTTTTTGCAGATTTAACTCACACACCTCAGTGAAAAAGAAACTCATACACATACAACAATAAGAATGAAGATTTTAATTTAATTAAAAAACTATGGCATTTGAAAAAAAAAACTACACAGGTATATTATATTCATATTATAACAAATATAATATAATTCAGAATTGTTGATGCTCTTCTTGTGTTTATACCTTGTGCCTGTTTCATATAAGACATGTGGATGACCAGATTAGAAATGGCAAAACATGTAATTACAGAACAGAGCCAATCCTGTACAAAACACAGCCAGTACACAAACAAACTAATCAAGTTGAAAACGATAGTGTCCATGCCTCTGGAATAATAAGGAGCTGAGAGGAGGAAAACATCTTTGCTGATCTGATGGTAGAAGTGAGAGTGGTCCGTCTGAAGGAAGGATCACATATACAGACATACTCCATCTATTCAACTTCACATAGCGTGATGTAGACATATGAGCTTATGAGACAAAATGGAAGTGACTGATAAAACCAAAGTTTATAGTTCATAAATATATTTTTGTTATCAAGCAAGACAGATATAGTGAAAGAAAGATCCGGATATAGATAGAGAGGGTGGATGGCCTCAAGTGTTTACAAAGTCATTTCCCAAAGCAGATAGATATTCCACCAGGAATTAATCATTGCTGGATTGCAGCAATGGAGAACAAAGAGAAACAAAATATAATTTTATATAATATTCTTTAAAAAGAAAAGCAACCACTGAATACAGAAAAAGTAACAATAAAGTGTTCTAGAAGACTGTGTGTGTATGTGTGCGAAGTGGAAGGTTTAGGTGGAAGGAACTCCTGCTTGGTTGAAAGGAAAAACACTGGTCCAGTGGGGATAGGATCACACACACACACACACTCATTTCCTACCTCAAGACATCTTGAGTCAGCTTCCTGTTGGTTGCTGAACACACCCCCTTATACCGTGCCACATGCATTAAGTCATGGTTTTTCTACCAAGCACTTTCACTTCAAGGGTTTAGTACATAAGTTTTGGCTTTCACTTATCAGATGCCAAAATCCTAAAACTTTTATGTTATATGTTTAATTATATATGTTAATATATGTTGCATAAAAAATAAATTGCTTATTTTAGTTATATTTAGTTATTATCTTAAGCACAGTACAGTGGTATGCTTTTAGACATGGGGTGGAAAAGAGCACAGTCAGGGGTGGCACCCCTTATGTATAGGGCAAAATTGAATTTGCACAGTATCTGATTTATGTCTTACTACAGAATGAATTGCTATATAATGACATTAATATTTTGTAATATTAATAATTTAATATTTCACCAATATTGATTTGACATTTACATTTATGGCATGCATGAGTCGTGTTCATTTACAAGTACTTGAAAATAATTGAAACAAGTATTTGAAAAGGATGGATGTCAGGTTGTATTTGAAGAGAGCTAGAGACTGTTTGGACAGACAGGTCAAGCTCATTCCAAACCCTGGGCTAAGGTACACAGAAGAGCCTTATGCTCATCTTCCTTATATCTGGAAGGATTACTTGCCTCAGTTGGCTTGAGACATGATTTGGCATTTGCCCACTGATATCAAATAGGGGAGGCTGGTTTATTTTTGGCTTTGTAGCTTCAGGGATCTAGTGGCAGGAACACAGCAGTGGCATGACTTTGGGAATTGAAGTCAGGCTTCTGCATTCTGGATGCAAACTGACACAAAGACCAACCAGAAACATTTACGGCATTTCTAGAGCAATTATTTATACAATTGAGCAGTTGAGGGTTAAGAGCCTCAAGGGCCCAGCAGTGGCAGCTTAGCGGTGCTGGGATTTGAACTCACAACCTTCCGATCAGAACTCCAGTGACTTAACCACTGATGAGGGACCTGACAGCTAGTCAAGTGCATTTGCTTGGGATAATACTTAAATAACAAATATACACCGATCAGCCATAACATTATGACCACTGACAGGTGACGTGAATAATATTGATTATCTCGTTACAGTGGCACCTGTCAAGGGGGATATACTAAACAGCAAGTGACCAGTCGGTTCTCGAAGTTGATGTGTTGGAAACAGGAAAAATGGGCAAGCGTAAGGATTAGAGAGACTTTGACAACGGCCAAATGGCTAGACGACTGGGTCAGAGCATTTTTAAAACGGCAGGTCTTGTGGGGTGTTCCCAGTATGCAGTGGTTAGTACCTACCAAAAGTGGTCCAAGGAAAGACAACCGGTAATCCAACGACAGTATCATGGGTGCCCAAGGCTCACTGATGTGCGTGGGGAGTGAAGGCTAGTTCGTCTGGTCCGATCCCACAGAAGAGCTACTGTAGCACAAATTGCTGAAAAGTTAATGATGACTATGATAGAAAGGTGTCAGAACACACAGTGCATGGCAGCTTGCTGCGTATGGGGCTGTGTAGCCACAGACCTGTCAGAGTGCCAATGCTGACTCCTGTCCACTGCTGAAAGTGTCTACAATGGACAGGTGAGCATCAGAACTGGACCACGGAGCAATGGAAGAAGGTGGCCTAGTCCGATAAATCACATTTTCTTTTACATCATGTGGAAGGCTGTGTGTGTGTGCGTCGCTTACCTGGGGAAGAGATGGCACCAGCATGCACTATGGGAAGAACGCAAGCTGGTGGAGGCAGTGTGATGCTCTGGGCAATGTTCTACTGGGAAACTTTGGGTCCTGGCATTCATGTGGATGCTATTTTGACACATACCACATACCTAAACATTGTTGCAGACCAAGTACACCCCTTCACGGCAACGGTATTCCCTAATGGAAGTGACCTCTTTCGGCAGGATAATGCGCCCTGCCACACTGTAAAATTTGTTCAGGAATGGTGCGAGGAACATGACAAAGAGTTCAAGGTGTTGACTTGGCCTCCAAATTCCCCAGATCTCAATCCAGTCGAACATCTGTGGGGTGTGCTGGCCATCAAGTCCGATCCATGGAGGCCCCACTTTGCAACTTACAGGACTTAAAGGATCTGCTGCTAACGTCTTTGTGCCATTTGGATCTAGTGGAGTCCATGTTTTGATGGGTCAGAGCTGTTTTGGCAGCAAAAGGGGGACCAACACAATATTAGGCAGGTGGTCATAATGTTATGGCTGATCAGTGTATGAGAGAAGGTTCAATGGTGGCATCACTGTAGGGGTAAAAGTGTAACTAACTACCCCTAAGTGGAAAGGGCCCTCAAGAGGCCTGGACTTAAAAGCACTTTAACAGATGGGAAGTCAACAATGCATTTTACACAGGCCCCAGAAATTTGTGAAATAGCTTAAAAGCAATTATTGTGCTGTTACTGTACTAGTATATGTTGGTTTATTATAATAATACAGAATACTACAGGAAAATACAGTTAATTAGAATTTGGTTCAGCTTAAGATGTCTATTCAGTTGCACAGTTTAAATCCAAAACTCGAGGTTGCTGGAAACTGGACACACTGGAGCCTTCTAAAATGTGTTATATTCAAAGAATCAATATTTGAATATTACCTGAACATTACCTGAAGCTCTTGACATGTATCTGTATGATTTTTTCGAAGAATCAATATGCATATGAGTCAGTAAAAATTCTTCAGAATATATGGAAAATACCTGTACTTTGTTATTCTATTTATGGATTATTTTGGCATATTTCCACATATTTTGCAGTATTACTAAAATTGAATAATTGAACTCTTACATAACTGCATTTCCAAGAAAAAAAAATACTTTTTGCTCCTTACATTTTTATTTAGACCTTCAATGTACTTGTTATCTATCTCAGTCTCTTCTTCTCTCATCTAACCAATGACGGTACATTTTACAGTGCATTTTAACTTACATTCCAGTTTATAGCAACCAATTAAGTTCATCAGTGTAGAATAAACTGCACTGATCTTCTCATCTTACACAATGTAGTTAGTACTATAGCCATCTGTGTAACCCCTGGCCCTACCTCAGTAATATGTTTCAGTATGCTGGAGTAAGCAAAGACTGGTATAAAATGAGGCATCTCCTTTGCCTCTACAGAAGGCACGAACTAATCAAATTTGGAAAAAAAAAAAAAAAAAAGCATGTTGAGTTTTGCTAATTCTACTATCATTAACTGGCTATATTTAACTAAGTTAGGCTGTTTTCTTTCCTAATGGCAGGTTACACTAGCATCGATTCCAGTAAGCAAGTCAAACATGCTAAATACCGGTTATTTACATGATATTTTATTTCTGATTAATTCATTCGCAAACTTTGCAGCGTTAGTTGCTTTAAAACAAAAATCTAACAGTTTAGATAAGAAATAAAAGTTACTTTTCACATTAAAACATGACATTAACTTTCCTCAACTAAAACATTTACTGTTTACATTTTAATACTTGAAAAGCAGCTTTTTTTACTTTCACTTTAAGTACACTTTTGGCTGGATACTATCCCAGGAACAGTCCATCACAAGGCACCATGCACACACACATTTGCACACGTTCATTTACACCTAGAGGCAATTTAGTATCACCAGCCCACATACTGGCATGTTTTTGGGAGGTGGGAGGAAATTGGAGAACTAGTAGGAAACCTGAGCAGACAAGGAGAAACCACGTGAAAATCCACGCAGACAGTAAACTGACATCAGGATCGAACTTTTTTGAATTTTCTATGTATTGTCACTGCAAATACCTTATCGTGACTTTGAGATCCAAAAATCATTAACAATTACGTGCAAGTGTTGATTTTCACTACTTTTTTGTTAACAAAGTAAACGTATATAGGTTTGAATGTGTGTATGTGTAACACAGATCGTATGTCTTTGGTATAACAGAATGCTTTTTGCTTTTATCTGCGCTGTTTGGCAGGGAGCAGAAGAAAGGCAGTGTGTTAACAATGGCATTTTGTTCAGCTGTTGTTGTTTGTGCCACTATCTACCCATCGTTGTCCAGCTGACCAGTCATCCACACAAACTTTCTCTCTCTCTCTCTCTCTCTCTCTCTAAACACACAATATGTACTTACAAATACCAGAAAAGTTAAATAATTTGGTTAGGAAGAAGGGAGTGTATGTGTATATATATATATATATATAGGTACAGGTCAAGAGCTTCAGTTAATGTTCACATCAAACATAAGAATATAGAGAAAATATGATCTGTGACTTTGATTGTGGCATGGATATTGGTACCAGAAGGCCTGGTTTGATTTTCATAAACTGAGTTTATTTGAGTTTATTTCATAAATTGCTGATCTCCTGGGAATTTCACAGACAACAGTCTCAACTTTGAGACAACATTGAGTGAGTGACAGTTCTGTGAGTGGAAACGCCTTGTTGAGAAGAGAGGTCAGAGGAAAATGGCCAGATTGGTTTGAGCTGCCAGGAAGGATATAGTAACTCAAATAATCACTCTTTACAACTGTAGTGAGCAGAATATTAGCATGCACAAAACATCGAACCGTGAGGTGAATCAGCAACAACTGCAGAAGACCACATCAGGTTCCAGTCCTGTCAGCCAAGAACAGAAATCTGAGCCTTTCATGAGCACATGCTCATCCAAACAGTTGGACAGTTGAAGATTTGAAAATCACCTAGTGATTTTTCCAGTCTTCAGCTGTCCAGTCTCGGTGAGTGTGTTCCCATGATAGCCTCAGATTCTTGTTCTTGGCTGACAGGACTGGAACCTGATGTGGTCTTCTGCTGTTGTAGCGCTTCTGAGATGCTTTTCTGCTCATCATGGTTGTAAAGAGTGCTTTTTTGAGTTATTATAGAACTTTCTGTCAGCTCAGACCAGCCTGGTCATTCTCCTCTAATCTCTCTCATCAACGGGTGTTTCAGATGACAGAGACTGTTGACTGTGAAATTCCCAGGAGATTAGCAGTTTCTGAAATACTCAAACGAGCCCATCTGGCATCAAAAACCATACCATGGTTAAAGTCACAGAAATCACGTTCCCCATTCTGATGTTTGATGTGAACATTACCTGAGGCTCTTGATATGCACTGGCTGATTGGATAACTGCATAAATGTGTGGGTGTACAGTGGTTCCTAATAAAGTGGCCAGTGAGTGTGTATATAGGATATATTTTTAAGATTACTTTGTTAAAAAAAAAGGTGAAATTTTGTCACAACACATAATTTTGATCTTTTGGATGATATATAGTATCAATGAAATACAGTATATGCTGTGTAGATATTTAACTCAGCGGGATATGGTTTCTAGCCAGACTAATCCAAACACCAACTTACAACACATTTCAAGTTTTTGTCCACACAAAAGTGGACAATAAAACACTCCTGCAGCAGATCAACGTTTAAATTATTTGGTTATGGAAAGTGGTAAAATATTTTAAATGGATTTAATATGAAACTACTAGAGTAAGGCAGTTATGTTTATTAAAACAAAGTACCTTTGTCTTTTCTTTCAAATATTTAGTGTTTAAATGTAGGCTATCCTCTTTTTTTAAATCATAATATTGCCATATTATGTTAAAACTGTGGAAATAATGCTTTTATTTAACTATTTATTTATTATTTATTTATTTAGCTATTTAGTATAGCTATAGTTTAGTATAACTAATAATCTTAAATAGAATAACTACTTAAGATCCCAGAATAACATGGTACCAGTAATCCGGCACTGCCCAAATCCAAACATGCTCAAGCCACAAAACCAGTTTTTATGTGAGCTTAGCCTGAGCATAATTTTGGATAATACTTGAAGTGAAAACAGTAAGCCTATTCAGACTGATCCAAACATCCTCATCATCCACACACCACCCCTGGGGATAGGTATAACAGTGCCAGGGAGGCTCAGAGTGGACACCATTTCAATAAAATGGGTTGACTCTCATATATTATTTTTAAACTGTTTTTTTTTTTTTAAATTGCTGATTAATAAGGACCAGCTCCCCGTGTTGGGATTATGCCATCCCTCCCACCCAGAGAACACCAGTCAATTTTGCTCCCTCAGCAACCAGTCACAGATGGATGTGACATTGTCAGGATACAAATGTCTTTGGGATATTTTTGGGAAGTGGGAGGAAACTGGAGAACCTGAAAGAAACCCACATTTACATAGGGAGAACTCCTCACAGACAGTCAGCCAAGTCCAGGATCGAACTTGGGACCCTGGAGCTGAGAGTTGGCAAAGCTACCTGCTGTGCCACTGTGGCAACTACTAAAGAGTAACACACATTTATATTACAATTTATATTATGTTCAGGTTGTTCAGAGAGCAACAGGCTTGAGCATTTTTTGGATTTGGGCAGTGACGGATCACTGGTACTATGGTATTCTGTGATCTTAAATAGTTATTCTATTTAAGATCATTAATTATACTAAACTATAGCTATAATAAAAGTGGTCTTTGTCATTTTCTTTTCATTTCTTATTTACACAAACACCTGCTAGGAAAGTCCCCAAACATGTGAAGGGCTTATGTGTGTCTATTTCCATACATAATTTTCACATTATTACAATAATTCAGATGGGAAAAAGAGGTACATTGTGTATTTTATTAACAGATGTAATATTTGCTAATTTTTTTTTCCAGAATTTGTATATTAGATATACACACAGGTTCTGTACATTACATACATGTTTTTGTTGAAACATCTTCAAACCACACATATAAATCGATTCATTTGCATGATATATAGTATCAGTGAAATACAGTGAGAGCTTTTTATCTGTAGCATCCAAGCCATCAACTTAAATCATGTAAACAATGTAAGAATGCAAAACTGTTCCTGAAATACTGTTGATAATATTTTGAGCACTAGCATACATAGCTAACATGATCGCTACAAGCTTATTGCAACTGGGTTATTTTCAAGGCAATGATTTATTGCATTAAAATGCTGGTGACACCATTGTTAATACTGAGTATATCTATTGAGTTTTGTATTGTGCAATCTTGGAAAATTAAGTTCTACAGTCAGTGTTTCAAAAATCTTTTAGTCAAACGCTCACATCCTGCATAACACTAAAGGAATGTCCTTCAGCAGGACTACAAAAACACAACCAACAGGGATGGAAACTATTAGTGCAGTGAAAGTGCAGAAGAGTATGTGTATAAAAGCTGAAACAGTAATGCATATAGAGCATTATACTGGACAGTCTTTCCACAAAATTCATTAGATGACAAGCTGTTGGCTACTAAATTCTCAAAGCTTCTATGGCAGTTACTCAGAAAAAAGGCAGAGGACTGGTAAAGGCAAAAAAGTTGCAGTTTTACACAGCTATAGTATGCAGTGTAAAGAGTCTCCAAAATAATAAGTCATGTACAAGAAGAACTTCATTTTGCCTTTTCCATTCCCTCAAGCCTAAGGATTTGTCTGGTTTACCAGAATGTAAGAGACATGTCTACGCAGAAGGGTAATAAAAACACTGGTTTCCTTTCCTTGGAAAATGTGCTCAGAATGAGGGCACACATTATATTTACACACTGTCCTGTTCAAATTATTCCATGTCTCTATCTAGCATACAAAATGATGTCAAGTCACCATTTTAGCATTTGTTATTTTAAATGCATGATCATTTGCACAAAGTATAATAATAAGAAAGTTGTGAACAATCAACGTAAGAGGTTTGGATTTAGCTACAGCTTCTTGTGAAATCTGACAAAATTGTATCAATTACTGTAAATATGAGTGAGGTTGTACTAAATAAGGATGAGAACATATACTGAGTGCAAAATCATTTTTAACTGATGAAGCTATTTTAAGAACTTTAAATTCAAAACATTCAAAAAGTTCTAACATTTTCCTATTGGAGACAAATCTGCTAGGACTGTCTTAAAAGTTCATGTGGATCCAAAGAAACCATAAATGTTATGACAAATCTATCATAAAACAGTTTTGTAGAAATGTTATACTATGATTAGTAAAGTGCTTAAAGTTAAACGAAGTGTATGGGCTATGGACCTTATTTTTATTCCATTTTTACTCCATTTGTTATTTTTTTTTATCATTCATGTATTAACTCCTAGCTATTTTTTTTTTTTTTATCAGAATGACAGGTTTGTATCACAAACTGCAATATCATGTGAATACTTCTTTGCTCTGCAATGAACTGGCATCTCATCCAGGGTGTATTCCCACCTCGCACCCTCTGCTCACAGGACCCTGACCAGGATATAGTGGTTACAGTGTGACTTGAGAGTACTTCTTTTCTACCAATCAACATTTTGCAAGCTGAAACATCACTTTCTATTGAGTGATCAACTGGCTCCAAGGTTTATATGGAACAAGCTCAGGAAGGGAAGCCATTCTACCATTCCATCACCAGCACCAAACCAGCAGCAAATACTTCTTCATTACAAACAAACATTGACCTGACTTAGTATGTCCTACCAAGCTTACTGCAGTAGCTGTGTCATGGCTTATTAGCCGGGATCTCACAGAGTTACATTCTGGATGAAGCTCCTGCCTCAACCGAGCTCGTTCAGTATCACATCCAACAGCATCCTCAGACAACAAAGAATACAAAGGAAGAAGGCTGGTGAAGCAGACAACCCCACGTCCCCATTCTTTGGCATGACAGTAAGCCATCTTTTTTCTCTTTCTCCTTCTTTCCCATATTCTGACTCCTCCTCAACCAGTTCTCCATCAGTGACCCTGTGTTCTTTCTCTTGCTCCTCTTTTCTGTCGGTGAACATAGGTGCTGGAGAGGGGAATACACAGCCGAACTTCTCAACAGGGCAGTCCAGGGCCAGCCATTTAGAAAGGACATCAGAAGTGAAGGTGAGCAGAGCTCTAGGGGAGGAGTGGAAAGACGGGAAGACGGAGGGATTTGGTGTTT
This sequence comes from Pangasianodon hypophthalmus, assembly GCF_027358585.1. NCBI lineage: Eukaryota > Metazoa > Chordata > Actinopteri > Siluriformes > Pangasiidae > Pangasianodon > Pangasianodon hypophthalmus. Next base: position 23,049,348 of record NC_069710.1, read on the forward strand.
CCTGGAAACTCTGTTTACACAAAGATGCAAAACTGCAGACTCATTGTGGGAACAGTAATATAGAGCCAAGTTAATTCAGTACTGTTAAGCTGAAGCTTGCAAAGGAGTACAGAATCCACAAATGCCCTAGCACTGGAATAAACTGCTGCTTTTTTGTAGTAGACAAGAATCAACAATAAATTTTCTACACTGAGTTGTCGTAGAATAATAAACAAGTCATTTATTCACATATAAAAGCTCTGCTTCTGTACAGACGCAAAGCATCACAATCATAAATTAAGCACATCATTGATTAAACTTCAGTATGACAGAGTCTACTTTTTAAGAAAGGTTATAACTAAAGGAATTATAAATAAAAAATAATAATAATAAAAAAAAAGCTAATCTGTCTAGTCCAGTGGTTCTCAAAGTGAGGTCTAGGGGCCCATGAAGTATAGCTGGGTGTCTGTAATTTTTTTTTTTATTTAATTACAGTGGTGGAAATAACAAACCACCATTATCAAAGTTATTATATTTATTATAGAGTTCTTACAGTCATTAGTCTGTTTGGCTGTTGAACTTTGAATTGAACAAGTTTAATCCAAACTTCAATAATGAAAAATTAGGTCTATAAATAATGCACCTAATATGCTTTGTTAGTGAAAAGTTCAAGAATAGAAAATGAAATAAATTAATATTATTGTACACATTTAAATAATAATCAAATTAATCTGTACTGAGATGAAATGTGGAATTTATTTTACAGTTGAAGTGGTCACTGGCTACAATAACTTTGAGAACCTCTGATCTAAGATACAAATTATGAGCTTAGTACAAAGTCAGATAACAGATCACATAGTAACTTTCTGACTATAGACTAGAGAAATAATTATTTACAAAATATATTATTCATACCTCTTTCCAAATGTTATCAAGTGTAAAAATCAGGTCACCAATTAAGATATGTTTCATGTGAATCCGTTCAACATGCTGCAGGAGTTGCTTCCAGGAGTCTGACAGGAGGAAGGCTGCACTGAACACACAGCACTACACCCACACACCCATACACAGACATGCATGCACACCCACACACACACACACACACACACACACACGCAGTTAGAATTGCTTGAAATGGTCAACTACCCATTATTCATATTAAAACAAATCCAAATGCAGTCTGTTATACAAAGCACATGGACAACATTTCCAGTATGCCAGAGATGACATACTACTCAGACTAAATTTCCAAGTTTGTAGGCAGAGCTATCTTTATGGTGTAAACCATCCCATAATGCTTTATACTCTTTTCATTTTCAAACAAAAAAAGGGTGAAAGCAGCCTCCTAGCATCCTCATATCTCAACCACAGAAGAATAGTTCTGTCTTTGTAAATAAAATATTTCCTGAATTAACTGAGGTATAATCTACGATAAACAGTCACATAGTTCAGAACTAGCTGTGGTGGCTTAATTTATGATAAAATAACCAATTGTCTAATTTCTATAATTATTAGTTAGATAGTTAGTTTGCAATTACTGATGTATTTACATTGCACTCCTGTTCACAAATTATACACAAAGCAGGTTGTAACCTCTTTAAATTTGCTTAATTATTGCTTTTTTTGTTTGTTTGTTTGTTTTAACCACCACAAATTAACGCATTTTGGATCAAAGTAACTATGTACAAAAATTAATCTGACTGACAGGTATTCATTTGACTATGACAAATCTTGTATACTACATTGTATAATAAACTGCATAAAGTATACAATATATACTGATGTACTATGTAGTACTTACAGCATACAAGTATACTCTCAGAAAGAAGTACAAAAGTGTACCTTTCCTTGTCACTTGGTTGGTACAAGGAGTACCAGGGGTTCTCAGATTTTGCAGCCAAGGACCCCTTTAACTGTAAAATAAATTCCATGGATCCCTTCAATACAGATTTATTCTGTGAACATAATCCAATTATACAAACATTCAGCTAATTATTTGTGTGTGTGCAATCATAATTTGGCTATATATTAGAGTTAAATAGTCTAATAAATAGTAGAGATCATTCCTGTGGTTTCCACTGACAGCACACTTTAGGTAGGTCCGAGTGATACTATTTATAGGTCTATTTGTTACTGAAGTTGGGCCTCATTTTGTTATATATAAAAGTTTGCATAAGCCAAACCAAACAAAGAAATTTCAGCTGGATTTTGAAAATGCTGATTTTCTTTGTATTCACTTGTATTTTTTGATAAATGGCAATCATTTGTAAATGATCCAGCACATGATTTGCATTTAGTGACGCCCACAAAACTCCATAAAAGGCAAAGCTCACAAAGTGAAAAAATGCAAAATAACCACTAAATGGCCAAAAAAGAAGAATTTCTCAGAGGCAGAAGCAGGAGTACAGTACTGTGCAAAAGTCTTAGGCACATGCAAAAATAGTTAAACAAAATGTTTCTACATAAAAAAAAACTATAAAGAACAGTAAACAGTAATAAAACATACAAAGTCAATATTTGGTGTGACAATCCTTTGCTTTAAAAAAATAGTCCCAGGTACAATTTGTGCAGTTTTATAAGGAAATTGGCTGGTAAGTTTTACTGAGTGTCAGGTCAACACCGGAATCAACAAGATACTTCATTTCCCAGAATGCACCACGGTCTACAATCATGGCCGCAAAGGACTATACTTCCCAACACATAAGGACTTCGTCACGCTCACAGTCACCAGACTTCTAATCACACACCTGTTCCCAATTAACACTCAGTGTGCATCTGTCTGAACTTACCAAGCCTTTATTCCCGTGCATCATTATTCTGGTTTTGACTTTGTTTTGTATCTTGTTCATGATTCTGGATTTTGCCTCACTGTTGTTGCTTGCTGATTGCCTGATCTTTGCCTGTTTTTGGATTACATTGTTGAACACTATTTTGAATTTGTTTTCTAGTCTCTTTAAAACTTCAAACTGCATTTGCATCCGCTTCCGCCTCCCTTTCATGACAGATTACTTCACCTCTACCATGGATGCAGCAGGAGAACATGACCAGGGAAATGCCGCAGCAGCACAAGGACGACTGGTGGGAGAGCACCAACAATGCCTGCTAAGATGAACTTGATCTCACAAGAACTCTCCACTGCTGCTACACCACGCACCCCTACCACAGCAGCAAGCTCACTAATTTCCCGACCAGAATAAATATCCAGGTGAAACCACTCAACGTAAGGGCTTTTTGTTGCAATGCTCACTGTATTTCTCCAGTCAAGAGGGGTTATCGGAGCAGCAGAAAATCAGGCTACTCACTGGCAAAGCACTAACCTGGGCCACCGCGAAATGGTTTCAAGGAGGAGATCAACTGGCTTCCTACAGCCTGTGACCTCCAAAACACCCTATCATATTAGGGTTCCCTTGGATGCACCTAAAACGACCCACAGATATCCTGGACAGATAAGGAAATTACTCACTAGTCATCTAACTGCCTGAACCACTGTCGTTAAGCACCTTGACTCTTGTTAGCATCAACCACAGTGGAGAGTCCAGAAAATAGTACACCTTTGAAAATCCCCTCAGAATACCAGGATCTTAAAGAAGTATTCAGTACCAAGGCCAGTGGTCTGCCACTGCACTGACCTTATGACTATGCGACTGAACTTCTGCCTGGGACCACCCCATAACCAAATTTATCCACTATCTATAACTGAACAAGCAATGGAGGAATACATTCAAGAAGCACTGCAACAGGGGAACATTCGCCCTTCCATATCTCCCTCATCAGCAAGATCCTTTTTTGTAGAGAAAAAAGGGGGTGGCCTTCAACTCTGTATAGATTACAGAGGACTCAATCAAATCACTGTAAAGTACCGTTATCCACTGCCACTTGTCCCCGCAGCTCTGGAACAATTGCGACCTGTGAAGATTTTCACCAAGCTTGATCTACGCAGGAAAACGGCCTTTAGTACCACGACTGGTCACTACGAATATTGCGTCATGTTGTATGGGCTCTCTTGTGCCCCCTCAGTTTTTCAATGTCTAATCAATGATGTCCTGAGGGACATGCTTGGAAGATTTGTCATAGCAAATATTGATGGTATCTTGATTTACTCCCCTTCCAAAGAAACCCATATTCAATAAGTCCTCAAATGACTGCTACAGAACCAATTATTTGTCAAAGGGGAGAAGTGCGAATTTCACATGCACAAGATTTCCTTCCTGGGGTATATCATCAGCCCAGAAGGGGTAACCATAGATCAAACCAAGGTGTCTGCTGTGACTGAGTGGCCCACATGCAAAACAGTGAAGGATCTGCAGAGGTTTCTCAGCTTTGCGAATTTCTATTGACAATTCGTCTGAGGCTTTAGCTCCATTGCCCATCCTTTGATGTCTCTCCTCAAAAAGAGGACTAAACGTCTGGCATGGAACAGTGCCACCGAGGAGGCCCTCAGCAAGCTCAAAAGAGCATTCACCACGGCCCCGATCCAAAAGCATCCAAATCCTTCCAAACCGTTCGTAGTGGAAGTCGATGCCTCCGAGACGGGAATGGGAGCCATCCTATCACAGCAGTTTGGGGACAAGCCTTAGCTTCACCCTATTGCCTTCTACTCTAAGAAGTTATCACCAGCTTAGGAAAATTATGATGTCAGGAACAGAGAACTGCTAGCAGTTGAAGCTGGCACTGGGGGAATGGTGTCACTGGCTGGAGGGAGCCACGCATCTGTTCACCATATTCAACTGGACTGGGCCCAGTTTCTACCATGGGCTGCATACTCCCAGAATTCCCTAACACATTCAGCAACACAACTAACCACTTTCCAATTTGTGCTTGGTTATCAGCCCCCTCTGTTCCCCTGGAACGCCAACCCCACCGATTCACCAGCAGTGGATGAATGGTTTAAAAGGAGTGAACAGGTTTGGAAAAGCAGGCATAGACACCTGAACAAGTGGCCCACATAAATAAAGAAAATGCAGAACGACGCCAAGGGGAAACAACACGAGTCTGGCTGGCCACCAAAAACATTAGAAACACCCAGAGATGTATGAAACTAAACCCCAGATACATCGGGCCATACAAGATCCTGAAACAAATCAATGAGGTCACACACCTGACTTACCACAACACTGCCGAATAGCATCATCATTCCATGTCACACCTGGACCACTGGCCGCTGTCATTCCTCTTACGACACCACCAGCACTGCTTCATATCGAAGGAGTGAGCCCCTTCTTTGCCCAGAACACACTGTGGCCTACAAACATGGTCGCCAAGACTACACTTCCCGACACTCGGACTTTGTCATGCTCACAGTCACCAGACTTCTAATCACGCACACTTATTCCCAATTAACGCCACACAACAATTAACTCTCGTTCATTATTATGGATTTTGCCTCATTATTGTTGTTTGCTGATTATCTGACCTTTGCTTGTTTTTGGATTAAGTTGTTGAACACTGTTTCGGATTTGTTTGCCAGTCTTCTTCAAACAAATCTTCAAATTGCATTTACATCCACTTCCGTCTCCCTTTCATGACACTGAGCATCTTGGAGAATCTGCCACAGTTCTTCTGGAGACTCTGACTGTTATACTTGCTCCTTGTTTTTGCCTACAAACCCGGCAGGCTTCATTATGTATTTTTGTCTATTATACATTGATATGTTATATGTTGCCTTTTTTACTGACATACAAACATTTTTCTGTAACATTTAATTTTTTGTTGAAAAAGTAATGTTTGAAATTATACAACATTTTTGTTCTGACTCGATAATGCAGAAGTCACAAAATAAACATCTATAACAAAACTTTTTTTTGCAAAGAACTGTATTTTGGACTCACATCTATGAGAGCAGAACACTACGGTTGGAGAGGTGGAGAACATTGCAGCAACTCTAGGTATACTGAAGTTTAAAGCAAATATGCCAGTCACAGCAAGGTGAAAATAAAGTTCGCCATATAAATTAAACAGATGGCTGAGACGCGTGACGAGATGCTGTTGTATGATAATCATGTTCTCATTTGGGCTTCCGTAGGTTGTAGGTTTCGGCTCATCGTAGGTTTAGACATACCAGTTCGGTCACTTTTCTCTCTTTGAAATGTGCCAGTAGCAAGAAATCCAAGCGCAGATAAAACTTGGACATGCACAACAATGGCACAGGATCTTTTTGTCGGCTGAATTAGTGCTGGCTCTAAAGTGTTGCACAGCATTAAATAAAGATGCCATGGCAAACTGAACTGACTTATAAGTCAGCTTTCATCCTCCAAAAAAAAAAAAAAAAAAATCATACTGGTCTCTAAATATCCAGTCCCTCCAAGGTGCAGCATGTATTAACTCCTTCAGTACTAAATTCCACCATTTGCACAGCATCATCTTATGGCTACCATTTGCATAGACCAGCCCACCCTCATTTTATACAGTGGCATTTTTTATTAATTGAACTAGTCTTATTTGTCTGAAAATGGATTTGGGTTTTCTTGCTGTCTTTATTTTTTTATATATTTAATATTTAATTAATGCCATTAATATGAGTTTAAACTACTTGTTTAAATAATTATTAATTGAATTATTAAATGAAATAATTATTAGTAATTGAAATAAATAAGCAATTTAAACAATATAATCCATGTATTAAAATGCAGTAACTCCTTTTACTAGTTATATGATTCAAAGGTGATCAATCGAAATTTAGATTCGTTAGGCTTCTTGTGCATAAACTGACACACTCAGGGGCACGAGTAGGATATGAACATTTTTCTGAATTTACAGGATTATCATGAATACCAAATTTTACAAAAATTGTTTAAAGTAAATAGTTGCATCTTAAGGAGCATTATTGTATCATTTATTGTACTGCATTATTGTATAATCATTTATCCCTGGTTCGATCTTGAGCTCGGGCTACTGTCTGTGTGGAGTTTCTGTGCATGTTCGCTCTGTTTCTACACGGATATAAACCGCCCCTGGGTGTGAACGTGTGTGTGTGTGTGTGTGTGTGTGTGTGTGTGTGTGTGTGTGTGTGTGTGTGTGTGCACCCTGCGATCAACTCCCCAATATCATCCCCTCCAGGGCGTATTCCCTGCCCTGTGTTTTCAGTATAGGCTCCAAAACCACCATGACCCTGACCGGTTACTGCGAGTGAATAACCAGTGAGTAATTGTTTTTAAGGTTCACATCTTGCACCACTGCAGGTACAAGAAACACACTAAAGGTACGAAAAGTCACATCCTTGCGGGTGATAAGGAAAGGTACATTTTAGTACACACGATGCTGTGATTGAAGCAGAAACCACAGTGAGACAAACATTTCCTCACCGAGTCTTCACACTGTGTGCTGCCATTGAAATGATGCTGTACATAGTAGTTTTTCGGAAACACCTGTAGCTGCAATGAAGATACAAAATGAACATCATTCATTTCAGTCTCTGATAACTCTCATTTGAGCCTCAAACACAATAAACAGATGACTACATTCAGGTCTATATCAGTGGTTTATACAAATAGAGAATGAAACACAGGCACATTGACTCACAAATCCAATCTGTTCTTCATGCTCGATGGAGCCCTGCAGATTGCTGACTGTTTCTCTCTTCAGATCATCGCAAGCGCTTCCTCGAACAGTAAACACTGATAGAAGCAATAAAACTACAAGACAAACAGATAGAGGAATGGTTTTATCGAACACGACGGCTCGAAAAAGCATTTTCAAACAAGAGCGCTATATCCACACTTCCAAGCCCAGGTCGCTGCTGAGACTTCACAGTAACAATGCTCTCTTAAAGCGCGCGTGTTGATAAAGCTTACCTGTGGGTAACATGCTTCTACCGGCCCATCCGCTCTGTGTTACCCATCATGCTTTGTTTTTATGACGTTCCACTTTATGGCGAGTAAAAGTTTAATGACTGTCGATAAATTCTGCGCTGCTTTCCGTGTGCGTGAGTAACTGCGAAGTTATGTTCTGTTCACGAGCACACCTCTCTCTCTCTCTCTCTCCCTCTCTCTCTCTCTCTCTCTCTGTCCTTCTCAGGTTGGTGTGCTGCCCTTCTGGTATTTTCCACTCTCTTTTCGGATAGTCTCTTTCGTTTTTACTTTCACTCTGTGCCCCCTTTTCTCTCCCTCTCTCGGGTCTCCCGCCGTGTCCTAATCACAGCAGCCCCAGTGTGCACGTCCTGGAGGCTCCAGCCACTGACACCCCTCTCCAGTCTCTCTCCTCCCCTTCTCTTTACAGAGGAAATCAGTTCTCCCCTCCTCCGCTTCTTTTGAAAGCATGCACAGGCCCGGACATGCACTTGGGCCTTCTGTTTTCCATTTCAGCCCCCGCTGCACGTAAGGGTCTGTTTCACCCCGTGGGGTAAGTGACTAGGATGAAGTGTGCTTGTTAGTCATCACTTTGGGCTGAGACATCACATTTATGCTAAGTCATTCCAGGGCATCATGTGCTCTTTGTGAAGTGACCTAATTTGGTGACTACATCCTTCAGTCATGCACCCTACAGAGTTCTTTGGATCAGAAGTAATACCCTTAGGCACACTTCCCACTGTATGGGGTTATTTGTGGGGTTTGTCCCTCTGAATTCTCAGAAATAAAGGTACCAAACTGTATTTTCCTGGTCACTGGTGTGGTACCATCAATGGTACATCTTTTGTACCATTTAGTGTGTATCTTTACACCTCTAAAAAAAATTTAAGGTACAAACGTGGATCTTAAGGACCGCTGATGTACAGTACTGTGCAAAGGTCAAAGGCCACCCTTTTCTTGTCAATCAAATGGCCATTCAGTATTCATCGTTAATTATTTGATGGTAAACAATAATGATGGGAAAACGTACAGTACTTTTAATTCCATTTCCAGTCGAACAGCCATGCCAAGCCTATATATACAGGTCAATATTATGATTTATGAAGAATAACAGTAATGAACGGGATGATAATGATGGGAAACTTTTTTGGCCTGCAGAAATAAATAATGCATTGCTGTTTGATGGAAAATAGAATTAATGTACTCTATAATTTACTGCCATTATTGTTTCCCACCAAATAATTAACAATAAGTAGTAAATGGCCTTTTGATTGAAAGTACAAGGGTGACCTCTGACTTTTGTACAGTGCTGTACCTTTAAAGCTTTACTCGAAAAGCTAATTAAAGGTATATCACATGCACCATCCCAGGTAAAAGATACACTCACCATCCACTTTATTAGCTTCTAAAGATACAAGAGATGTGCCCTTGATAGTACCACCTCAGTGGCAATAAAAAGTACAATTTGGTACCTTTATTTCTGAGAGTGTGGTTAACCATTAAAAGCTCTATGTAAAACCCTCCGACCTTATATAAAGGTTAAAGGACCTGAAAGAAAGGTTTAAGTAGAAGCCAATTATGCACCTAGATCCATTACTTAAAATTCTTGAGCACCACTTTTTCCGGGCTATACTAAAGTAAATATCTGTGGTACCTTCCCACTCATGAATCACTCTCTTATGGTAAGGCTGGCTAATTTCATTTGGAGACATATCTGAAGGGAGGTGGAAAGGAATGTCAGGGCAGTCAGCCAGAAAATCTCAAATGTTTTAATGTAGTAGTATGTACGATAGTACTTATTTATTTTTGTTATAATTATTAAATATTGGGACACTGATATATGAAGTTTAGACACGCTATTAGCTGTCATTGTAGTTGCATCAACGACCTGTATCTATATTTATAACTCGAAGAGATTGTAAAATACACATAAGTCGCTACATATAATTATTGAATTCTGTCAGTTGGTTCTAGGAAGTAATTTATATTATTCTTAAACATTGTGGCTTCTTTATAAGAGTTTAAGGTTGTGGATTTCCATATACAAACAAGAACTGAGGGAATGGGAGGGAGAACAAATAAGAAAAATGATCCTTTGAATCAACATCACCTCAAGATGGTGTAGGTGTGAAGAGTAAACACACTTGTTTACAAGCAAATTTGTTTATTTAGCATTTCTATTTACAGTAAAAGCCAAATATTAACAGCAGGTTATGAAGTATGACATACAGAGACATTCCAAGTATATGGCAAGTTAACAGAGAAATCAGTGAAGGTGCAAATCAAACGACTCATTCAAGTTCTCTCACTAAAACGCTTGTATAAACACAGCCACTGTCCTACTTGGATTGAAACGAGTTTTGGAGTGCAGATTCTTCATATACAGGTTTTACAGAAGTGACTTTCAGAATCCAGCTACATGACAAAGAGCACACACATTTTTCAACAAATGTTTCATGCATGCAGAATATATATGAGCATACCTTAATATCTGTAGTTTTTCTTCTAAATCATAAACTGAAATATACCAGCTGCATAAATATATAAAATAAATAAGGCTTGTGTGCTTTGAACAGCACAGAGGTAATGCAGATGGTACAATGACTACTCAGTTTATCAAATGGCATCAGTTAGGAAAAGTAAATAGATTCTTGTTTTAATAACCTTAATAACTTAATACGTAATCTCTCAAAATCCAAGAGCAAGAAATAAGTATCTATAAGCTCTGTGATGGTGAAAACAATCATTACAGTAGTCCATCTCAACGTCTGTAAACAGCACGAGAGCTCAAGTTAATACGCTGGAAAACGTGCAGCAAGATTAAACATCATGTGCAAGTTACAACATCTGTCTAATGCAGGGTGGTGCTTGTTGCATTATGTACTTGGCCTTTGGGCTAACAGCAAAGAAAGGAACCTCTTTAAGCAAAAAAAAAAAAAGATTTTTGCAGTAACAATGCAGAAATCAAAGATTTGATAATGAATCAAATATTGTGCAGCCCTCCTATTTCAGGAAATAATAAATTATATAAATGTGTAAGAATGTGACAGCTGAAAATCTCCAAGTAGTTGACCAGTTTTGCAAGTGGCTACATCACCCTCAGACATTTTTAATTCACCCATGAAACACATGATGCAATACAAAAACTCCTTCAAAACACACCAACACACACATACATAACAGAATGGATTTGGAGTGATGTTCACGTTCTCTCTCCCAGACTTACTGACTCAGTGTTCTCTCTCCTCCTCGGACGGCGGTCATTAGATGGCTCTTGTATGTCTTGCTCAGTCCTGTCATCCAGAATTTAAGGAGACGCACGTCCTCTTCTCCATGTCCATTGGCCCCCAGCAGGACTAAAACCTTTTGTGTGTCCTCCTTACCTCTTCCATCCACCTTAGAGAACTTAAACAGCACTTTCACTTTACTGGAAAAGGAGGAAGGAAATGAGGAGACAATGTTAAGAAGCTCAATAAACACCAGACTTACTACCAGCTTGTGTTTGCATCAGCAGTGCAGCTAATCATTGCATTCAGTATATGAAAAAGTTTTCTGTAACTAGGTACGCTGTTTCAAAAATAGAAGACAACATATCTTTTTATCTTGAAAAGTATTTTAAGGGTAACTTATAACTCTACAAGTCTAGCACAATATGAGTAAAAGCCATAATTATAAAGAGTCAGAGTTGCACTTACTTCATCCACTCCTCCTTTAGACAGAGCAGGCAGTGAGACACCACCTCCACAGACAGATTTTCATTAGCCAGTGCCAGATCAATCTTATTCAACAGCGTCGGTCCTGCAGGTTTATAGCAGAAGAGAAAGAGACACAATATATCATGCCATTAGGTGAGCTTCACATGTGTTTGTGCATGAATTGTTTGTTTTTCAGTGTTTACCTTTGTCTGTTGGTTGTGTATTAGCACTGCTGATACTGAACTGGTACACTGAAAGGATATCATCATTGTACGCAGGATACGCACTGCCCTGTTCCAATTCCCGCACCTCTACCAACACCATGAACTCTGAAAGAGAAGGAATACAGTCTAACACTAACACAAGTACAATGGCTATAGACCTCAGGTTACACGTTTCTATCCACAAAATGTATGTACTGTTTACTGAAATGTCATTTTGTTTAATTTATATTTTCATAATTGAGGCATAATCTAATCCAAAGGAGGGTCTTACACATGAACCCAACAGTGGCTCTCTGTCAGTCCTGTGTTTTAAACTCAACATTCCAGTCACTAGAGCAAAACTTTAACCACCATGATTACATCATAGTGGCTTTGATATTTATATACACAAACACAAATTCAGGGAATGGGAGGGAGAACAAATAAGAAAAAAATGATCCTTTGAATCAACATCACCTCAGGATGGTGTAGGTGTGAACATTAAACACACTTGTTTATAAGCAACATTCAAATTTGTTTATTTAGCATTTCTATTTACAGTAAAAGCCAAATATTAACAGCAGGTTACGAAGTATGACATACAGAGACATTCCAAGTATAAGGCAAGTTAACAGAGAAATCATTGAAGGTGCAGATCAAACGACTCATTCAAGTTCTCTCACTAAAACGCTTGTATAAACACAGCCACTGTCCTACTTGGATTGAAACGAGTTTTGGAGTGCAGATTCTTCATATACAGGTTTTACAGAAGTAAAAGTACAGATGGTACAATGACTACTCAGTTTATCAGATGGCATCAGTTAGGAAAAGTAAATAGATTCTTGTTTTAATATCCTTTTAACCCAAATGAGGGTCTTACACATGAACCCAACAGTGGCTCTCTGTCAGTCCTGTGTTTTAAACTCAACATTCCAGTCACTAGAGCAAAACTTTAACCACTGTGATTATATTATTACTGATTAGTTTTTGGAACATCCCTGTCAATTTTTTTCTCCCCAATTTCTCCCCAGCTTCCACACCTTCCACTATCTGACGTTAAAGCAAGGCAAGGCAATATTGCCATTAAGTTATGATGATTATGATTAATTAATTAAATAATTCAGTAATTAATCATAATCATCAAAATGTAACGGTAACATTGCCTTGCTGTAATGGCAGACAGAGAACAAACTGTTACGGAATTAATCATAAGTTCATGTGGAAGGTGTTCCTTTGACTGTTACTTTTGTTTTGCAATATATAGTGGTATAGTGGCCATACCTGAGGAAGTGACATGAGCTGGGATTTGCACATCAGGGCTCAGACCCAGGAAATTGCATCGATATGCTTCTTCATATTGTGTACTGTAAGGTATCACACGAACACAGCCCACTGGTAGCAAAGCCTGTTGGGGGGAAAAAGAGAAGCCAGAAATCAAAAGCAGAACTGTCATATGGAATTTTAAAGCTGTACACATAAATATTAGAATTTTGTCTTTAAAATGAACAGTATCTAATGTACCTCTCAGAAGGCATTATAGACAAGCAGGCCCATTGCAGAACCAAATCAGTTTTTGTGATTGTTATGCTTTTTACATGGCAAGCCTTGTTAGGAGGAGCTTAGCACTGATTATTGAATATTATATTTTAAACAATAAAACCTGTAACAACAACTACTTTTTTGCAATTTAATGTTTACACTTGTGGTTAACGCACCTTGAGCACATTAAAAGCAGACTGGATAAGACCACAGTCCTTCCCTCTCCATATTACTTGGTTTCCCATTAGCACATGCCATGCCAGCTGTCTGAACTCTGCTGTACCAAGGACCTGCCAATCATTCATATAAAAATACATTTTCAAAATGGCAACTAAAATTAAATCGCACAGAACTAAGGGTTTTTAATATGTATCTACCTGTCGTAAATGTCTCAGAGATTTGAATTTTGGTCCAAGAGTCTCTTCTTCTTTTCCATCATCACCACACAGAAAATCTCTGTCCTGTGTGGTGTCTGACTGGCTGTCCTGAGCTACACTGCCAACTCCCTCTGCATTCATCTCCTCTTCTTGTTCTATGGAAAACACAGAAATCAGAAAATTCAGTCAGCATATTTGAACATGTTAAATGAAATCATGTATTAAAGGCTGAAAGAGATCTATTCTGAGTCCAAATCTGGCTCTGATATCTGAGGTTCAATTCAATTCATTTCCATTTTATTTGCACAGTGATTTTAGCAAAGCACCTTTACAGAAATCTGGATGTAGAGTTAGATCTCTAATGAGCAAGAAAAAGATGGTAATAACAAGGAAAAAAATTCCCTGAGACAACAGGAAGAAAAAAAATTGAGGGAAACCAGACTCAAAAATGGAACCCATGCTCTTCTGTGTAACACCAGATAGTTGGATTATGGGTAGCTACTGGCATCCTACATACATGTGAATCAAGTCAGATTGTGTTTAAGCAATCTATTTTTGGATACAATACTCTCATCAATGTTGCATCATTATTAAATTGTGTGTGTGTGTGTTTGTACGCAGCATGGGCTAAAATATTTCAGTTGTCTGCTTCAGTTAACTTCAACAACTTTAGATTGTTCACTTTTCCATGTTCCCTTTCATCTACAATCACTATGGGTTGTTTTGCCATACAAAAATACAGTACATGTTAGGGATCCTGCATGGACACAGTGACTGAGAAGAGAGACATCGTACCCACATCATGAACATGTAAATTCATGCACTATCACGAGTGAGTGAATATTCTGTCAAAAAAAAAATTCACATCTACTGGAATTGACGCAGAGTAAAACGCCATCCTAGGGGAAAAAAACCACTAAACTAATATATGTTTCCTTGTGTGTGATTATGCATGTATCAGCATGCTGCCTGGTGAAGCTGACTTTCACTTTACTACATCTAGGCATCTAACTGACAGTCAAACAGGCAGAAACATGAATATATGTGTATGTTTGGTTGTATGTGTATGTTAATAGATTGCATTTGTAAGAGTAGTTTTAATGGAAGTTACTTTCTACTATGTTAGTTATGTGAGAGTGGAACATTATTTCTAGGTTCAAGCAAGTAAAAATCATTCATTCCATTTCAGTAACCTTTTTATCCCGGTCAGGGTTGTGGAGGATACAGAGCCTTTCTCAGGAAAACTGGGTGTAAGCCGTGAATACACCCTGGATGGGACGCCAAACCATTGCAGGGAATCATGCACACACAAACGCACGCGCGCACACGCGTGCGCACACAATCACATGCACGCACACATATTTGATCACACCTAGGAGCAATGTAAATGTAGCCAATCCAACTTCCAGCATGTTCTTGTGAGGTGGGAGGAAACAGGAGGAAACTCAGACAGACAAAGCGAGAACATATGAAACTACATATAGACAGAAGCACGAGCTCAGAATCGAATCAGGAACCATGGAGTTCTGAGGCTGCTGTGCTACCCACTGCGCCACCATACTGCCCACAAGTAAATCTGCAAAAAAAATTTCACTTTTACATCCTTTGGCTGTGTTCATCCTGCAACATATCCTGTAATAATGAGCATTTATAGTGAATAGTTTGCTCATAGATTCAGCCTAGTGATTCAGTGACAGAGGATTAGATTAAAAAATATATATTACTGCATGAAAACAAAGGTGGTTGATTATTTGGCTAAACAAACAAACAACTTTATGATAATATTGCCTCCTCGTGATCTACATGATTAGCACTACTGCTTATTTTTGTACTGTCATTAGTGAAGCTTCTGTATTATGGAATACATATACTTATAAAAATAAGTTTAAGCCATTTATTTACACTGAATGCTTTTTATCATCATCATTGCCACTAGTTATTCTGAAATTATAATTCTAATTCTGTGTAAAGAATACCTGAGGACTTTATTTCCTAGATACTTTCTTCCTCTTACATAGATAAGTATTTGTAATATTTATTTGGAGAAAAAACAAAACAAAAAAAAAAACACTCTTATTTAGGTAAGTCTGTATTAGCCATAGCAGTATAGCAGTATAGTTACACACCTGGGGTAAAGCGAAACGGTAAGCAGTAAATTATCATTCTCATTTTATCTCATCCAATCTCACACTATCTCTACAAGCTCATTCTCAGAATTCAATATTGTGGCTGCAAACCTCTAAGCCTGTATCTGTTGATTACAAACATCCCTCTAGGGCACGGCCCACTGTTCTAAAATAATTCAGGATTTTGTGCATAATTATCTTGCTTATTTATTTCTGGCACTGGATGTACTGCTGGCACAAACCATGTACAGTCAAGTCCATAAATATTTGGACATATAGCATATCAAAGCAGATAATATAGCCTTACTCATTTCAGAATTCAGCCTGCTGCTTCTGTCAGCAGTCACATCATCAAAAACAGAAGGCAAACAGTTTCATCGGCATTCATACATGCCCACGCCATAAGATGAATTGTTATGCTTTGGATCATGAGCAGTTTCTTCCCCTTCCATACTCTTATCTTGTCATCATTCTCATACATTTTGGCAAACTCTAATCTGGCCTTCCTGTTTTTGAGACATTCTTTGTAACAATGTACCAAATAGTAGATGTGGCCACACCTAATGTTTTTTGCTATTTAAAGGGTTTGTTTTGATTTTTCAGCCCAATGATTGCTTGCTTCACTGGCAGTGACAGCTCTTTTGACTTCATATTGAGAGTTAACAGCAACAGATTCCGGCCATGAAACAGCTGAGCAGCCAATTGTCCAATTACTTTTGGACTCTTAAAAAAGGGGGAACCACATATAAAAAGTGCTGTCATTCCTACACCCTACACTCGATCTGAATGTAAATTCCCTCAAATTAAAGCAGTCTGTACTTTTTTCCCAAATATTTTTAGAACTGACTGTATTCAAACTTTACAACACTACTGTTGTATAAATTTACATTTATATGCCCAATACAGCTTATTAACACCCAAATATAAATATTATTATTTATTAAATATCGAGGATGCCGAAAACTACTTATATAATTGGGGGGTCCACCTAGTGATGCATGTGTGCACTGGTGTGAGAAATACGCGCAGTAAAACTAGCCATTTGCTACATGTTTACAAACATTGGGGCGCATTCATCAATCTTTGAGTAAAGCTGTGTGTAAATGTTTGTGTAAGCCAAACTTAACTAAAGAGTTATGCTGGATTTACAGAAGCTTTGTAAACACTGCTTTTCTTCTTAGTCGCCTGAGTATGTTGATAAATGTTAATCACCTGTAAAATACCAGGCGTGTGTATGCCACAGCTTATTTGCTTTTGGTGACATCCACAACACTCCATTAAAAGACCAAGTTCACAGAACAGAAAGTGCAAAATGGCAAAAAAGTTGAGGCGGAGGCAGAAGTTGAAGTACTTTTGACAAGTGTCTACGAGAATTTTAAAAATATTATTTAGCAGCATATCCAGAAGAATCATGGCACCTGAAAAGGGCAAAATATAGAGAGAAATTACGGAGGTGCATGTGGTGTCGTCCATCCAGCACAATAAAAGTGAAGTCAAAAGAAAATGGTTTGTTACAAAAACGTAGTCAAAAAAAGTATTACTGCTATTCAAGTTTCTCTGTTACCAGGGGAGGCCAAACCATAACGAAGCTTTTTAAAATTAACCAGATGCCATGGCAAATGAAACCAACTTCTAACCCACCTTTCATCCTCTGGAAAAAAAAAATAATAATAAAAAAAAAAAATCCATTCTGGTCTCTAAATATCCATTGCATCATGCGTTAACTCTTCCAGTAATATCAATTCTGCCATTTGCACTGCATTATGGCTACCATCTGCACAGACGTGACGTCCTCCTTTTACACGGCAGAATCTTAATTGAACAACTAGCCTTATTTGTATTAAAATGGATTCGGTTTGACCTGCTGTCTTTTACATATACATGCACACACACATACATACATATACATACATATACATATATATATATATATACACACACACACACACACACACCAGCTTGCTAGGAAGCTGGGGTCAGAGTGCAGGGTCAGCCATGATACGGCACCCCTGGAGCAGATGTGGTTAAGAGCCTTGCTCAAGTGCCTAACAGCAGCAGCTTGACAGTACTGGGGCTTGAACCCCTGCCCTTCTAATCAGTAACCACCATTGCCTGTATAATATATATATATAAAATGACTGGTCAAAAAATATTTTATTTGTGTGTGTATTTTAAATAAATATGCGACTTGAACTTGATAGCATAATCCATATATAAAAATCCAGTAACTCATTATAAGATCTGAAGCCGATCAATGGAGGTTTACATGTTAGTCTTCTCATGTGTAAATTTACACACTCAGGAGCACGAGTACGATATGACATTTTTTTCCGAATTTACAGGTTTTTCCACAAAAACCAATTTTTTTGTGCAAACACTCATATGACAAACAATGTACCCATAAATCCATTCGTATCCAGCTTGATTAATGAGGCCCATTGTTCTTTTTTTGCATTTCTATTCCCCATTGTGACTCTCAAGTCAAAGCTGTGTAGAAAATCAGTGTAATATATTTGTGATTTTTTTTTAAATGATTGTTTATGTTCATTAGACAAATTAAAATGGTGGAGGACCACATATAAAAAGTGCTGTCATTCCTACACCGTCCACCCGATCTGGATGCAAATACCCTCAAATTAAAGCAGTCTGTACTTTTGCTCATTATTTAATTCCAAATGTCCAAGACCTTTACCTGTTTGTCTTTCAATGAGGACAAGTGTGTCTTCAGTAGGTGCTCCCTCAAGTAATTTTTCAGTCAGTCGGCTCCCACACGCCTTTAACAACCTGCAGCGTGCATGTTATACAAGCATTAGAAAGAACACTGCATTCACTCTGCTACTGATTTACACAGGTAAATAAGGTAAATCAAGTGTCCATGTGGTGAGCTCAGTTTGTGTGAGCTGTTTTTGTGTATGTCCTACCAGCTGAAAGAAGTGTGCAGGCTGGCCCACAGGTTGGGATGCTGGGTAAGAGAGGTTAGAGAACGAGCTGCATTGCCACTGCGTTGATGAGGAAACCCTGCTGGTGAAAAAATCCGTACAGCTCTCTGAGGGCATACCACCTGCTCGCTATCAAACACCTGAAGGTGAAGGGTAAAACAGAGACCAGGTCAGTCATCTTTTGCCTTAGAGTGGCCAGACTGGTTAAAGCTGACAGGAAGGATATGGTAGCTCAAATAAACACTCTTTACATCTGTGGTGAGCAGAAAAGCATCTAAGAATGCAAAACACCTCAAAACATTAAGGCAGGTGGGCTACAACATCAGAAGACCACAAAAGTCTTACTCCTGTCATCCAAGAACAGGAATCCAAGGCTAGAAAGGGCACAGGCTCACTGAAACAGTTGAAATCAGAACAAGATCAGGTGATGTTTTTCCAATCTTGTTTGGCTGACTAGATAATTGCATGAATGAGTAGGATTTACAGATGTCCCTTTTAAAATGGCGAGTGAGTGTATGTCACCATCGCTTATATCAATTACAACTCATCTATTTCAAGAAAGAAGCAGCTAAGAAATATAGATGTGTCATAATCAAATGTTGCAGGTCTTCTGGCAACATTTTGTGTCTTTTAGAACGGTGATTAGTAAATTGCACTGTAACTCTGATTTTGTCAGATGGTTTTGTTATAATCATAGCCCTGAGCTATTGTGGGATTACTGGGATTGGACCTCTGCTACCTGGAGTGCAGTGCTCTGCAGACTCTGGATGGTGATTTTGAGGTGGCGCAGCAGGAAAGGCCAGGAGTTGATGAGATAGATCCTGTCCATGGCCACTATAACGATGCTGTACCAGCGCTGGAAGCCACGCGCCAGGCTGTCTTTGATGAAGAACGTGTGCGAGAACACAAAGCCATGCTGCTCATCCCCAAAGAAGATGGGTCCTTCTCTACCTGGACACACCTGTAAAAAGCACCAGCGTTCATAGTTAGACCAAAGTGATTTAACCAAATCAAAATGGTATTGGAGAAAGAAATAATCTGTTTCTTCTGCATATACGAATCTAAATATGGTCTCCCTTTCGCAACTAAAAGATCATAGGACAGTCTCCATTTCCCCATCAAACTAACACACACACACACCCTCCCAAAGCACTCACCTCACAGCTCAGGCTGCGCACGCATGCCTGCCGCACCACGCTGAACAGCTGAGGCTGACGTGGGTGCTGATGACTAAGGAAGCGAATCCCTGTCTCACTGTCCACACTCACAAAGCCAGGGTGGGAAGCAGGGAGGGAGCGACAGCCCTAAGCATGGAAGAGATTAAAAGACATCAGACACCAACACAGAAAAAAAGAGAGAGATGACATAAGGCCATATTTAAGTATTACGAGTTAAGTTGTTTATCAACTCAATTGCCCTTCTACTGTCACTTGACCATGTAATGAGAATGAGCACTGCTTTGAATCTCACATCGCACATGTCAGCTCTGTGTGTGTCTGAGCTGTTGGCCTTCATGGTGAGTCCCTCTCCATCACGCTCTCCTTCAGGTTCTCGGTCAGGCATCATCATTGATCCAGGCTGAGGAGGTGAGGGTGATGGTGGATGAACAGCCTCGGTGCAAAACAGAGTCCGAGGCCCATGGAGTTCACAGAAGTGACAAAGGGCAACTAATGCGTTCATCTGTAAATATTTTATTTATGTTAAACATTTTATGTACAAGTATTCACTCAAGCAGTGGCAGTGAATGATATGAGCAGATGGAGAAGTAATTTCTGAATAGTTAAATTAAATTAAAAGGTAAAGTAAATTCGACATAAGCAAGTAATGTTATATGTGAAGGATTTAGAGTGAATACATCTACTCATTAAAGGAAATGAAATCGAAAAGATATCACCTCAAGGAGCAAGACTAAGCAAGCAATAATAATGAATATAACGTAAATACCGTATATATATATTTTACTTACCTTTTCAGTCTTCCTGACAGTCAGCAACAGACCCAAGTCTGACTGAGTGACTTAACCAAACCAAGCCATCTTCATTTTTCAGCTAAATTCGTGAATTAACACACACAAGAAACGTTAAATGCAGTAGGTTACTAAGTATTTCCGAAATACTCCTCCAGAAGTAAGCCCGATAAGTCGCTAATACAGAAATAAAACAGCTATCTACAGTATCTCTTTGTCATTATTTGTTAGAAATCGCAGTCTCCTGTACATCGTACTGTATCTCTCCGGGTCAGAGTCCAGCATTTTTAGCAAAGTATAAATAATTGTCTTTGCACCGCCTCACAATCCCTCTTTGCTCCTCGCTGGTCACGTGGCTCAGAGTCACGCGCTCTGTTCATAACAACGTGCGCGTGACCAGCCCGCATGCTGAAATAGAAATGAAGCCGATAGCGCGTTTACACGTCGTTTTAGCAGTGTGGTCAATTTCCCTGGACCTTTACTGGATTTCAGACACGAGATCGAGATTTACGCCATATGTTTCAACTGATCTGAACCATCCATCAGGGTCTGAATGCGTTGCCTTTGATAATTATGAAAAAAAAACAAAAAAACTACAAGACCCATAAGCGCGACGGGTGACGTCACATGACGTTTACGGAAGTAAATAAAATCCAGTCTTATAGTGAGTCTTACAGTGGACCTTGGCAACCCGGTGTTATCGTGTCCACACAAATACTCAGTACAGTGTGTCTCAGTATATAGGAACAGACAACATGTAAATTATTTGCTGGGTATCCAGGATGATGTAATGGTGTAAACACGCCTTACTGTCGGCCATTTACACTGACTTCCTCCTAGCCGCTTCATCTTTTTACATGAGCTCCCTGTCCCTGTTTTTTTTTAAATTATTTTTATTTTTTTAGGTGTATAATTATTTCGAAAACAAAACAAACTTACTACAGGCAAAGTCTGCGAGGCTTTACATTCAAAGCTGTCGTATCTGAGCTAAACATTCCGAGAAGTAACCCTTAAATACAGATTTGCTGAAAGTTTTCCCAGACTGAATCTGTCATGGAGGCTGCTGAAGACGAGAAAACAGGGACAGCACAAGCCCAAGCAGGTATTTATTCACACCTTTCATCATTCTGTGACTTTCATTATCATAACAGTTGTAACTTTGTGTAGTGTGTAAAAGAGATATGAAGCCTTTGTGTGTAGGTTTAGTATTAGTAATAAAGTCATTGTTCAGTAGGTACAGTGAATAAATTGTTGTAGAAATAATATTGTTATTAAAAGGGGTTGATCAGAAATATTTGGAGCAGTTTGGCATATGAAGTCATTTTGTCATTGATTTAATAACCAAGAAAGCAACGGTTCTTTGTTGTACTGTGACAAAAAAAAAGACACTTCCCATATTTTTTGGTCTAAGTGAAACTTGATACAAGGGTGACTAATTTGTAAGAAGTGTGACACACCCTCTTCTCCTTCACTCAGCTTTTGGATCTGTGTGATTATTACAGTCCTTTAAAATGATCCAGAAAAATGTATTATAATCTATAGAAACACAGGGGATAGAAAGAAGGAGAGCTCAAGTTAAAAGACTGCAGGGTGTCTAGACCATACTGTTCTACTATTATTACTATTCTACCTGTTTCAACCTTTGTCATTTAGGTAAGCTTTGCCAAATACAAAAATGTGGGTGGTGAAGTAAAAGGCTCAAAGGTTGAAACATGAATTACAGCCATTCCAAACAAAAGCTGCCATTTCTCTTAACGGTACATTAGCCTCTTACATGTCTGGACATGTCAGCTGGTCCAAATTTACATCTATCACTCTTCTAACTACATTTCTCTCTTATTAGTTCCATTGTAGTTACAGAACAATTCACAGCAGTCAGGCATAATATAATAAATAAGTAATTAAATAAATAGTAAAGAAGCAAAACAATAATAATCTGTTAAATTTGATCATTTAAAAATCATTTGGATTTTCTTCTAAAAATCATTTAGTCTAAAGCAAGACCTGTGCGACCCGGTCTCTGGAAATGAAGTGCAATTTTTTTTAAAAAGTAGGTCATTAATTTATAGATGAATTTGAAATTGGTTTAAACAGTTTACTGTGTTGGTAGGTATAGCCACTAATTTGTCGATGCAAGTGAGGAAAGGAGTTTAAAAAAAACCTAAAACCTGTAACAGTAATGTTGGTCAGTCTTATATTTTAGACTGAATGTCCAAGTGAACTGATCTCAAAAAAAAACCTTGAAAATAAAAATCTATACATGTATGAAAACAAGCTCAGCTATCTTTTCAAACTTGCTGTGGGTATGCTATTAATTTGTTAACCTGAATGCTAAATCCATAAAAATATATCTGAATGACACAGTTTGTGTGAAAATAACCTCTGCGATTGTTCTCGCTCAGATCCCGATGCATCTAATCAAGTCCCTAAAGACCTTGATGTCTGCAAGTTTTTCCTGATAGGCAGGTGTCATTTTGGAGACAGATGTCGCCTGTCTCACAGGTTTGTCTACTACTGTTGGGGTATCATTGGCTTGTCGTCATAATTGATTAAACCTGCAATGTTATACCTGCAGTGCCATCGTAATGTGCTTTTGTGTACTTTTCTGTAGTGGAGTTTTCATACAGCAGGTGGCATAGTTTCTATAGCATCTTGTTTGGTAAATTCTGAAAGGTCTGATGGAGCCTAATAGTCTAAACCACAATAGGCAAATAATGCACCAATTTCCTTTCTGGTTTGTCTCTCCCTTCCCTTTTTTGCCAAAGTAGCACATCTGCATCTGCTAATGATCAGCTGGTACAAACAGAAGAGAAAGGATGCAAAAAACATAAAACCAGAAGAAAGGCAGGCAAAACAGATAAGGCCAACGATGAAGAAAGCAAAGGTAAAAGCTATATGTAGTGTCAGCATATCTTATTCAACTTTAACACACTTTAACACTTTATTACTGAAAAAAATCTCATTTATTTTCTTTTTTCTTTGTATTATTTAGGGCCTGAGAAAAAGACGCGTATGCGCACGGCAGATGAAGTCATTTCCAGGATCCTGTGGGATACCTCTGTGGACCCAGCGGACTTTATAGTAGGCCACCTGGACCGCTTTCTGGGAGTTCTGGAACGTCCTTTCTCTGACTTCTCATGGGACACTCAGGTGCAGGATACATGGCTGGCGTTTTCACTTTGCACTTATTAATAACAGATTTGAAGACCTTGCATACACAGTGTAATCACTTGAGGTTTTATGTGTTCACAGCTGTGTGACTGTGACTATTCAGAGGAAATGACTATTCCTCGTCACAGGATCCAGTACTTCAGCTATAAAGGCCAGCGTGTGTGGGACAGAGACAGTCGCACTGACCATGTGTTTGGCTCCACAGGACAGTCAGTAATGTCCCCATTTGATAGGGGTGATCAACCACAAGGTGAGGTTCAAAGTCTTTTTACACCATGTTTGACTTGTATTATGCATTACACTGACTGTTCTATCTAATCATGCTGGTATTAAGCAATATATATTTATATCAGTTCAAGTTAATATCATATTCAGCAGTTCATTAGTGCTGCCTCACTCACTCTGCTCCTCTGCGTAATAATTGTGCTAAACGATGCATATTTAATGTGTCTTTTTTATGACATGTTGTCTAATGTTGATCCTTAATGTTTGTTCCCTTTGGTCTCATTATTAAAATGACACAATTCATAGACAATGCTGCTCCAGATACAGCAGAAGACAGGGAAGAAT
Source organism: Pangasianodon hypophthalmus (assembly GCF_027358585.1). Taxonomy (NCBI): domain Eukaryota; kingdom Metazoa; phylum Chordata; class Actinopteri; order Siluriformes; family Pangasiidae; genus Pangasianodon; species Pangasianodon hypophthalmus. Next base: position 23,073,697 of record NC_069710.1, read on the forward strand.
CGTCTGTCGAGAAAAATGAGCAGAATTCCATTAACCACAGCTTAATGGGAGCTGCAGACGAGGAACCTCTCAGTGATGCTGGAGACACATTAGACTGTAGCACAGATATACAAATGGACAAAGACTGTGAGGATGAAGACCTAGCTCAAGAGGCAGAGGGACTATCCATATCTCCAAGAGATGAACAAATCACAACACAGGGTGAATGGACAGATAGCTGTGACAATGAAGAAGTGGAGGAGGAAGAGGTGGAGCCTGCTCAGCCCATACCTCAAGAGCCATGCCCAGGCCGCCAACCACGCAGGCCTACTCATTTCATTTGCTTCCGTGTGGACTCACCTGCTGCCTTGCGGGCCTTCCAACTTGTCCAGAGGAAAGTCCTGACCCACTTGCCCCAATCAGAACCGTTCTGGGTGAAACCAGAGTCACTGCATGTTACTCTCTCTTTGCTCGTTCTTCAAGGCCCTGCCGAGGTTTTTGCTGCTAGTGAGCTCCTTCGCTCAGTGGTCAAAACCTTCTACAAACCACCCATCTCTGTCTTCTTCACTCCTAGACTAAGGCATTTCAATGGAAGAGTTCTGCATGTAGCCCCCAAACCCCTCTCAGACATCCAGAGCCTGAACGCTCCACTCCAGGAAGCATTTAGGGAAAAAGGCTGGCTCCATCGTAACTCACGAAACCCCATCTACCATCTCACGCTAGCTAAAGTGACAGATGTGGAGGCAGAAAGGATGTTTGAAGATGTGTGGCAGATTAAACTGGCTAAGCATTTAACCTTTGGGAAGCTGACAGTGGACAAGTTGTATCTCTGCGTCACCAGTGTTCCTCTGGCTGCAAATGGCTTTTATGAGACAGTGTGTTCTGTGAACTTGCCCACTGTATAATAGCAAAAGGTTGATTATAACAAGAAATAATAGTGGAAGTCATTTTGTACATACCAAGCAACAAACACAAAATCTGGAGAGAAATAATCTCCGGCTGGCCCTGTTGAATTTATACACATCGTAACATCTGTATTTCCCTAATGTCCAAATTATTTTAATGATGTTTTTTTAATTAAAGATGACAAGCAAATTTAAAGAAAATTTTAAAGAATTTTAGATCAAATGTAAAAATTAACATGAATCACACTTGACAATTTGTCCAATTTTATATTTATAATGTGAAGTTTTGTTCAGTTAAAAAATATAATTTAAACCAGCAGTACACAACGTTTGGGGATTTAGGGGTATGGAGACCTCTCTGATGGTAATACATAATTGCAGGCAACTCTGAGAAGAATGTTTTTTAATGGTAGTTGTTAGTTACCTCTTCACTGTGCAGGTTTACCTAATATAGACAATCAGGGATTACTCAGGTTAGGCCTGTCCCACTTACTACAGCAGCTATTTCAACTGATCGGTTATTACAGTCATTAGATTTTACGATCATGTTTATGTCACAGAAATAATTTGTACAAGTTAGGCCTGTCACGTTTATTACAGCAAATATTTGAGCTGATCTGTTTCCACAGTCATTAGATTTGACAATCATGTTCATGTAACAAGAGAGGGTATAAACTAGGTGTGTTTTCATCAGTTGGCAAATAAATAACATCCTGAAACAGCAGATCTGTTGTGCAATTTGTACATCGTTATTTTCTTAACAGCATTAACTGTCCTGAACCATCTCTAGATTTAGAACAAGCTATTTAAAATAAATGTATCCACAACAAGGGTAAACCTTTACTTCAGAGTGAGTACACAAATGAGTACACAAACTATTTTGAGTTTAATTAACATTTTTCATAATGACTGCATAATTTTGAACAGAAGCTTTTAAACTAAACCAGGGGATTGGTTTAGTGTGCACAAACACACAGGTATTCTGATTAAATTGGCAACATAAAGTGCAGCACAAAGCTGTCGTATTACTCCCCAGCTCAAAACAGACACGATATGTTAGCTCTCAATTAAATATATCGAGAGAAAATAGAGACACTAGTCATTCTTAGACACTGTCTTTTCTGTGTGATGCTAGGAGAGAACACAACTCATAGCCGAAAGGTTCACCAGTGCCTTAGTGACACAAAATTCACTCATTCGTTTCCTTTAGTCTGTATTAATGCACTTAACTAGCTAACAAGCTCACCATACGTTATTACATTACGTTAGCTAACACATTTTAGCCTGGTTAATTAGGTTTCCACAACCAAAACTGGGGACTGGGGAAACACCATGGAGCCTGGGAAGCCTGGGAATTGCCTGGTGGTTTACCTAATGAATTTATAACTTGTCTACCCCATAATTACCATAAAAAAGCTATTGCATAAACCTTCCAAGTCTAACAAAAGATCTCAGTATTACAGGGGTATTACAAAAACAAACAAACCTTACTGTGTACATCAGTGTAACAGTAACAAATACTGGCGGAAAGAATTAGTAAGCAAAAAGTGAATGACCCATCACGGTCCATTTTATTAGGAACATCTGTACACCTGCACATTCATGCAGTTATCTAATCAGCCAATCATGTGGCAGCAGCGCAATGCATAAAATCATGCAGATACAGGTCAAGAGCTTTAGTTAATCTTCATATCAAACATCATATTGAAGAAAAAGTGTGATCTCTGTGATTCTGACTGTGGCATGGATGTTGGTACCAGAAGGGCTGGTTTGAGTATTTCAGAAACTGCTGATCTCCTTGAATTTTCAAACACAGAGTTTACACAGAATGGTGCGAGAAACAAATAACATTGAGCAAGTGACAGTTCTGTTCAGAGGAAAATGGTCAGATTGGTTCAAGCTGCCAGGAAGGATATAGTAACTCAAATAATCATTCTTTACAACTGTGGTGAGCAGAAAAGCATCTCAGCATGCACAAAACATTGAACCTTGAGGTGGATGAGCTACAACAGCAGAAGGCCACATCAGGTTCCACTCCTATCAGCCAAGTACAAGAATCTGAGGCTATCATGGGCACAGGCTCACCCAAACTGGACAGTTGAAGACTGGAAAAAGAAAAGAGATCACATTTTTCCCCATTCTGATTTTTGATGTGAAGATTACCTGAAGCTCTTGATTATTTTGATTGCGCTGCTGCCACATGATTGGCTGTTTAGATAACTGCATGAATGTGCAGGTGTACAGGTGCTCTTAATAAAGTGAGTGGTGCGAGCATATATAGAAAAAGACCACGCAATGTTATTCCTATGTTTAATTGCCCAATTTTGGTGAGCCTGTGCCCATTGTAGCCTCTGATTCCTGTTCTTGGGTGATAGGAGTAGAAACCCATGTGGTCTTGTGCTATTGTACTTCATCCACCTCAAGCTTTGCATTGCACTGTGTGTTCTCAGATGCTTTTCTACTTACCAGAGTCGTAAAGAGTGGTTATTTGAGACAGTGGCCTTCCTGTCAGCTCAAACAAATCTGACCATTCTCCTCTGACCTCTCTCATCAACAAGGCATTTCTGCCTGCAGAACTTCTGCTTATTGGATAATTGCATTATTAGCAGGTGTACAGGTCAACCTAATAAAGTGGACGGTGAGCATATATATATATTTTTATATACACACACAGATGGAGCGTAGAGCAATGCAGGTTGGAGTTTAGGCACATCCTACATGTTATCAACCTCCGCTTATCATGGTCTGGTTCAACACTAGCTTCACTAAGGCTGTCGAAGGTTATGGTGTGATGGCACAAGCTGCATTCGTGATGACCTATGAGTCAGAAAAAATAGTTCCAAATTTGACCTGACAGCTCTGAATTTGAATTACCATTTTATGGTTTCCAGGGTGACTGCCGGCAGCACACACTATATATTTCAGAGTATTTTTTTCTCTTTCTTGACTCAACAGTGCTTACTTCTTTACATACTTTAAATAACACCACATTATTATGTTTTTATAGTTAAAGCTTTGAATGATTTAGCAGTGACCAGACTATTCTGAACATTGTGCTTTTCATATGTGTTCAGGCACTTTTGTGATTTGGCAATATATTAACAGATTTTTGTTGTGTGTGTGCCTCTTTGTCTCTGTATGCTAAACATTTTCAGTAATTCCCTAATGTTTCCTAATATATGAAGGATTCTTTTCATCATATCTCTTCATGGGACCTTGTGGGCATTCTTGTCTTATTGCAGGGTGCAATTATAATACAAACATACTGGGATCAGGCCTTAGTAATATCATAATTGTGCTCTTTGTATCTGAAGAGATATGTGATGTATTTATCATATACTGCATGTTGCAGTTGACAAAGTTCATGCATAATCATATCTTTCTTCCCTGCGTTGGCATCCTCTTTCTTTCAGAAGCACAGAAAAGCCCACTGCACTTTGCCTCTCTTCATCTTTAACACAGTCATGCCCCCATCCTCACATCTCTCTTCTCTCTTTCCCTGCCTCTCCCTCTCTGTTTGCTCACTGCTCCATTTGTCTTCATAAGCCTTTCATGTTGGTCGAACCCTGGCAAAGATGCAGAGTAGCATTATGTCTTTCCTTAATCTCATACTCCAGTCTAACGATCTCCTCATGTTAAAGACGCTGGATGTTAGTGTAGCTTTTAAATACCTTTTCTGTGAGAAGAGGCATCACATTATATCAGATTTGGTGCTGATTATTACTTTGTGGCCTCATTTCTCATATGCATACATCAAAATTCCAGTGCTGTATGTATTCACTCATGTCATGTTAGTAGGATGTACACTGGAATTTCTTCTTTCTAGACAGTGTTTATGTGTGTGTTTTCAGCTCTTTTCTAAAAGTGCTCTCGGACTTCCAGCCTCCATTCCATCAGAGGCTCTATTCTCTAAATAGAGCCCCCTCCTTTGGTTTGTGTGTGTGTGTGTGTGTGTGTGAGTGAGAGAGAGAGAGAGAGAGGGACAGAGAAAGACAGAGAATGTGTGTGTGTTTGTGTGTAGGGGGTATATTTTTATATCTTAGTGGGGACCAAATGTTCACAAACATATGAATATCTGATAGTTTTGACCTTGCAGGGACATTTTTTATTTTTTTTTTAATTTTAAAAAACACTAAATGAGTTGTTTCTAAAAGAATAAATGTTTCCTGAGGTTAATGTTAGGGTTAGGGTTAGGAATAGCATTAACTGTAGTTGCTTCAGTAATTATGTCAATGGAAGGTCCTTGCAAGGATAGTAAAACAAATGTATGTGTGTGTGTGTGTGTGTGTGTGTGTGTGTGTGTGTGTAACTTCACTTGCCTTTATTTCCCTCTGTAACGTGTCTGAGGGAGCTATAAGCTCACAGCCTAAATGTCAGCTTTAGTTCACCATATTCACACGCCGCCCTGCGCTTTTGTCCACTATTTTTTTTACATTTGACTTTTTTAAAGAGAGTATTTTCTTTTAAAGAGACTTAAATGTCGTTTTTTGAACTCGTTGCTTTTGAAATGGGAGAGGGATTACAGAGGGAATCTCGCCGCCATCCCGGATGCTGCTGCTGAGTGCCATGATGAAGTTGGTGCTGGAGGACTGATGCCTTTCTGAGGAGCTTCTTCTCCAGCCACTGAAAAGCTTTTCCTCACTCATCTGTCACTGCAAACCCGTCGTTTTATTAGCATACGCGGGACCCATCTCACTATCTTTCTCTGTCTGCTATCAATCTGCGAGTAGCCTGTCTACTCCAGCTGATATTAAAGCACTGAATAGTGGTTTACACCGAATAAACGTGCTGTTTTTCTCACTAATGCCGCGACGTCTGTCAGTTAGGATGCTTCTTCTCACAAGGCAAACAAAGCGCCTCGTCGGTCAGCAGTCCATTTCACTGAGTGGCATCTAATCGAAAATACACTGACAGAGACGTGGGACAACGAGACAACTTCTGAAAGTACAATTAAGCAAAAGGTAAGCAAATATCTACGGAACAATATCATTTGTATCTCTGTAATTCTTCTGGAATAATGTTCGTTTAGGTTTTTCCCTGTTTGAAGGCATTCCTGTGTGCTGCCTGAATGAAATTCTGATTCAACACATAACCCATGGTGCTAGAAGTACTGAAGCCACACTGAGATGTAGTGCTGCTTTCACACAATCTGTAATGACCTATTCAAATCATTCGAACATGGATCACCATGATTCAACATCTTGGATCAAAATTCTGTCTGTATTGGATTATGTTTGTAAAGTTATATTTCAGGACTGCCTAGTAAACAGGATGTCCACGAAACATGATGGGAGCCTCAGAAGTCCCAACTCGCCCACACTTAAAACAGAATTAAAATCAACCAGAATTTTGTTTTGAAAAATAAAATTATATTTTCTTCCACAAAAATGTTGGTACAGAATGGGACACAGAAACAGCCTCCACTTTTAACCACATCCAGAATTCCACATTCTATAAATATGCAAATTTAAAAATGCCCCCAAACCTACACACCCCATTTCTTACCCTTAGTAAACCAGTGTTACTGGAATGTGATTGGCTATTATACTGTATTTTATGACATAATAACCCTGGTCTGTCACACGCTCAATATTAACGCAGATTTTCCAATTAGATTTACAGCCCCCTATTTTTCTTAACATAATGGGCAAGACCACTGCGGTAATATTTTTCACACTTGGACCAGTTGGTGCATTCTGAATAAATGTAACCGTGTAATCATAAATAAGGGCGGCATGGTGGCACAGCGGGTAGCGCTGCCACCTCAAAGTTCCAGGTTCTCGGTTCAGTCCTGATTTCAGGTTATTGTCTTTGTGGAGTGTGGGTTTTCCCAGGGTTCTCCAGTTTCCTCCCACCTTCCAAAGACGAATGATGTATTCCTAATAAGTGTGCAAGTGTGTGTATGGTGCTTTGCGACGGACTAACTGTTTGTGGGATTGGCTCCAGATTCACCATGACCCTGGCCAGGATAAAGCGGTTACCCATGATGAATGAATCAATAACATTATTTAGAATGTTTAGGGTGACGTTAAGGGTACTAACTTTAGTAAAGCAGGAACACCTTTTTCTTATCTAACAGTTAAATGCTTGCAGTACACAGTTTACTGTTTTTTTCTGGTTCTAACAAAGACATTTTCATCTCTCAAAAGACTTGTTAATTAGTTAGTGAGCTGAACAGATCAGGCATGGAGAGAGCATGGCAAACAAAACCACATGCATCTGAAACCATACTAAATTCATATGTCAGAGGTTATAGTTATTATAGGTGCCATACCATTCTATGTTATTAAGTATAGTAGTATGCAGTTTCGAACAGTGTTATTATTTTTACACAACCTGAACACTTGAAAAAATTGTACACTACTATTACTTACTATTACTGCCATGGGCCCTGTAACATACATACTTCAGGATGATGACCATGACTGGTCTGCTATGGTGCATTTGTTCCACCATGTAGCCCTAAAATATTGAAGGCTGTTTTTTTTTTTTTTTTTTTTTTTGAAGGCTAGAGAAAGCCTTCAGGGGGATGAAATATTGAGGACACGATAGGAAACCCCTCATCGAGGAGCTAAGATAAAGACCTGCCAGATCATTAGTCAGAGGCAGGCCTAAGAGCGATTTAAAATGTTAATGTTGTATGAATAATTACAACACGCACTGATTCTTACATTTTATGTGACTGCATTTCAATTTATTATACTATCAGTGAGGTTTAATGGGGGTCAATTAGGATTTAAGAGTGTTTATGAAGCAGTTATTATCCTGTTGATTTTGTTAATGGCATGCCACATTTTTAGGTGCAGTTCACTCGTGTAGAGTGCCAAAGTTATTTAATTGTGAAAAGGTGTAATGAAATACATGTGCAGTACAATGAACACTACATCACAAGCATAACAGGAATTATTATGCAGCTACATTAGTAAGAATACACAGTGAATAAGACTAATAATATCATATAAAGAAACATATTAAATATGGTGTCATGTAGAACTGGTGCCAGGATTTGGTTTGTAACTATGCTCGCTTTCTTGCTCTGTCACATGAGACCAGACTCACCTTCCATTATGTGTTGCACAACACTGTGATAACAAGCCCACAGAAAGCATCAGGTCAAGCCACACATGAGTGTTTGTGCTGATGGTGGTGCTGGAGCTCAGGGACTTTGTAGGAAGTGGGTTTTCTTTTTTCTTTTTTTTTAATTTAAGTACATCATGCTTTCAGGTATATGACCCTCATTGGAGTGATGTTGCAAGGCTGGGCCACTCCTCCAAGTCAAAATCAATCTGACAGATTATTATTATTATTGATAACTTGTAGTTGAAATTGCTAAGTGAATTTTTTAGAAACAAGCATTTAAATTCTGTTGTATTCTGGTTTATATTCTGTTGTAAATTAATGTCTAAAGTTGAGAGCTACTGATAATTTTAGTTTAATTCATGTTTCACTGGCGGTGTTTAAGGTCCTCTGTAATTCCACCAGTACACAGTCAGTCTATGAGCTCTATGAGTTAAGTGGTTACATAATTTGCTAATTAGCTTAGGTTGTTAATAACAACTAATTTTTTAAAATTAGTTAAATTTTTTGTTTGAACAGCTGACCTTTCTTCTCCATATAGGCCAATAATAGTTATAGGGATACTTAGTTTTTCAAAAATATTTTAATAAATGGACTGTTCCATAAGTGGATTGACTATGATCAATTGCCTGTAGGTGTGAAAGAGCGTTTGAATGTGTGTGTGTGCATGGTGCCCTGTGATGGACTGCTTTCCCATCCAGGGTGTATTCCCACTGACAGGATAGGATAAGATAGGATAGGATAAGCTAGGGATCCACCATAACTCTGACCAGGATAAAGCATTTACTGAAAGTGAGAGAGAGAGTGAGTGAACTTTTTCATTGCTGGTTTGCAATTACCAGGTTCATTTTATGCCAGTTGTCACGTGTTAATAACTTGGCACGGTAGCAAAATATCAGTCAGACTACTATTCAGTCAGAAGAAGGGTTTCCCAGGGGTGTTTGGATAATTAATGTTTCTTAAAGTCATAAAAGGGTTCTACCAGGATCCCTATTTTGAAAGGGAACCCTCTGTTTTTAGTGTTATATATAGAACCTCTAAGGGTTCCTCTTGCAGGGTCATGGAGCTGTCAGTCCTTCTGACCATATTAGTGGTTAAGTTACGGTGACCGGGACAGCTGTTCCATTAGAGACAGCACTGCCTCCATCCTCTCCAAATATCTTTTACACAAGGTTGAAGTGTGTTTGGAGTGGCTGGAAAAATACTTAGATTTTGTTGTAAAAAAAAAAGCAAGGTGTAGCCAAGCTTTTGATGGGTGGTGTAACTCTCATTCGACCCTGTATAGCAGGTTGTAAGCATTGCCATAAGGTTTAGCGAAGAGGTGAAATGTTGATATATTATGGCTGTTTTTCTTCTGGGAGAGGATCTCTATTTACTAATTTGAAACGCAGCACGGTACAGTTTATGCTTTACCAGCGTTTCAGTAAACCAAGGTTAGGTAATGATTTGTAGTACCTATGTGCAATAATGATCTTAGTCCTTGCCTTTCTCACCTTGATTTACCTTAATACTTCATGAAGTATTAATGTGTATAAAGCATTATTGCCAGATAAGTGTACTGTAGGTCACACAGATAATTGTGTGACTTTTCAAAATATCTATAAAGAAGAAATAATTCCAGCATCAAATAGAAAGGAAGACTGGAGAGCTGAACTGTGTGTAACATGGAGAATCTAATTGGTGTAAATTAAATTATGTATTTTGGTGTTTTTCATCTTGACCATTTGAGATTCAAGGTTAAATTGATTTAGAATAGCTTGTCCATGACCTGCATATTCAGACCAAAATATATCAGTTAAAAACCCTGAGTTTTAGCAGATGAAATATACACATATAAACAGACTCTTTGATCTCTTAATCAATTCTGCCTCGTCCAGTCGCATAGTTGTAGTCATTTTAAAAAAAAATCTGATGTGTGTATGTGTGTGGCAATTGGATGTCCCCCTGCCTCTCTACTTAACCTACTTTCCCTTTTTTCCTCTTCTGGTGTCTGCCTGCCCCTTATTTTTCCTTAATGGCTCACTGCTGCACTTTTTTATTTGTTCTGCTTGATTGAATTAATTCACATGCATTTTCTCCCAGTAAAAGGAAAAAAAAAATTATGCACAGTATAATGCATATCATTAATACAATACATGCTTGTTAATTTGAAGTTTCAGTTCTCTCTCTCTCTCTCTCTCTCTCTCTCTGTCTCCTCTGTATTGTGAAAGGTAAAGGTGGTCATCAGGACTCATGGCTGCCATCGAGACTGTTCCCAGTTACAGCCCTTCAATATGGGTGCAGATGTGCCACGCTCTCCCTCGCTTCGATCTGACCATGCAGATGCGAGACAACGTATTCACGCCTGACAGCTGGGAATACCAACAGGTTCCCTTTCCTTCATAGAAAGCTGTATTACTCTTTTCCTCCCTCTTTTCTGTTTCCTTCTCTATATCAGATGCAATTTTCACACCTGACAGCTGGTACCAGTGGGTAGACTCATCGTGTGGAGACACATACATGCTATTTCTGTCTTTGTATCTATTTTTTTCCTCAGTAGTTCACTCTTTTCCTCTCAAATTTTGTCTTGATTTGAGCATGAGACCAAAATTATAGCATAGAAATCTAGTAGGAAAGAGTAATAATCTGGAATTCTCTTGATGTATTCATAATTTAGCTTCAAACTTTTAAACACTAATGCTTTGTAGCTTTGGGATCAGAGTAGCAGCATGGTATACAGTCAGGTCTGTAAGTATTTGGACAGTGACACCATTTTCAAAATTTTGCCTCTGTACACCACACAGTGTGTTTGAAATGAAGCAATCATGATGTTGTTGAAGCTTTAATTGAAGGGGTTTAACGAAAATATTGCATTAACTGTTTAGGAGTCCCTCCATTTTCCCAGGCTCAAAAGTAATTGGACAACTGACTGATAAGCAGTTTCATGGCCAGGTGTGGCCTGTTTCCTCATTATTTCACGACAAATTAAGGAGATAAAAGGTCTAGAGTTGATTCCAAGTGTTGAATTTGCATTTGGTAGCTGTTCATGGGAACTATGCGGTCAAAAGAGGTGTTTATGCAAGTGAAGAAGCCATCATTAGGCTGAAAAAACACCAAACAGACCTATCAGAGAGGCAGCAGAAACTTTATGAGTGGCCAAATCAACAATTTGGTACATTCTTAAAAAGAAGGAGTGCACTGGAAGACAACTAAAGTGGATGAATGCAGAATTCTTTCCTTATTTAAGAAAAACCCCTTCACAACATCTAACCAAGTCAAGAACACTTTGCAGGAGGTAGGCGTATCACTGTCAGAGTCTACAATCAAGAGACGCCTTCATGAATGTAAATACAGACGGTTTACCTCAAGATGCAAACCACTGGAAACACCCAAGAACAGAAAGATCAGATTAGACTTTGCTTAAAAAAAAAAAAAAAAAAAAAGGTGGACCAGTCCTGATGCAAGATTAACTTGTACCAGAATGATGGCAAGAGAAGAGTATGGAGAAGGAAAGGAAGGGCTCATGATCCAAAGCATACCACATCATCTGTCAAACATGTTGGAGGAAGTGTTATGGCATGGGAATGTATTACTGCTAATGGAATTGGGTCACTGGTGTTTGTTGCTGATAGAAGTAGCAGGATGAATTCTGAAGTGTATAGAGTTATACCTTCTGCTCAGATTCAATCAAATGCTGCAAAACTGATAGGATGGTGCTTCACAGTACAGATGGATAATGACCCAAAATAAAAACGCAAAAGCAACTCAGGAGCTTCTTAAGGCAAAGAAATGGAATTGTTCTTAAATATCCGATGACCTCAGCCCAACTGAGCATGCTGTTCACTTACTGAAGACAACACTGAAGGCAGAAAGACCCACAAACAAGCAGCAACTGAAGGCAGCTGCAGTAAAGGCCTGGCAAAGCAAGGGAAGAAAGTCAGCATTTGGTGATGTCCATGGGTTCCAGACTCCAGTCACTGACTGCAAAGGATTTGCATGGAAGTATTAAAAATAATCTTAATATTTGTGATAGTTAGTTTGCCCAATTACTTTTTAGCCTGTGAAAATGGAGGGACTCTGGTGGTGTACAGAGGCAAAATTACAAAAATTGTGTAACTGTCCAAATACTTATGGATCTGACTGTTTACAACTACTCTCATGCTATAGACATAGTTGTATATATATTATGACAGTCTGTCTTGTATTTGTGTTGTGAAATAAATTAAGCAGATAATATTGGTTTAATGTAGAATTTAAAACACTGTTTAAAAATGTACATTATTGTTCACTCCACATGCAGTCTCAGTCATTTCCAGAGATTTATGTGAACCTTACTGTACTATGTTGTTCTCGTGATGTCCTGTATCTTCTGTTTAGGCTGACATCACATTTATTAAGCATGTTTATTAGACACACACCAAATTGAATTAGTGTTAAACAGTAATGATATATCTGTCTGCCTAAAGTTTACACTGTATGATTTTTGGTCTAATTTTGTTGCTGCAGACAAAAATCGCACATGGTAAAAATTCTTTGATCGTGGGTTGAGATGAGCTATGTTAGAATATACAGTGTGACATGCTCACTGGCAGCAAAACTCAAGGCCATTGTGACCAAGAACAGTCAGTGACAAAGTTCTGGCAGTGTCAGAATTTAAAAAATTGACCTCTGCTATGATGCTCATCTAAAAGCCTCCAGGCTTAAGTCAGAGTGGACAGAACTGAACACTGCAGGTGTTTGTTTGACACTAGTGCACAGCTGCAGAGACTGGCTGTGCTGCGATTTGATGTGAGATCTGGCACTATGACTACCGAGCTGGATTGAGATGCAGTGACGTGGAAGGCTGTGTCAAATTGCAGTGCGTTGTGTGATTCACAGCAATAGTCTAATTTTAGTTCATGAGAACAGAAGAGATGCTTTCCATGGATCACACTATGTGGGCATGAGGAAGAATGACGACAATTATGCTTTCGATGTAGAAACTGAACCACGGTGAACCTTTGACCTGACCATGAAAGAGAGGTAGCGCTTGTGAGGCATGCATGGAAGCAGGGAGAGAGAAGAAGAGGGGATGTAAGAGGGAGGTGGAGGAGAGCTAGAGTGGCGATGGAAGAGAGAACCCTTTGTGAAAGAGGAAGAAAGGAAGAGGCATAGAACAACAGCGTGAAGCGATGAATGTATTTAAGTAGGTCACATATTATTAATAGAGAGCCACTGGCATGGATAGAAAGGAAAAAGTGGGGAAGGCAAGCATGAGGGAGAGTGCATGAGAGGGAGGTGAGAGGGAATAGATGAATGGGGGATGGGGGAATAGGAACCAAAGGAGAGGGCGAGAGATAGACAGAACAGCCAGATGGACACAGATAATACCGCAGATTTGTGATGTATGAATTTGTGAAGTGTTTTGTCCGTATGTGCATGAACATGTGTTGACATGCTAAGAATGTGCTGTAATTAAATCACTTCTGCCTCATTCGGTGTGCAGTAGAGCATGGGAGCATCCATTCTGTATCATCCAATGAAATACAAGAGATGGCCTCCATTTTATGTTGAATTTTATGGGAGCTATCTGCTGCCTCTGCATATTGTGGCCTACTCTTGTGTAACCTCTACGTAAAATATACACATGAAAAAAGCAACACAACTGCCATCCATAGTTTGGGTGAAAGCAATGAATATACAATGTTTCTGAATGTTTGTATAAATCTAAAAGGTTTGGGTGCAATTAGTTAAGATAAGGCAGATTTTTCACTACTGTCAACTGACAAACTATGCTTCATATTTATTTTGTGTGACATTTTTTGGGCAACTTTTCTTCCTCCATTTCTCTTTTTCATTCTCTTCCTTTCTTCCTTTGCTACACACAGACTCTCCTGGTTCTCTCCAGTCTTTCAGCCATCGCTCTCATCCTCTCGCTTCTTGTCGTCCTGTCCTTCCTTATTCACTACTGCTGCTGTCACCGCGGTGATGCGGGCAGGGATGAGGAAGAGGAAGATGACGATGCCAGTGGTGGCCATGGATACGGCGGCAGGAAGGGGCGGCGCATCTGCTGTGTCACATGGGTGTCTGTGGCAGCTGTGACACTGTGCTGGTAACATACCTTAATCATGTGACATCACAGTTGTACAATACCTACATCTAAGCATGTTTTATCCCAATAATATTTCAGTATTTTTCCCATGGTTTATGATGGTATTGTATTAAAACCTACCTGTACAGGCTTGGAAAAGGAACTGAAACTGAAAAGGAGCTGTTTGTACAAAGGTGACATTTTGAGCATGCTGGTCTGAGTCTAAATAACCTCAATGTCCATTATATATTTGTTGTGATTATTGACAGAATACAATAATTGCCTTTAGGCTTCTATTATAAGTCTAATAATTATAATATGTTTTCTTTTATTTTTTCAGTACAGAGTAATGTGGTAATCAGACATATACTACAGGTGCACTAGATGGAGATAAGGTTGAAAAGTGCTGGCGTATAAAGTCCTTTAAAAGAATGCATTGAACGGCATACACACTCAGATGTATTCTCCTTACAGGATTTAATTATAAAAAAAAAAAACCATACTTTAGTTTGAGGTTAAGGCATACAGTGTTTACAAATTGCAGTTTATCTTGAACCAACTATTTCAGCTCCCAAATGGCCATTTTTTTCTAAATGAACAAAGTTTGGTATTTTAACCAGGGATTGTTATTCTTTGTCTAACAATGTTTGAAATTGTTTCATAAAATCTTAATTGTTAAACCAGAAAGGCACTACCAATGTGCTTCATTACGAAGATTCATTTCCATCTTGATAACCGATCGCTTCCTCTACTACAATTTACTACATAAAATACATCTTCAACAAACAGCAGTGCAGGCAGTCATGCAGTCCTCCCTGTCATGCTGCATCATACACACAGCTGAGATTCAAAGATATGTATATGTATGTCTCACCATTCATGCTAACAAGTCAGCAACAACACATTGACTAGTTGAGATGTGCCTCGCAAACAGTGTCTCTTCTGGCGCGAAATGGGCTTAATCTGCAAACCAGAGGTACCTGATTTGTGTTCATTTTATTTTAAGACTTTTAATAGAGTTGTACTGAATGTTGGTGGAAATTAAATTATCTCAATTTTGTACTGTGAGCTGACCGTCTGCTATCCACATGAGAGTAAAAGCTACTTTTGAGACTTTTTCAGTCCTGATGCGCACCTTTAACTTGCACACAACAGTGCTTCTCTCAGCATCAAAATATTTCTAAACATGACTTTTTTTAAATATATTCTCAGTAACTTTATTTGCATGTAGCGCATAACAAATATCCGTATAGTGGTTTCAGTATTCTAATGCTGGCTTCTCAAACAGTTGTCTACATCTATTTTGTACCTTTTTATGCAGTAATCCTTTGGTACAAGAGTTTGCCAGCTGAAATTTGGCACAAATACATGAGATTACTTATGTTGTATTACAGTCTAAACACTAATAGCAATTACTATAAATTGAGACAGAATGTACTGTGTAATAATAATCAAAGGACCCAGATTCACCCTTTCACTCTTTTCCTGTAGTACTTTAAGCCTTCAAAATTGTTTGAGATTCCTGGTTAAGTGTGTATTTTGGGACATTGATCTTGAGAGAGAACTGAGAGACTATATGGCTTAGGTATAAACAAACAGAAACCCATAAATAGGGAGGAATTCTGTATGGAGTGATGTCATGCCTGAAGCAGAAAGCAGAGCAGGATTAAATCTGGCAGATCTGCCTTCTGATTGTACGTGATATCACGATACGCAGGCGTTTTAATGTTGCATCTGTTTAGCCTGTGGGCTTACAAAGATGACATCATCCTCTTCCCCTCCATATTGACCTCTTTATTCTTCCAATGTGGTGTAGGCAGCGGTGTAAATTTAGCCTGACATGGGGTGGGACAGGCATCATGAGGCTTTATTGTTCATGCAACAATTTAAATGTGAAGCTATATGACAACACACAACAAGATAGAAACAATATTGCAAAAATATTCATTTAAAAAATATGATAATAATGATAATAATAATAATAATAATTATTATTATTATTATTATTAGTAGTAGTAGTAGTAGTAGTAGTATTAACTACAATAACAACAAGGATTTTTGGATAATTATTCAGTGCAGAGAATCAGTTTCATCCCTGTTACAATGGAAGTCTTTTCTTTTCATTTCCTGTCCCTGAAATCTTAGTCTGACCTCAGAAAATTTGTATTGATTATTCTGTTACCAGTTAAATGCTGCATTACTTATGTGAGGCTTGCACTCAATCTCTGAATGCGATTAGAGAAATCACAGGACAAAGTGCTCACACTGTAGAAGTGCTCTTACTGAGTGACTGTCCAGTCTGAAGTGAAATGTCTTGTCCCACTCAGCTGAAAAAATGTTGACAGCCATACACCACTCAGCTCTAATGATGTACTCACCAAAAACTGTGGATGTAGTCTTACATTCACACACATGTACCAAGATCAACAACATGTTTGTTGCTTGTAACACAACACGAATATATACATACCCTCACCCCACTGTCTTTAGCTTAATCTGGATCAAACAGTAAATCTGGGTCTGGCAGGGTGGATAAGTTGTGTGTAACATCTGGTACAGAGCTTTCAGTCGAATTTTTGAATATATGAGAGTGAAGTACAGTGAAGCTGTTTTTTCAGAATCAATTTTTTAATGGTGTGGTTAGAAGAATGATTTCACATCCTCATTTCAGTGTTATATCTTGGGCCAGTGCTTTTTATTCAATAATGCTGAGTCATTTACTGAATTAAACACACCACCCTTATTCTCCCTTGACTCCATTCTTCTGTGTTTTGGTCTCTCGCAGTGTTGCAATAGGCTTTGGTTTCTACGGTAACAGCGAGGCAAACGATGGGATGTATCAGTTGACCTCGTCTCTGCTCACTGCCAATCACACACTGGCTTCCGTCGATATGCTGGTGAGGAAACACTCAGTCTATCAGTGATCTACACTGCTATCCTTCCAAGAGAATAAATAAAGTCCCATTATGTCTTAGCTGTGCATTATACGAGTTCATGTGAAATAAATACACTCACCGTCCACTTTATTAGGAACACCCGTACACCTGCACATTCATGCAGTTATCTGAGCAGCCAATCAGTTTGGGTGTGTCTGTGCCCTTGATAGCCTCACGTTCCTGTTCTACGCTGACAGGAGTGGAACCTGATGTGGTAGAATTTCCTGCTATTGTAGCTCATGCATCTCAAGGTTTGGTGTGTCGTGCATTCTGAGGTGCTTTTCTGCTCACCACAGTTGCAAAGAGTGCTTATTTGACTTACTATAGACTTCCTGTCAGCTCAGACCAGTCTGGTGATTCTCCTCTGACCTCTCCCATCAACAAGGTGTTTCAGCCTGCAGACCCTCCTTTCACAGGATGTTTTTTGCTTTTCACACCATTCTGTGTAAATTATAGAGATTCCTGTGTGTGAAATTCCCAAGAGATCAGCAGTTCCTGAAATACCTAAACCAGCCCATCTGGTGCCAACTTCCATGCCACGATCAAAGTCACAGATATCACACATTTTCTTCATTCTGATGCTCTGATGCTCTGATGACCTGTATCTGCATGATTTTTGCATTGCACTGCCGCCACACGATTGGCTGATTAGACAACTGCATGAATGTGCAGGCGTAGAGGTGTTCCTAATAAAGTGGACAGTGAGCGTTAATAGGATAATAATCTGAATCATTTATGCGTGTGTGTAAGTGGGTATGGGTGCCCGTACATTGAATCGATTTGACTTATGCAGGCTTAATTGCTTGCTTATGCAGTCAGTCAATCATATATGTGTCACTCTGATTAATTCCCTCATCCTCCACATATTCTCTCCTCTTCTCTTCCCCATTCCCTTTCTCTTGAGCCCAGGTTTCAGACACCATAACAGCACTGCAGCAATCCATCTCAGGCCCCCTGACCTCACTGGAGAATGTGTTTGGAGGGAATAAACCCGCTCTGGTGTCCACTCGCTCCTGCAGACGTCTCTCTGAGCGTGTGATATCCCTTCTCTCCTCCCTTACACTAGGAAAGGGGCTGAGCTCTATCACTACTAATGCAAGTGATGGCATGGTGGGGGTTGTGACCCCTGTTCTCCCCTCTATACCCCAGGCTGTGACCTCAAGTTCAAACAGTGCCGCTGCACCCTTCTCCCCAGGGTGGGCAGCTAGCACACTCATGGTGAATGAGGACTACAGGTAAAGTAGTGAGGGAGATTTATTTATGTTGCTGTGTGATTTAGGCTGAGTATGCATTCAGATGATATGTACTCTATACTTTTAACTCCTCCCACATTCGTTGTGTGCTGCGTGTTTCGCTGTTTAGGTGGCTCTCCTATGTACTGCTTCTCCTTTTGGATCTGGTGGTGTGTCTCTTTATTCTGCTAGGCTTGGCCAAACAGGCCCGATGGCTCCTCATTCTGTAAGTGTCAAACACTGATATTATACAACAATTCGACACATTTATTTATGTTTATTATGTTCGACACATTTATAAATGTCGGACCAATATATGGTGGAAAAACTGCTTTCTAAAGGGTTCCCTGACTTGTTAACAGTTTAGTTTTCTAAAATGGTTCTACTTGAAATGTTTTCTCTAAGGGAAAGCCTATTTCAACACATTAATAAAAGAGAAACACTACACAACTGGTCAGCATATCATCTGTCCAATCCTATTTTTGAACTACTGTTAACTTGCCCTCACATTTGACTATTAGATTTTATTTGCCTTGAGTTTGGAGTTTATATATTTACATTCAGAAAAGCATTTGTGTTACAAAAAATCTGACCAGAAACTAGATATTTTAATATGTGAGAGATATGTATAGTAAGTACAGTAAGGTTTGCTTTTTTTCAGAATTTTTTACTGTGGTCAGAGCAGGAACTATTGCTGCATTCATTTACCTTGAAATTGGGAAGTCAGAACTCTGTCCATTTGAGCGACAAAAAAGTGGGGGAAAAACATGGACGCCTCCATGTTCATGTATTGTTAGCAGCAAGCTAGCCAGCTAACTCTGATGAGTTATGTATATTTACTTTCTCAATACAGTGAGCTATATAGTCAGTGTTATAGATTAACAAGCTAATATGTCTTTATGTTGATTGATCTAAAGCAAATACTTGTATATACAGCATAACTCATTTAAAAATAAAGAAGTGCTACTTTGTTTACTGTTCATGCTGTGAGCAGCCATGCTGATTTGATGTCACTTGCTGAACTCAGGGACAAGAAGACTATCCTGAGTTTGGGACTAGGAATTCCAAGCTGAGGGTGTGTTTTCTTTGTTTTTCCTAGTCGGGGGTCAGAAATTCATTTCTGTGTGTGAATCCTTGGCCCAGCACTTTTTATTCATTAATGCTAAAGCTGAATTTACACTGTATGATTTTCTGCCCAATTTTGTTGTTATCAAATAATCCCAAAATCACACATCACAAAAAGAATTCTTTGGGCATGAGTTGAAATTGGCGGTTTTAGATTTAGAGTCTGATGTGCTCACTGGCGGTTGATTTAGTGCCATTGCGGTCAAAGACAGACGACAACAAAGTTCTAGCAGTGTCAGAGCATTTTGATTAAAATCACAGAGCAGAATGTAGTATTTTTCGTTATTATATTTATTTATTATGCTTAGTTTGAGGATCTTCATCATATAAGCTGGCAAGAACACGTGTTATCACATAGTCTGTTATAAAATTCAGCCAAGATTTTATTGGGATGATCTCATACACTGTGACAAGCAATAATCTTAAAAGATCACTGAAAAATAATAAAATAATAATACACTCACTGTTGGGTTTAACACATCTGTAAATTGTATTAGCTAGCAAGTCATAACTGTCTTCAAACAGGAAAGAGTTTGCAAAAAAGTAACATTCTTAATCTCACAGGACAGTACCTTTAGTACCTTTAAAGGATACAGTTTGCAGGTCTTAAATGAACTAATGTATACTTAGCCTCAGTTTAATAGACAGAAGTCTGTTTAAAAAAACAGGCTTTTTATGTGGTCAGCTGACACACAAAGTCAGATGGTGACTGTAGTCTCTGTGTGTGTGTGTGTGTGTGTGTGTGTTTTGCAGGATGACAGTACTGGCCTGGTTGGCTTTGTTTTTGAGTTGGGGTTCTCTTGGCCTGGAGACAGCCACAGTGGTGGT
This sequence comes from Pangasianodon hypophthalmus, assembly GCF_027358585.1. Lineage (NCBI taxonomy): Eukaryota > Metazoa > Chordata > Actinopteri > Siluriformes > Pangasiidae > Pangasianodon > Pangasianodon hypophthalmus. Next base: position 23,093,828 of record NC_069710.1, read on the forward strand.
GAGTATTCAGGATGAGGCTCCTGCTGCCCATTTTTAACTTCTAGCCTGAAAAACAACTCTCCACAGGCGGGGTATTCAGAATATAATAGAGGCTGTGTGTGTGTGTGTGTGTGTGTGTGTGTGTGTGTGTGTTTGGGAAAACTCTTTGTCCTAAACAGTTAAAAAAAAAAAAAAAAAAGTCTGACCAAACTGCTACATATCTGAATCTAAAAAGTTTCAACAGTTTAGTTCAGGGTGTATATATGAGGGATGTGCTTGTGTTTGTGTGTGTGCATGTATGTGTGTTAAACTGTGAAAAGCTTGTCCTCTTAGAAACTTTGCAGTCCTGGCATTGTCCCAAAAAGGCAATAAAAGGGTTAGAGTTGCAAGAGAGAAAGACTGTGTGTGTCATACTGAGTGGCTCTTTGTGCAATGGGGGAAAAAAAAAAAGGCAAGCCAAGTTGAAGATGGGGATGAGAGGTCTTAACTGCGACATCAAGAAAGGCTGAGCAAAGAGAGGGGGCAGAGAGAGAGAGAGAGAGAGAGAGAGAGAGAGATGTGGATGTGAAAGGAAGAAGCCCAGTAGACTACCACTCTGTTAATCAGGCAATGAGAGGCCTGGGACAGGATGACAAGAAAGAGTGACTGGAGGAGATGGCAGTAGCTGGTGCTTGACACAGAGTCCCACTGTCCAGAGGCAGCCGACATGAACAGTCATCTCTCTCTCTCTCTCTCTCTCTCTCTCTCTCTTCTGTTTGTTAGTGTTTCAATCCTTTTATCTCTCTCTCCCTCTCACTCCTCCTATTGTACTTATAGTCTTTTGTAGTTGTGCTGAGTCCTATTTAAAGATAACAGTGATTAATTACATGTCTTCACATACCACAGAGGAGAGCAAGTGTGGAAAAAAAACACAGAGAGTACAGCAATGACAGCGTGATTGGAAGAAGAACAGAAAACTGGAGCACTCCAGGGGAGGGAGAGTGTGCAGGAGCACCAGGGGATAGACAGAGTGAGAGAGATGTACTGTATCTGTGTCAGTGAGTGTTGGAGATCAATAGCAGTCACAGTGGCGGCAGCGGGGAGACGAGGGAAGTATGTCATTCGGTCACCGTGTCACATCGTTAACATCTTTCCCCTGTGTTTTCTCTTCTTCTCTTTCTCTCTGTATTTTTTCGCAGGCACTCAGTGATTTTTGCTTTGACCCAAACACATTTGTTCTCAACTCTACACACTTTAATGCCGGGACAAGTGCAGGTGCTATACTCTGTCACCACTCTCTCTTTTTTTCGGTCTAAATCACACACACACACACACACACACACAGATTTGTGTCATTATCCTCGTGTGGACCTTCCATTGATACAGTCGGTAATATAGATTATTAATGCTAAGCCTACACCTAACTTTTCCTCAAACCTTAACGTTATTAAACAAAATGAAACATTTAGGCTTTTTTTAGTTTTTCAAATAAAGGCTGCAGTTTTTGCAAAAAAACAAACAAACAAACAAAACATTGGGATCGGCCAAATGTCCCCACAATGTCAAAACTGTTAGATATTCCAATTCTTGTGGTGACATTTTATCCCCACCAAGATATAAAAACATGCCCACACATACATACACATACACGCCTTAACAAATGTCTCTGTCACCAGAAATCCTGGATTACTACTTGACCTGCAGCAGAAAAATGACCAGCCCCTTCCAGCAGGTAGCCACTCTATTATAATACACATGATATTGATTTATCAAGATGCTAGGATAGAAGAACTGAAGGCAACCATTGAGTCGACTCTCAGCACCTATGATCTTGACATTTTACCATAATGTAGATCTTTCAGGCAATATAGGCTTGAAATGAAAGTCCAGTCAGCTGGAGGCTGCATTAAAAATGTTTTTTGTACTCTAGAGAAAAAAAAAATCATCCTAGTCCTTTTCCTTATCACATACTGGTACAGTAGGAAGAAGAATATAAAGAAGATCAATATGTATTTCTTAGAGGAGTGGACCAAGATCCCTTTACAACCTTACATTACAGCAAGAGACTTTATGGGGTGCCAATAATTTTGAAGTGTTTTGTAGAAAAACATTGCACTAATTAAAACAAAAGCATGTTTAAATAAACCTCTACAATGTCCCTGTATGTTTGAGCTCAAAATATCCGTTAAGGCATGTCTTTTTATAATTTAACATTTATTTGTTTTCATAAATGGTACCAATAATTCTAGAGGCCACTGTATCTCTGACACTTTTTTATTAATGGGACTCTTTATTAGGCCTAAGAGAGACATACTGTAGGTTAATAGAGAAAAATCATAGCATGAAAACTAGCCTAGTCCTTTTGTGCTTGTGCATACATGCATTTGCAAACATGGACCAGTTTCAGAAGATGCTTCTCGAGAATAATGTGTATATAAATACAGGTGGACAGAAGAATACTGAATCAGGTCCTATGTCACATTACAGCAGTATAAATGAAATAGTATTTTTGTCTGCTAAAGATCTGGTCCAGATCTGTTCTATGGCTCTAACAATGTATGTGTGTGCATGTGTGTTAAACTGGCTGTAGCTGCTGACCCAGTCCCAGAGAGCTTTGTCTAGCATTCACTCCCACCTCTCCAGTTTAGAGAGAGATGCTCTCCCACGCTTCCCCAAAGCAGATGTGAGTGAACATGTGCTACTTAAATTGATGGATCTCTTAAATCACTGTAATGAAATCTGAAATCAGAATCCATGTATGGAATCAGTGGCCGCTGTATGTAGCTGCATATTACTCTTCCCTTGTAGAAGCCGCTGAGGGAGGTGCAGCAGATGCTCAACTCTACTGAGGGAAATTTCCACCAGCTAGTGGCGCTGCTCAACTGCCGAAGTCTCAACAAGGTAACCATAGCAACCTGCCTTCCCCAAAGCAGACTGCTTTGACATAAAATGTGTTTTAGATGAAAGACGTGTGCATCTTGATTTATCTCACCATCTCTCTCTACTTCTCTGTCTCTGTCTTTGTCTTTCAGGACTACATTGACTCTCTGAAAGGCCTGTGCTATGATGGGATGGAGGGATTGCTTTATCTCTCACTGTACTCATTCCTCTCTGCTCTGGCTTTCACAGCCATCCTCTGCTCCCTTCCGGGAGCCTGGAGGAGCTTTTCCAGGTAACCTATACTGTTCCTGCTGATTTGTATTAAAAGTGTGAATGTTCTTTGTGATAAATGTGTTGAATGACATAACAATACTGTGGTCTAATTACGAGTAGGGTTCAAAAGTTATATACAGTATATATTTTTTGCCAAATTGTACTTCTCAAACAGGTTACATTATTATTCACTTATTTCTGTTCTTTTTCTGTTCTAGAGGAGGGATTGTACTACATTTTCCCAATGTTTTGTAATGATAATTCAGACATCCTGTTGAATATACTGACCGCAGTGTAAATGGGCATTTCCTTGACATTTTCAGAAACAGAATTCTGCTCCAAAAAAACTCACCTGATGAACTATCCTCTTTATGTCCTTTACTGGTCCATAAGGCCATCATTTTTTATCTGTATAAAAAAATAACCCAGTGTGTTACCCTATAGTTTCAACTGTAAAGTTTCAACATTTCAGTTCAATTCAGTTCAGTTTTATTTGTATAGCACTTATAACAATGGACAGTGTCACAAAGCAGCTTTACAGAAATATATAAATTCAGGATATAAATTTTAAATTCATAAATTTATCCCTAAAGAGCAAGCCAGAGGCAATGGTGGCAAAGAAATACTCCCTGAGACATTATGAGGAAGAAACCTTGAGAGGAACCAGACTCAAAGGGAACCCATCCTCATCTGGCTAACACCTGATAGTACAGTTATAAATAATTCCCTTCTATATGGTCAAAAAGTACAATTGTGTAACCAGGAAATTCATTATAGTTTTAACATGAAGTCTATCTTGTTGAAATTATCAACTGTTCAATGGTGACTTGAGTGCAAAACTGTTCATGGCAAGTGCAGTCCTAAAGATATCATATCAATTGAAGTCCTAAGCCATTGTTGCAAAACTGTTTGTATCAATTGCAGTCCAAAGCCATCTTCATGGTTTCTAAGTGGTAGCATCCACAGTAATCTCCCTTATCTTTAGGCTGTCCATGTGGGGCCATCCCCATCAGCAGCAAGTGGTTTCCAACTGATGAGAACTCCAACCAGCAGTAGGGCATCAGGCTGGATCAGGCAGGTCCTGAGAGCATAAAGGGTCAGGATCACTGGTATCTCAGGAGTAGCATGTGTAGCGAGAGAGAGAGAGAGAGAGAGAGAGAGAGAGAGAGATTATTAGGTATGCTTATTGTCACATAATGGTTAAGGACAATGTACATTGTGTGCAGAGTTCAAGCAGAGACTCCAGCAAGACTAACTATGACAGCATAACTAAAAGGGACAACCTAAAGGTAACACAGACATGAGGGCGCCCTGGGACATAAAGGGATGAGACGCATGAGAGTGGGGGGCGACAGCATCCAAACATCTCAGTTCACCAAAACACTCTGGGAACCCTCCAGACCTGCTCCTTTATCTAAGAAAAAAATATTCCCAAAAGACTTGACTAAAAGAATATATTTTCAGCCTAGACTAAACACTGAGACTGTGTCTGAGTCCTGAACACTAAGTGGAAGGCTGTTCCATAACTGTGGGGCTTTGTAAGAGAAAGCTCTACCCCCTGCTGTAGCCTTCACTATTCAAGGTACCAACAAATAGCCTGTAACTTTTGATCTAAGTAGGTGTGGTGGATCATAAAAGACCAAAAGTTTGCTCAGGTACTGTGGCGCGAGATCATTCAGTGCTTTATAGGTCAATAGTAGTATTTTATAATCAATACGAAATTTGATTGGGAGCCAGTGCAGTGTGGTTAAGATAGGCGTGATGTGGTCATATCTTCTGATTCTAGTAAGGACTCTTGCTGCTGCATTCTGGACTAACTGGAGCTTGTTTAAGCACCTGCTGGGACATTCAGACAGTAAGGCATTACAATAATCCAACCTAGAGGTAACAAAAGCATGAACTAATTTTTCTGTATTATGCAGTGACATTATATTTCTTACCTTAGCAATACTGCTGAGATGAAAGAAGGCTATCCTAATAATATTATCTACATGAGCTTCAAATGAAAGACTGGTGTCAGTAATCACATCAAGGTCTTTTACTGCTGCACATGATGAAACAGAAAGGCCATCCAGAGATATATGTAATCAGAAAGCTTACTTCTAGCCACATGTGCTACTAGTACAAGTACTTCTGCCTTGTCAGAATTAAATAGAAGGAAGTTAATAATCATCGGCTTTGCTTAAACATACAACTGTGTGTCATCAGTGTAACAGTGGAAGCTAATACCATGTTTATGGATAATTTTACCCAGAGGTAGCATATATAAAGAAAGCAGTGGGCCTAAAACAGAGCCTTGCGGAACACCAAACTTTACCTTAGAAGGTGTAGAGAAGTCACCATTTACATCTATAAACTGATAAAGATCAGTCACATAAGACCTGAGCCAGGAAAGGGCCATTCCCTTAACTACAACAACATTTTCTAGTCTATCAAGGAGAATAGTATGATCAGTGGGGTCAAAAGCTGCACTAAGGTCAAGCAACACGAGCAAGGAGACGCAACCCTGATCAGAGGCCAGTAGTAGGTCATCAGGGTTTTGGTAACTTCTAGTTTAAAAGATATAGGTACATAGCCAGTGCTAAGGGAAAATTTTATTATTTTTAGAAGAGGTTCAATTATTTCTGGTATTATCTGTTTGAAGAAACATGTATGTAAGGAATCTAGTACACAAGTTGATGATTTTGATGAGGAAATTAATAAAATTAGTTCAGTCTCTCAGAGGAGAGTAAAGCATTCTAATTGCTGATCTGATATAGTTATGTGTTTATCTACAGGATTAGTCAATTGTCTGGTTTTAAATTTATAGTCTGAAGTTTTTGCCTGATATTTTCAATTTTGCCATTGAAAGAAATTCATGAAGTCATCTCTACTACATATTGTTGGTGTGCATGTTTCTGTGGAGGTCTTCCTAGTTAATTTTGCTAGAGTATAAAATTAGTAATTTTAAATTACTAAATAAATAATTATTTTTGTTATCTTCTATTAGTGTGGGAGATACACTGATCTTTCCTATAGTCCAGGAGGCTCTCCTTCCATGTTGTTTGAAATACTACCAATTTAGTTTGATGCCATTTGCATTCTGATTTTCGAGTGGTCTGTTTTAAGGTGCGTATGTGATCATTATACCAGGGTGCTAGTTTTTTCTGTCTAATTATTTTTCTTTGAAGTGGAGCTACATTATCTAGAGTGTAGCAGAACATTGACTCTAAGCATTCAATTGACGGATCAAGTTCTGGGGGTCAAACAGTGATCCAATCATGGTTGATAATTCTGGGAGATTATTGATAAAAGTCTGTTCAGTTGCTGACGTGAATGTATGTTTGATGCAGTAGTGTGGCAAGGTGCATATATTATGACTAAGACACAATTTAAAAGAGATGATGATGACCTAAGATAACTTCAGTCTGTGGAAATGCGAATATTTTCTATAATTAATCCAAATGTTAGTATCAAGAGTGTGACCACCATTATGAGTGGGTCCTATTACATACTGATTAACCCCTACTGAATCTAGAATGGACACAACTGCTCTTCTCAGAGGGTCATCTGGATTATCAAAATGAATATTAAAGTCTCCAACAATTAATGCTTTGTCTAAAGAAACAACCAGGTTTGAGATGAAATCCGCAAATTCACAAAGGAATTCAGAATATGGCCCTGGGGGTCTGTAAATAATAATTAGTGGAATCTACTGGGTAGACTTATTTTTTGTGGCTACATATGTTATGTTAGTATAAAGATCTTCAAACGTGAATTTATGTCTAGGTTTTTGTGTGATGCCTAGATTATCATTATAAATTACTGCGACACCTCCTTCTCTGCCAGTTAGCAGGGGCTGATGTATATAACTGTATCCGGGAGGACTAGTGTGACAAAGAGGAGGGAGGGGCCAGGCTGTGAGGATGCACACCTAGCACTGAGTTGTCTAATCAGTAGGAGAGAGTAATAAAGGAGAGGCTGGAAACGCCTGAGGGAGAGAGGAAGAGAGAGAGAGAGAGACGCACATGTGTTTTATGTTTGCCTTACATTTGTGGTTTCCGTTATGTTTGAGTTCTGTTTGTGATTAAACTTTACTTTGGAGTTCAGTCAGTTCCTGCCTCCTCCTTGCCCATGTGTAAAGTTTGTTACAACTAGCCTCATTTAATGCTACATACTCATTTGGTTCAATCCACATTTCTGTTAAACACAGTAGATTAGACTCCTGCTCAGTAATAGTTTCATTAACAGTAAGCGCTTTAGATGTAAGAGATCTAATATTTAAAAGTCTTCAGATCAAAGGTGCTGACTGTGCATTCAGTATGATCTAATTTTATGTTAATTAAGGTACTAAAACAAACTCTCTGAGTATATCTACATTTTTATTTAACTTGGGCAACAGGCATAGTCTCAATATGGTGGAACCTGAGTGACGACTCAGTGCAGCTAGCAGACGGTCAGTTTAGCCTGCTTGTTTGCTCCCTGGCCTTGGCTCTGGATTGTCACCGATTAACTAGGCCTGTCCTGAGACTATGTGCTTTGCTGCAAGAAATGAGAGCAGCACCTTCCTGAGTGGGATGGATACCATCCCGCCCTAACAGGCCAGCCTTGCCTTTAAAACTGCTCCAATTAACTATAAAGCCCACCACCTGGACATCCAGCAGTTCAGCAACCATAACTTTCTGTAAGCTACATCGCCATGCTGTATTGGGATGGAGCCAGAGCATGCTACTGCATCAGACATCGCCTTCGCTAATTTACACACCTCTACAATGTTACTCTTAGTAACTTCTGACTGACGAAGGCATATATCATTAGCTCCTATGTGAAAAACTACCTTTGAAAACCTATGCCTGAAGATTACCTGCTATGTCCGGTGCCCTGGCTCCTGGTGTACACCTAACTAGTGCTGCTGGTGCCCCTAAAGGCCTAGCTAATTTCACATGCTGCAAGATAGAGTCACCTATAACCAGAGCCCTTTTAGGTTTCTCAGCAGTGCTTCACTGAGGAGAGCAAACCTGTTGGACACGTGAAGCGGAGAGGAGTGGTGTTCTCATGGGCAAGCCTTAGCGTTAGCTTTGGCTTTGCGATTATGCCGCTGAGTCGTCACCCATTCGCCCCGCTGTGAGGGCTCTAATGCCGGAGTTGGGGAATTGCTAACTCCACCTAAGGCATCCAGACTTCTGCCTACAGAAACTATTCTGCTCTCGCTCTCGCTAACCCTCTCTAGAGTCTGGATGCGCACCTCTAATGCTGCAATCTTGTCCGTCAGAGAGCTAATTAACATGCACTTATCACAAATAAAGCAATTTCTAACGATGGAGGAAGGAAGACTAAACATTTAAAAGCCACTTGAACTATACTAAAAATATGCTTAATTAAATGTTATTAGGTATTAAAGTAACATTATATGTATGTTCTAATATTTCGTAACAGCTGTGCCATATTGCTCTATCTTATCTCCAGGCCAGCATCATTAAAATATCAAATTGTGTACATATTGAAATATTGAAGTATAGCATGAAAAATAATAAATCTTCAGTATGGTAGTGGAACACTTCACACTAATAACTAGAGCACATTGATTTCAACAAATATGTACAGTGTACACTCACTGCTCACTATAATAGGATTCAAGTGTTTATCCAATCAGCCAATCATGTGGCAGCATCGCAATGCATAAAAAATTATGCAGATACAGGTGAAGAGTTTCAGTTAATGTTTCCATCAAAAATCAGAATGGAGAAAAACTGTGAATGAAGATTGGGAAAACATTGCCTGGTCTGATGAATCTGCTGCAATATGCAGATGGTAGGGTCTGAATTTTGTGTCAGCAGCATGAATCCATGGACTCAAGGTGCCAGATCTGAATCCAATAGAGCACCTTTGGGATTTGGTAATATGAGAGACTCATAGCATGTATGTGCAGCTGACAAATCTACAGCAATTATGTGATGCAATCATGTTAACATGGCTCACGAATCCATGCCACAAAGAACTGAGGCTGTTATGAGAGCAAAGATGGGTCCTGCCCAGTTCCTAATAAAGTGGCCAATGAGTGTATATGTAACTGTATATGTAAAAACAAATGCTTTTAATTTTTCTTTTATGCCATGGGTTCTGTAGAGGAATCCATAAATTAGTGGGACTCTTTTTCAGGCTTATAAGAGGCGTATTAATACATTAAACTCTGAATAACCACCTCTGTACATTTTATAAGGGAAATATCAGTGGTGTACTTTGTGGTATTGTTACATGTATGTCTAGAATGTCATTCTTTTTGAGCATGCTAACACTCATTATGTTGCATGCTGTCTTTGTGTACTGTGACTCATTTATTTCATCCATTTTCCCAATTCACGGCACAGAGACTCAGAGGAGTATGACGACTCGGACAGCGAGAGCGAGGACCCCTTCACTTCCCATCAGGCACGTAGACAGATGGCCAGGGGGTCCCAGCGTGGGGCCTTGTCCCCCTTCTATAGTTACCAGGGGGCTGGCTGGACATCCCCCTTTTCTAGTGCACCTCCGTTGCCGTGAGTAACACATGCACAGACACACAGACAGACAGACAGAATGAGCCAGTGGATCACATATGTATGTTCATACACCTTAGAATGCACTGATTTATGCAGTGTGATTTTAAGACAACCTACGTAGAATCATATGTATAGAGTTCATGTCATTTAGTTTTAGAGAGGTGAAGAAATTAGTGTAGAAATTAGTAGATGCTAAACAGCTTTTTAGTCTATGGTTGAGTGCTATGCACATCAAGACGACAGCATGTCAATAGTCAATGCGCCATTCAACGTTTTAAGAAAATATAGAGTGTAGATAGATGTACTGACAATCACAGACATATATTTGTACATCACTGACAATCACAAACATATTTGTTACCACTGACAATCAAAGACATACAGTACTGTGCAAATGCCTTAGGTACCCTATATTTTTTATATAGATTTACAGGAAATGCTTATTTTAAGCCTATTACTTTCTCTTGCCAGTAAAAAAAGTTTATTTAAAAAAAAAATCAATATAGCATAGGGATTTTTGTATTTTTTTATATAATGGACTACGTTTCTAATTAAAAAAAAATCATTGAGACTATGCTGAGTTTTTAACTGCAAAGACAGAACTATAAAAACTTCTCTAAAAAAGGCTGGAACCACCTGCTAGTCGATTTATCAGTGTACCAGATAGAATATATGCTGTTTTAAACTTGAAGTCAGATTATCAGATTATGAGATGTTTTTCTGGTTAATCCACAATATAGTAATTAATAAGAATCTTTTCATTTCATTATGTTTGAAGGCATCTTCACTTTACAGAATTTTTTTCCTAAGACATTTACACAGTACTGTATTTTTCTTCAAGTTCATGCAGACACATGTAGATAGCTGCAAATATACTTACAGCCAGATACACACACATAACACACACAGACAGACACACAGACAGGTGGACATGTTGAGTGCAGCTTAGCCAAACGAACAGACACAAGCCCAGAGGTCTGTCTGTCTGTCTGTGTGTCTGTCTGTCTATCAGTCTGTCCATCTTTTTCAAGACAGACATAAATCCACCAGAGGCAATCAGACTGAATGTTTTTAGGTAAAATCCCACCCTCTCCAGTATTTTCTCGGAAATCAAATTTGCGCTTCCACAATCTGCCTTCCCATCCCTCACACTCTCTTATTTTGCTTGTCTTCACTGCATTTGCATGATTTGTGTTTTGCTTGGGCTGCAGTATTTTATGTGCATTTCTGTTGTTAGGAGGGCTTGTGAGTAGATGTTATTGTGTCAAAATCAAATAATTCCTAATTTATACATTTAAGAGCCCTCCGCACTACTCTCTTGCACTCACTGTTGCCCTTAGCTATCACCCTGCTTCTTTCCTGTCAGAACCCTCATAAACGGATTATTGTAATGAATAAGGTCTTATATAAGGTGTGTGTTCATCTCTTTAACTCTCCTCCACCCTTTCTCTCTCTTTATCCATCCTTGGTCCTGTTTTTTGTCCCTTACTTTTCTCTGGATGTGGCATGGCCCTTCTCTATGTCCCTCCCTGCCACTCCTTCCTCTTTCCTTCCTCTTGTCCCTCTTTCTGTGTCTCTATGCAGGACTCCAAACACTTCCTCCAGTGGCAACCCTGGTTATGAGAGCCTGCCTCTGAGTGACAGGCAGTCCCCACCCCCCTCTGTGAGTTCCCCTGTCTGTGTGCCATCATCATGACTCATGGCATTTCCATTGGTTTTTAATCTGTGCCAGGATTCTAACTGGTTCTAGATGTTTTTTTTTTTTCAAAGGGCTTTATAAACCTGCAAGCAGTGAACACACTTAAACTTTAGGACTGTGGTGTTCTCATAACTTGGTGAACGGGTTATAGTATTTCTTAAAATTTGCAGAAGTTATGTTGGTGACCCTCTGTCCTGGGTGTATATTTACTCAAACAAAGTCCTAGTTGAAATCTATTCAGAGACAACAGTTTGTTGGAGTGTTGAAGATGCCATATATGAAATGTTTTTTCATGTTAATTGATCAAACATAAAAATTACTGAATTTTATTATGATTTAGCCCTGAGTTCCGATAAGGCATTATGGGCCCTATTTTCGTGATCAAGGCATGAGAACATGGCGTTGTATATTCTCTGTATTTTCGTGACAATCAGCAGAGAATTCAGTTACAGATTTCATACAAATTTTAGAGGTAGAAATAACCAGCTGACTGGCTGAACTTGCAGCAAATGTGTTTTCTGACTTCATTGTCACTAGATTTTATGTTGACATTTTAGTGGTAGTGTAATAAAATCTTAGAGACTTGGAGACAAATGTTCCTGCCTTTATTTGTAATTGAAACAGTCTGAAATCAGGCTAATGCAGCAATCAAAATGAAAACACAAAAGGTTCAGAATGTCAATAATAAATAGGCTATAGACAGAATGATACAGAGTACACCAGAATACAATATGGCCCTTGTTGGTTTGTGACTTTTTTTTTGCGCCAACTGCAAAAAAATCACTATTTAAAGCTATTACAGTTTTATTTATATATCTATATGTAGGGTTATTAGATGGTTTTCATCTTTTGGGAGCATGACAAAACAATGCATTAATGGAAGGTCCTGCAAGTCAGCAAAGGCGATCATCCCTATATGAAGTGCACAGTTAACTAATCCTGAAATGTTATTTTATTCAAATGAATTTGCATGGATTTCTAGGAGGATTACATGTCACTTAAAAAGTGCAGTAGGATGGATGGGTGCATGTTTTTACAGCTGGCTAAAACTAAAAGGTTTGGCATTCAGTAGCTAGGACTTAATTGTTTGTTCTTGGTTGTTATGGATATCGTAATTCATAATACAGTTCTGCTGTATTTTGTTAGTTGGGTGAAGAGGTTTAGTCTATTTATTCTAGGCTATTTATTCTTTAGCCTATTTAAGTCAGAAAAATGCAGTTTTGGCACTGTGTCTGTTAAGATGGGACCTCAGAAGGCCAAAATGTTTTTTAAATAAGCACTGCACGGGTGATTTTTTGAATGTTGCACTGCTCCCCCTGGTCCCTTCATTTATGACCGTGAAAATAACTACAGAGCACAAATGCAGATTGGCTTGTGGACAGTCAAAAAATAGCAACACTCGGGCATTAACAAGCAAAGTACTCTTGCACTGACACGAAAATAAAGCCCTACAAGTATAATTTCTTTTTATACACTTTGCAACTTTGATTGTTCATTCATTGCGTACTGACATTTGCTTTTATTCTTGTCTTTTTTTTGCATCTGTCTCCTCCTGGATTTGTCTGTCTGTGTGGCGCATGTCTGTCCAATTCCATTGTGGTCATGTGAAAGTACAGTACTCTCCCAGCATGCTGACAGGCTATACGGGTAGTCAATCACACCCCAACCCTGCCCATTCAAGGAACCTGTACTCACGCTAATTTTATGTATAGTATTACAAAAATTATATATATATAGCAAATATTTAGTTTTAATATGGATGGACACTTTACTGAGAGACTAATTTAAAAGTCATTGGAATACTAGATGTGTAAAACAACTGTGGAACGTCAGGACCACTGAGATTTAATAAGAAGAAACAAAATGAAAGTTAAAATATCTGAGTTGTGCAATACACAATTTCCCCTTCAACCTGTTCAGTGTCGTGTTTACTGGAGACAGGAAACAGGATGGTACTGACGTTACCAGATTGATGTTACTTTATTATTCTATTTTTAAATGTATTACTACTTTGTTTTGGAGTTTTTATATTGTATACTAGGTCACAAACACATGAGAATAATGGCACAATTTTTTTCTGTATGAAGCTTAATGGGCACTGGATTTTTTTTTTAATGTTTTCTAAATATTTGACTGTACCTTTTTTTCAATTATTGGCAATTGTGTATTACCTTGTATACCCTCTGATACTATATAATATACAATATTACTATATGATACAAATATACTGTATATTCACTGTAAATTATGTTTGAGTGTTGCACTTTGATGCTTAAAATAAGAACAATATGAAAATGGCAACAATAAAGAGAGATCTACAGTTTCTCTAGCCTCTGAGCTGGCTACGTATGGAAATAAAATTCCTGACAGCATTGCAGCAAAACAACCTCTGCCATTGACTGCAGTGCAGTAGCCATAATGTACACAGCAATAATACTGTTTTCTTAACTGATGAAGCACACATCTGCAAATTAGGGGTAATGTTCTGAAAACAGTGTGTCTGTAGTAGTTACTTTATAGCAATTCAGCTTAAAATTGATTTTTAAAAAAAATCACTTCTTAGAAACATCATTAGGTTATTTCCTAATAACCTAATAAAAATATAATATAATATATAAATATGTAAGATATTAATAACAATAGTGTAACTTGTAGTTTGTCCATCTAATAAAAATCATAATTTATTTGCCATATAGACATGAGAAAGATAAAATTACTGTAAAATATTCAGTAGTCCAATGCACAAAATTGTGCAAATGTGCCTATTTTTACATTTACGTTTCTAAAACTTATTACTTTTTTAAATAATACTGTGCAGGTCAATAAATGAAAAATTTAATGATCTACATTTTTTTGGCCTGATAATGTCAGTCCCAACCAGACAAGGTAACTCTCAAGATAATTTTTTTGTAACATCAGAAGTTATAGTGAAGCTTTTTGTTCACAAAGATTTGTGATAAATGTGCTGACTAATTTAAGTGTATCCACCCTAATTTGCAGGATTGTTCTCTCACTTGAAACAAGTAAGAAACAAACACTGTGTATTATGTTTGTGTGGGTGATACAGGGTCTTCTTGATATGTTCTGTGTGTATGTATGCACATATAAATATACTCAATTTGCCATTGCATTAATCCTGCCCTTTCCTATCCACTTATTAATCCAATAGCCCTGTGTTTCTATGATTTTAATGCTCCTTTGAATGGCCTACTTTTTCACTACTGAAACTAAATATGAATAAAATAAAACTAACAAAGATGAAATAACTAGACCCTTGTGTGTTCTGTGGCCTGATGTAGAAACAAAACAGTAATTTGCAAAGTTCTAATTTAATTGTCATATCACTACTCCAACATTGGTTAATTAAAGTTTAAATAAACTACCAAACCATTGCCATTTGAGTTCTGTTATGGGAATGACACCAGAATTTAAAACGTTTAAACGTTCTAAAAAGCTACAATAAAAAAGGACTTACCAAATAACCTAACACAGCGTGGCACCATAAAAATCAGCTAGATTGTTATTGTGGTCATTTTTTGTGAAGATATACTGTACTTTCTTACTAGACATTTCAGTATGAATTACCGTTTACTCTTTCCTTAAGCACAGTTAGCTGATGCATGGTCAGAAGAGTGGCCTATAAGAGTGCCTTATGGTTGAGGCCACCGAGCATGATGAGGTACTTGCTCAATGATGTGGACATAGCAGAAGAAATGCTGATTTGGACTAGAAGCCATAACTTGTAATTCACAACCTCTGACCAGTAAAAACTTAAGAAATCAAGTCCAACAAATGACATCAAATCAACATGGCTGCACGCAGCGTCAGCAGTAAACAAAGTAGCAGTTCTTACCTTTAAATGAATAATGCTGTATGTACAATTATTTGCTTTAGATCAATGTTTGCTTGTTAAATCTATAACACTGACTATACAGTTTGCTGTTTTGAGGAGGAAAATATATATCACTCATCACTGTTAGCTGGCAAATGTGTTGGTAACAAAAAAAATAGCATGAACGCGTCCATGGTTGTTTTGTACTTTGTAGTGCACAGAAGTTGAAAATGATGTCATACTGAGCTCCAACTTCCCACTTGTGAGGTAAGTCAAATGCAGCAGAAGCCACTGCTTTCCACCCTCAGAAGGGTCATGGGGAGAACTAAGCAATGGGTAGCAATTGGCAAGGAATAAATTTGGGTATAATTGGGGTAGAATCCCCCCCCACAAAAAAAAGCATGTTTCTGAGGACAATTATTGGCAAGAGTGGGTCATGTGGTCAGAGTAGCAAGCCTCTCTAGACCTTCCCCAGGATGAGCCCATGCCCACAGACACAGGACACCACTCCACTGCTGGGGGAAAACCAGTTTCTTCAGCCTTTATACATTCAAATTGGCCCAAGTTAGTGTAGTTTGTCCTTATGTGAATAATGGAAACTTTAGATAGATCACAACTTCTCAGGTTTTGACAAGCTGCTATGAGACTTGCTGTAGAAGGATCACATAGCATGCCCCACTCAATAATCAATATTCCAAATGCATGGCAGAAGATAGGGCTCACTCCAAACATACGGAATGCAGAATCACTCTTTTGTTCTGCTTAAGCAGGTGAACAGCCTCTGTAAATGGTAATAGGTCCTTGATCAGACAATATTTCTTCATCTAGGATGGCCTCCCTTAATGACTTGTCATGCACTGGGGGGACCACACTGAGCTGCTGGTGCTGGAAAAAGGCAAAGAACATTAGCATCATTCATTTGGTCCACCCACACATTCAGTTGCCACATGGGAGGAGACATATCTTGGACTGATTCCACTGTCCGTCCCTTGATGGTGTGGAACTTCAGCCAGAGATGAGCCACCTACCGGCAGAACTGCCAGCAGCTCTAAACATTATGAAGGTGTCCTTCAGGTTCACTGGGTGGACCTGGTCAGACCACTGCTTGATACCAGAAGTACACATCCATAGTAGTGGATTATGTTATGCACTATACAGAGGCAGGAGCCCTACGCCAAGCTGGCTTCAGAGCTATTGCCATGGAACTATTCCTCTTCTCTAGAGACATAAAGATCCCTAAAGAAATTTTGACAGATCAAGGCAACTCTTTAATGTCCTGCTTGATGGCAGAACTGTATATACTTCTTCAGGTAAGCTACATGCAGGATTCATCACACATACGAGAGAATTTATATCTTGCGTGCAAAACCCTGCAAATTCTTGAGCGATTGTCCTTACCCCAATCTGCATTGCAAGTTCCTGATCAGGTAATAAGTCCCATATACCATCACAGAAAAGGTGGGTTCAGTGACCATCCATGTAATTCAGCCAGGCCATAGAAGAGGTGAGCAAATGTATTTTAAAAAAATAAATAAATAAATAAAAATAAAAAATGGACTGAAAATGTGTCTAGCCCAGCTGTTTGTTACAAAGCCCGGATGGATTCCTCAGGTTTTGCAATGAAGATCAGTAAGGTGTACCAGTTTGACACCTACCCCACTATTTCTTTCGTTGCCTTGTTTTCCTCTATGGTGCTATCCCTCTAGCCTGTTGCAGAGGATCTTGTGGCCTGTACAATCTGCCACAGATGCCCCCTGATCATGAGTTTGTGTCTTGAGTGTTTTGGTTCATTGCTAAGTTGCCAGCTATTGACCATGTGATGTTTATGCTGTATTTGACAAGAGGTCATAACTCGTCATTCCTGACCTCTGACCAAGAAGAACCAAAGAAAACACCTTCTCAACTCAGAACTCCTACACGAGAACTCGGAATGGTCTCCTTAACTCTGAGTTCCTCCGAGATCAGCAAGTGACATCAAATCAACATGGCTGTGCACAGTATCAACAGTAAACAAAGTAGCACTTCTTACCTTTAAATGAATTATGCCATATATACAAGTATTTGCTCTAAATCAATCAACATACAGACATATTAAATCTATAACACTGACTATACAGAATGCTGTTTTGAGGAGGAACATATATATCACTCATTACAGTTGCTAACAAAAGATGAACATTTTTTGGATTGCCTTTTTGGATTGAATGCACAGAGGCTGAAAATGACATAATTCCGAGTACCAACTTCCCAACTCCGAGGCAGGCCAAATGGAGATTTACAACTCTGTAGGAGCCATAGCCCATTTACACAGTGTCCCAAATATAGCCAACTACAAAAATCTTTAAAAATGCATGTAATTTTAAATAAAGTCATTATGCCTAGCTACTTGGTTGCTTGAAATCTGGAGCTTTTCCAAAGTCTGCAGGCCGGCAGTATGACCATTTTCAGCTCCTTCTTGTTTCTAGGGCTTTTTACCTTTAGCACAATCAATGGAGATTTTTTGGGCAAGTGATTTAGAGCCCGGAACGTTCCGCATGTGGGGAACCACATAGAAAAAGTGCTATGATTCCAACATCATTCATCCAATTTGGATGTAAAGCTGAAAGTCTGCACTTTGAGATCATTATTTTAATTTCAACTCCAATGTACACTGGTAGACAGATAAAATAACCATAATGTCCAATTATACCTGTATATAAAGACTCACTTACACATGCTGAGAGAAAACACAGCTGACTGCAGATGTGCAGAAATTAACTAAATTTAATTAAATTTAATTAATTAAATTTTTAATTACTAATCGACCGGACTGTTCATAAATACATGGCACTAGTGCAAGCACTGTGCAGACTACAGCAAACACAGACTGACGAAACAGCACTTCCTTTTTTAAATAACAGTCAATTTATTAGTGAATATTTAATTCCACTTGTATCCTCTGAGATGTGAACAAACTGAGAAAAGAAACATAAGCAAATAAAAAGAAGAGTCAGGAGAAAAAGTTTCCCAAAATATGCAGAGCTGGATGAACAGAAACATCTCACAACTTTAATTATATTTACAAAGACTGTGCTGTAGCATTTCTGTGCATAGTTGGCTACACACCTTCATCAACCTCAGCAGTGCACTGCATAGATGCAGAACAAAAAACACTGCTCAAATGTTATGTTAAACTCAAGCACTTATCCTGAGAGAAATGAAAAGTGGGGGAGAAAGAAGAGAGGCAGGTGATGCAGCTGTAGCAGTCTGTGCCACATACTGCTATCATGCCCGAATCCTTTGTTTAAAAAAATAAAAATAAAAATAAAACACCTCCTTTACAGCAGAGATGATGTCCCTTACATTAACCTTTCAATTAGACTTCTCTGTGTGTAAGTGTGACCATCTGGGAGTGCGTCCTTCCTCTTTGGTAGTGCTGCGCTGCACAGGACCGTCCTTTTTTAAAAAAAAAAAAAAAAAACCTTTTTGCATTGTGCATGAACAGCCTGAGTGAGCTTCCTGTCCTGAGATTTCAGTTCTCACAGCCATCCGAAATAAGCCATGATCCATCCTCCTCCACTTCTCTTTGGACTACAAGAAGCATCTCGGCAACATCCTGAGACAACTGCTCACTGAGAAATGGCCTGGAGACAGGGACATGGACAGAGAGACATTTGTGGGTACATAATACAAGCTGATAGATGGATTACTACACTGAGCAGAGGTTTTTTTTGTTTGTTTGTTTCTTGTGTTTTATTATAGTTTAAATCACCATTATTGCCATAGACTAAACAAAATAGGATTTAATTAGAGTATATATACATATTCACACACACACACACACACACACACACACACACTGCCTGGCCAAAAAAAAGGTCGCTGTTTGGGTTTAAATAAGCAAATACTTAAGAGCCTATGATTGGATCATTACTACAGTGATTAATATGTTTCAGCTGGCAACAATTCTTTTAACCTTAACTGATGCAGTGTGTAGCTTCTCATTTCTTAAACAACCATGGCAGATTACATATCCCATGGTCGTGGAAAAGATGTTACTGAAAGTGGAAAATTGTTGGCCTGCATCAAGCAAAGAAAACAACTAAGGAGATTGCTGAAATCACTGGAACTGGGTTATGAAATGTCCAGTGCATTATTAAAGCCTGGAAGGATAGTGGTGAACCGTCAACCTTACAGCAGTGATCAGAATCTTTAAAACGCTTGGTGATGTCACATCGTAAAAAAATCGACAGGAGAACTCACGGCTATGTTTAATAGTGAAAATAAGAGCATTTCCACACGCACAACGTGATGAGAACTTACAGGATTTGGACTAAACAGCTGTGTGGCCACAAGAAAGTCATTTGTTAGTGAGGCTCATCGTTAAAAATGACTTCAGTTTGCTAGGGAGCATAAAGACTGGACTGTGGAGCAATGGAAAAAGGTCCTGTGGTCTGACAAAATCAGATTTTCCCTATTCCAAAGCAATGGGCGTGTCAGGGTAAGAAGGGAAATGCATGAAGTGATTCACCCATCATGCGTAGTGCCTAGTGCACAAACCTCTGGAGGCAGTGTTATGATCTGGGGTTGCATCAGCTGGTCAGGTCCAGGCTCAGCCTCACTGTGTGGCAATAAAATGAAGTCAGCTGAGCACCTGAATGCACTGAATGACCAGGTTATCCCGTCAATGGACTTTTTCTTCCCTGACGGCACAGGTGTATTCCAGGATGAAAATGCTAAGATTCATCAGGCTTAACTTGTGAAAGAGTCGTTCAGGGAGCATGAGGGATCATTTTCACACATGAATTGGCCACCACAGAGTCCTGACCATTGAAAGTCTTTGGGATGTGCTGGAGAAAACTTTACAGAGTGGTTAGACTCTCCTGTCCTCAATACAAGATCTCAGCCAAAAATGAATGCAACTCTGGATGGAAATAAATGTTGTGAAGTTGCATAAGGTTATTGAAACAATGCCAGGATGAATGCGTGCCGTAATCAAAGCTAAATGCAGTGCAACAAAATATTAGATTGTGCGACTTTTTTTTTGGCCAGGCAGTGTGTGTATGTGAGTGTGTGTGTGTGTGTGTGTGTGTGTGTGTGTGTGTGTATATATATATATATATATATATATATATATATATATATATATATATATATATATATATATATATATATATATTCCTTGGTTAGATTTTCAAATTCTAGACTATTTAAAATGAGGTTGTGCCTAAATTATGGCTTATCAGTACAGTGTAAAGAACAGGCATTATTCATCAAGAACAAAAGCTTGGCTATAAAGACAGTGCGTGTTGTCCTGGACAATGCCAGTCACACACTCGCTCCAGGTTCCAGAAAGAATAATTAGGAAAAGGCAATTTTGTAGCTAAACTAGGTTGTAGTTAAACTACCTTATAAGCTCAGGTGCTTATTTTAAAGGTCTTGCATTTTTATGTTTCATCATTTCTGTTAATGCAAGTTAGTTTTAGGTGCTCAAAATTCACCTGAGTTCTGTTTCTCCTCCGATCCAAACAGGACCCTTAAGCTTAGAGTCCAGGTTGTAGTACTGCCCATTGACCTGCCGAACTGCTAGCCAGTGCCGACGTCTCAGTGGGAGGGACACGATTCCCAGCGACACCCGCGACGGGACATTCAAAATAAAACCTTGCACCTTCTCCAGACGCAAATTCTGCACTGACCTGAGACGAGAGAAGAAATGTACAGCGCAACGTCACAACACATGACAATATTTACAGTCATAAGATGAACAAGATGAATGACCAATGGATATATGTGTAAAAAGGTTTATTGTTGATTAACAAACTGACCTACGTTTGTCCCACCACACTGCAGCCAATTCACGACTCTGGAGAGCCGCCATAATCACGTTCACGTCATAGTTCCCCGTACCCAGCACAGAGCGGTGTGGGTTCACCACACACTGTGGGGCAAGGCTATTGGAAGGGCATATTTTAAAAAAATTATATCAATTCTTTCATCACAAACATTCACAAAAATTGTTAGTCTGTTCCTGTACTGTACGCTAGGGCAACGATTAACATTGACTGACAAACTGACAACATCCATGATGACAATTCATTGACAATTCCAATACTTCATGGAAGTGGCTTGACATTTTAGTGATGTTACGATCCAAGGATAAGGAATGAAATATACTAACATAGCAATTTCATTGTTTAATAAGGCCAGTAAAAAGTAGCCTGTTTCATTTTCACATCTTCAGATTAATGGTAAGGCAACATCGGCATGCAGGCTTTAATCTTTAAATTTTTTTCAGTTTCTTCATTATTTTGTATTGTCAACAAATTATTCAATTATAAAAAATAATCATTTGTTGCAGCCCCACTGTTCACATGCTTACATTTACTTCCACACAGTAATTACTGCCTTTAAATTGTTATTGCAGTACTGGTGCTTGCAAAGTGCTTGATATGCAAATAATACCAGCTACAGCAACATGTCTAGCGAGTAGTACATGAGTAAACTGACCCATGTCAAGTTTTCATACTGTTCTGCTGAATGAGAGGAATTTATGTAAATACAAACTCTTCTCTCATGAGCTATCTCATATGAAAAGGCCTAGTTTGTATGCATTGCACAAAATTTTTGTTTATCAAAGCAAAGTTGAGCATATAAATTATTAGAGAATATTTATATCACCTTTACATGGGAGATAAAACTTTTGAAATATTACTTTGATGATTTCACTATGAACAATTTGACTGATTTTGTTATCCGTATTAATGAAGGAACGTCTATTAAACCTAAAAACACAATGATTTCTAGCTATAAGTTACATTTTATTGGTTTTGTGCTGAAGGCATACAAATGCTTTGGTAGGCTGCTTTTAGAGGTTTTGGGGGAACTTAATTTCTTAAATTTCTTCATCAATTTCTGTTTTCTGATTGAAATTATATATGAACTTTATTAGAATAATTTGCAGTGTAAAATGATGGCTGGTATTCATAAAGCTATTGCTTGGCTGCAGTGTACAGACTTACACTTACAAGTCATTTAGAATCATGTAAACTATAGGCAAGTCTGTAGTAGAGGCTAATTTAAAACGATGTCATCAAATATAGTCAAGTTGAATGCCTGTAATTAGCAAAAATAAGCCAGAAATACGCTCTGATCTCTTTAATCTGTGATGTAGTCCAGTGGTTCTCAAAGTGGGATCAGGAACCCCAGGAGTCAATGAAGCATGGCCAGGGGGTTGAGATTTTTTAATTACACATTCAGTTACAGTGGTGGAAATCATAACCCACCACTGTCAAGTTCTATTGTTATGTATCTATAATTGAGTACTTATAGATATTAGCCTATTCGACTTGGCACTTGAATGGTGTTTATACAAACCTCAATAACTCAAAAAAATCTAAGATTATAAATAATGGCAGCTTGGACTCAATGTGTTCTATCAGTGGGAAGTTCAGAAGAAAAATGCTCTATAGCCAAGACTGTACATATTTAAATAATGAACCTATTATAGGAATAGTTGGATTATTTAAAAAATAAATAAATAAAAAAATCTGTACTGAGGGTGTGTGTGGAATTAACGTTACAGATAAAGGGGTCTGCAGTCTGCATTAGTGTCATTTAGGGTTGTTATGGTGTCACGGTGTGTCACAGTATATGATTGGGCGGTTATCTCACAGCTGACTTTATCAAAATGCAGATTAAAATGTATGTCTGTCTTTTGTACACTATCAAATGTCTTACTTCAGTGCAACTGCCTAAAAGTTAAGGTTGGATTTCACAGCCAACTCCCTCTGGACTTCCACTAATTCATACTCCAGGAATGTGTGTTTGACGCAGACTGCACTGGTTGTAAATCCATTCATTTTCTGTACCGCTTATCCTACACAGGGTTGTGGAGAGCCTGGAGCCTATCCCATGGGACCCGGGGCACAAGGCAGGGGACACCCTGGACAGGGTGCCAACCCATTGCAGGGCACAATCACACACACTCACACACCTATTCACACACTATGGACAATTTAGAGATGCCAATCAGCCTACAATGCATGTCGTTGGACTGCGGGAGGAAACTGGAGTACCCGGAGGAAACCCCTGAAGCACGGGGAGAACATGCAAACTCCGCACACAGGGCGGAGACGGGATTCGAACCCCCACCCCCAGAGGTGTGTGTGTGTGTGTGTGTGTGTGTGTGTGTGTGTGTGTGTGTGTGTATATATATATATATATATATATATATATATATAAACACACGCACTCACATAAGGCTCAACACTGTTCTATCCTCACAGAAACTTTCTTTCAGTGAAAACGTGATAAATACTGCGTTATAATAAAAATATAAAACGTTATAATCTTTCCTTTTGCCTTTTGTTACATCGCAGTATGTGCAAAGACACAAAGATGATGAAATAATTCCCGTGATACCGATATTTCACACCCAGTGTCATTTAAGAGGCCAAAAAAAAACAAAAACAAACATAACATAAGCTTATTCAGCATTATATAGCAAATATAGCTACATGAGTGCCACGCTCAAACAGAAACTGACTGTGCTTATGAATACAGAATAAATAAATACAGTGTGCTCTCACCGCTTGCAGATGTCGTCAGCAGCCTCCTTGGTAAACACTCTCTCCTGCAGCACGTTGTTCAGGGCGTGAATAGCACACAGCTCCAACCTCTGCTTCTCATGAAACACCTCCACCCCGCTCATACTCACACACACTCGCACACTCCTGAAATCCAGCTGGAGAGGGGCTCTACACACACACACACACACACACAGGCTCAGTTTAATCCCTGCACCATTCCTTATTGGTTCATACAAGCAAAATATTCCTATATTTTAAAAAGTAGCTCATGATCGCGTGCATGATGCAGAAATCACGTAATCCCCACTTTAGACAAACACACTGCTACCCCTGCGTAGCTAGGTTGCTAAGCTGCTAGCTAGCTAGCAGGAGCGTGTATCTACTTACCTTTAATCACAAAGTACACTAAGCATAAACACAAACTAGCCGTAAATCAGATGTAAACTCTTCCACCCAACTCATCGATAAATAAGAACACATCTAGCTAAATGAACAACTCTACTATCTCCCTGTAACTTGGATGCTGTAATGACTTCCGCGAAATGGTGAACCGGAAGCAGCAGTGTTGTTGTTGTTGTTGTTGATGATGATGATGACACTCATGAAGACGCCTCTAAGAGGGTTGGCCACATGCCAAATCTCACAGCGTTTACTACAGTAGCGTGAAGAAGCAGTAAGTAATTACTGTTCATTTTATTTTATCCCTGAAGAAAAAAATATCTGGACATGTGTTTTATGTCTTGGTGGGGACCAAATGGCCACACAAGGACAGGAATATCTGACAGTTTTGACCTTGTGGGAATATTTGGCTTTACCTTTTAACAAAAATTGCAGCTTTTCTTAAAAAAAAAAAAAAAAAAGAGCCAAAAGATTTCCTAAGGATATAGTTAGGGTTAGGTATGGCATTAATTAGCTGCATTAATATGATAATAATAATAATAATAATAATAATAATAATAATAATGTTATTAATAATAATAATGTTATTATTAATAATAATAATAATAACAATAATGGTGGCTTAGTGGTTAGCATTGATGCCTTGCACCTCTGGGGTTTGGGGTTCGAATCCGCCTCTGCCCTGTGTGAGCAGAGTTTGCATGTTCCCCCCATGTTTCAGGCTTTCCTCTGGGCAGTCTGGTTTCCTCCCCCAGTCCAAAGACATGCGTTTGTGTGTATGTGTGTGCGTGATTGTGCCCTGTGATGGGTTGGCACCCCGTCTGGGATGTCCCCTGAGCTTTGTGCTCGTGCCCCAGGCTCCCCCGCAACCCCATGTAGGAGAAGCGGTATGGAAGATGGATGGATGATAATAATAATCAGGCTTGATGTGAACAGATTGATTCATAAATTGTTCATAGGAGCAGTTACACAAAAATATGGTATTCGTGAAAATCCAGTAATTTCAGAAAAATAAAAATTGCATGTTGAGTCACTGGAGTAGAGAAGAGGCTCTTATTTCACTTTGAGGTGAACCAAGGTTCCAGCAGCAGTATAAAAATATAATTCATAATCACAAAGTTTCAAAAAGCAACCTTTTTACATTTCGAGATCTGATGACATCTGCAGAGAAAATGACGGACATGTGTATGGGACTAAAATTATCAAATGACCACTGAGTTTGGAAAAAAACAAACAAACAAAAAAAACAAACAAAAACAGTAGGTTGATCTGAAATTTTCTCAGAGGAAGACGGAGAAAAACACAGACATGGCCGATCCAGATGGAAATAAAATCACAGAGGAGCACCTGTAAAATAGGAGATTACCCTACAACCTCATGTAAATTTAATCCTGTCCGAATAGGGCTAATGTGTACTATAGGTTCTGTCATGCTGCCATTCTTATAATTTTCAATTTACTTCTTAAACCCTTAATACTGTTTTCAGTTTTCGAAAAAAAAATGGTTGTAAATTGGAATCAGTTTTCTGATGTACAGTAAAATGATCTCTTTTTGGAAATTGATTTTTACTTGTTAAATGTTTAAGAGGATTATAGTGTTAAATTGCAAAACATTTGAACAGATTCTAGGCTGTTTTTGCTTTACATTACTGCTACGTATACTAACTACCAGACGTTTTGGTCTAATTTATACTCTCATTTAGCTAAACCCCCTGTTATTGCCCAGTCCTTTAATTTTAAAATACATTTTTGCTATAATACTGACACTTCCAACAAATCACTGGAATATATCCTCAACTTTTTTTTTTTTATTTTGTTTGGTAAATTGTTTATCCATAAACAGAAGTTTTCAAACTCACAGCCTACTCGCTCACATTTGTTAACTGAACCTGACTCCTTAAAACTTTTTATTTAACTAATAATAAAAAATGTGCTCACTGTTGTTCTCCTGGAGGTGTTTGTACAGTATCATCTCTGTTTCTTCACTAATGAAAAGAATGACCACAGGAATGTATTTGCATGCTGTAGGTTGTCCCTGCATTTAGGGCGGGTGTGAGTTTTTTAAACGCACCTATCACATGAGAGCATTTTTCGCATTCTCCACTTCAGCCAGTTTGCGAGGTTACCAAGAGCAGTTACGTAACTACGGGGAAACGATATGATTGGTTAGACTGCTTTGGTTGTTTGGAGACGTAGTACTATATCAAACCGTGATTGGTCAGATCCTGCTTTTTTACGTGTTCGTATTTTTGTTCCTGTGTCAAAAACCGCTAGCTTGCTAAATACTGAGGCGTATTAGCCATCAGTGATTAAAAACGCTATCATTACAACAGACACACATTTTTTAATTTTATATTTAACTGTTTAATGGACATTGCTGAGCTCGATAGTAAACTTCTCACGTCGAGAAACTAGCAAGGCCAATAGTGAAGTTAGCGTTAGCCATTTAGCTAGCTGTTTTTCTAGTTGAGCTAGCCGCATCGAGTTTGGCGTTTTTAAAAGAAACAAGGCTTTTATGTGCATTAATTTAACGGGTTGTCATTAATTGGCGTTATGTAGGGCCCTGTCACTGTCCTGGAGCGGTACTAGCTATAGTGTAACTTAATATACAGCTAGCTAACGTTAGCATCCAACCCCACCGGCCGGTGAGCCTCGGAACAAGCTGCTGTTTGGAGTGGATTCAGCTTCACTGTTCTCATTACAGGCGATATGGTAAGCCCACCATGGCCATTTCTACTGGTGTACATAAATAATTTACTCGTGTCTTTTTCTGCCAGCTACATTCCATACTAGCCTGGTAGCCTGGTCAGCTAGCACTAGCTAACTTTCCTAGCTGTAGCGAGCTGAGTGATAAGCGACGTGTTTAATCACACAGCAGATAGCTAGATGATTTAACTCAGGAGGTGTAAGAAGCTACATTTTAAGACTACATCTTGTTTTATTTTATGACTAACGGCTCAGCAGTCAGTCTGCCACACTAGTCTGTTAGCTGTGTGAATTCAGTTTCAAGTCAGAGAACAGTTTGGTTGCACCAGTGGACACAGATGCACAGTGCAGCAGGCTAACTAATCAACTTCATTATTCACGAGAGTCAGTTACTTAGATTATTATTATTATTATTTAACCCTTTCTGTTCATGTCAAAATGACCAGTATTTATTTATTTATTTATTTTTTATTTATTTATTTTTATTTATTTACTTATTCACACATACTTACTTACTTACATTTATTATTTATTTGTTGTTTAAATTGGTACTACGCTAAAAATGTTCTCAACGTGAATCTTTGTGCTTAGCTTCTTTTCTCTCTTGAACATGGAAAAAGGACAAATTTACTGTTAGCGTCTCCAGTGTTGCCAACTCTCTTCAGGAGAAAGTAGCTCGAGAAGTCGCCAGATGACGCCATAGACTAATTTGCATATTAATTGAATAACTGTGTTCATTTGCATATCAGGTAAAGATTAACACACTTCGGACCGTGCTGTTCTACAAAAATTATACACTCCAGGTGTGGTGTGATGTGTGGTGTGGTGACTCCACGGTCTGGAGTGTGTTATTCCGCTTATACCAGGCTGTATGTTTTAAGTTATTAATTAATGAACATGTTGTGCATTTTGATGAGTTATGTGACACAGCAACATGCTAAACAGCGGACAATAGCGAGTAGTGTTAGAAACATGCTAGCCGGCTAACGTTAGTGATAACTCTAATGGTGATGATTACCTTTTAAAATAGTGATTAGTATGGTAAGTGTTATAGATTTAACCAAGTACAATGTCTGTATATTAACTTATCTAAAGCCAATACTGCTGTAAACTAATTTAAAAGTAGAGAAGGAGTGAGTTATGCTGTTCACAGCGTGTGCGGCCATGTTGATTTGACGTCACTCTGTAACTGGGGAAGGAGCTGGGCTACCCCAAGTCGACCAGTTGAAACTGGAAGTTGAGGGTGTGTTTTTGGTGGGTTTTACTGGTCGTAAGCAGCAAATTACAAGTTGCAAATTCACCTCAAACGCAGCAACAGGCTTGTGCAAATGCAACTCAGTAAGGCTTTACACACTGGAGGTGAGTCGACCAATCCTGCGCTCTCAACTCGTATAATCAGCAGCTATGATATGAGCTGGACAGCTGATAACATTACTTTATTTTTCACCAGCCTTTTTTTTTTTTTTTTTTTTTTGGAAAGATGCCTAAAATATTGCCCAATCTAGCCACAAATTTTCCAAGATGGCAACAAATGGGTTGCAGTAGAAGGTCTCTGTGGATCACCTTTTTCTCACCAAGTCACTGGAACATTGTTAAATCACTCAAGTAATACTACTGATTGTATTGTATAGGTGTCCAAGTTGCTAAAACCCAGTAATGTCAGTTAAATGTGAAATTTTCACTCTTATGTAAGATAACTGTAGAAACTATTTCTGAGACATTGAAGAGCCTTTATTGAAATTCTTACTTGCACATGTTGGTCTTCATGACTACACATGACAATGCAGACATGTTCACAGGACAACACAGCTCTTAGCCAATATTCCCACCCTAAGAGAAAGCATTACATTGTGCATGCAGCATATACACAAAAGGCAGACAATCAAAGACAAGCATCCAGCAACACTGTCATACCTCATGCCATATTCCGCAGACACCCTGATCTTAAAACTAGGGCTGGGGCAATTTAAAAAATATGACGAATCAGAACAAAATTGTGCGTGAATATTACTGTATGTATTATGTACCTTAACGTGTATTGTACAGTTCAGTATTCAATATGTTGAGGAAAGTTCCCATTTTTGTCCAGAGGGGGCAACAAAGCATTGGTCACGCAAACTAAAAATTGGAATACAGTGCAAAAATCCTTAAAATTATGACAAGCATTGTATGTTTAGATGTGTTTAATGTGAATTATTCATTTTGCAATAATTACATGTCGCAGTTCCAGGCAAAAATGTTATCTGAATATACAAGGCATTTCTGCCTGCATTATTTAAGATACAACAAGCTGAGGCATTCTGTTCTAGGGAAATTAATCCACAATAGGGTGGTGTGATGCAGCTGACACGAAGTACAACACTTTTTGCACCAGACTTACAAGGCAACAAACACAGTGCTGCCTGTGAGAATTAAGATAATAAATTTGCCATAATAAGCACCAATATGTCAACAAACAACAGCTAGTGTAAGAATGCAAACCCTAAACTGTGGCCCTGTTAATCTAACACTAAATTGTTTAAAGTGCCTGCAATTACAATGCAATTTGTGATACTAAAGGTTTGTGATTAAATAAGCATTTGCCAGTAGTAGCTTAAAAAATACTATATCCATAACTACAATTTCAGTATAACTAAATGGTACAAAACCTGCTTTTTTCTGTCTGGTCAGAATTGTGTGGGCTCTTACGAGGCAGATGGAAGATGCCATTGTGTGGTGTCTCTGTGCTTTAGTCAAGTGTTCATGGACCTCCGTTTGTGCACAGGGGAATTGTCATGCTGGAACATGTTTGGGCCTCTTCACTTCAGTGACAGGAAATTGTAAAGCTACAGCATACAAAGACATCCCATACAATTGTGTGCTTCCAGCTTTGTGGCAACAGTTTGAGGGAAAACCACATCTGGGTTTGATGGTCAGGTGTCCACAAACTTTTGGCCATATAGTGTAAATATAGGGTGAATCCATTAGTCTGCACAAGCTGGTTGCATAATTTGACCCATTCCATCTTATTTGATGTCTACACCAAACAGCATACTTCCTCTCCAGCCATTGACCTGTATCTGCATGATTTTTTTTTTTTTTTTTTTTTTTTTGCATTGCATTGCACTGTTTCCACATGATTGGCTGATTAGATAACTGCATGAATGTACAGTTGTTCCTAATAAAGTGGATGGTGAGTGTATATGCTGAATAAAATTAAGCTATAACTATTTTGCATCTTAACAGTTCTTTATGGAACTAAACAAAGTAAAGAGATTAACTTGCTACCTATTTTAATGCCATAGTATTAAAATTACTAGCATGTCTGGAGATGTCAGAAATAATGTAACATAAGTGAGGCCCCCTTCTGAATTGAAGTGTATAAATAGATGGACGACATGGCATGTCTGTGTCCAAATAACTGTGCACGTCTATACTATGCACATGTAGGTGGAGATAAAAATGACACCCGTACCTCCCCCTATTCCAGCTATCACCAAGCTAGAATGTTCATTCATTTGGAAATGGTCTTGGGCATGAAACTATAGTTCAGACAACCTTCTGGAAATTTTCTTGCTCTCATTGCTGTGCCCACCACTGCACCTGGAAGCAATTTTCATATCACACACCTCTGTCATCTCACTAACTAAGTATCATAAATACAACTTTGTCTGAAAACCAGTTGTGATCTTTTTCTTCATAGCATAGGACGTGGCTGTTTTTGGGGATACAGAGTGAAAGAATTTCACTTCACTTCACAAATTGGGAGAATAATCTCCTCTTAAATTGGGAGTGAAGTGTCTGAAATGTGGGCGTACGATTAGATACCTCTGTTCTTTAGAAAATTATGTTGAGTGTTTTTTGCCAGCTGTATTTTTGAAAGGACATCTTTGATGATAAAAGTTCAGATTATTCAACAGCATTTCTGAAATTTTTTGATAGTTTGATTGGATATCTGTTTGATGTCTGGTAAGGTCCGATAGTGACCCACTTGTATGCTGTACTTGCTCAAGTTTTCCCAAACCTTACATTTTATGGTGTGTCTGTTTTTGTTTGCAGAACTCGAACGTGGAGAACTTGCCTCCCCAAGTTTTGAGACTGGTGTATAAAGAAGTGTCTGCACTGGCAGCAGACCCTCCAGAAGGAATCAAAATTTACCCCAGTGAGGAAGACATCACAGAACTTCACACTGCCATTGAAGGGCCAGGTAGTAATTAATCGTCTTGTCTTGATGTACTCTGTTAAATATAAATATTTGCACATGGTGTGAATATAGAAGAGGTTTAGCATTTGTGTGTTTTATGTTTGCCTTGAACAGAAGGGACTCCATATGCAGGAGGAGTGTTCAGAATGCGTTTAGTCTTGGGGAAGGATTTTCCTGCTGTACCACCCCGGGGCTATTTCCTGACCAAGATTTTTCATCCAAATGTTGGACACAAGGGTGAAATCTGTGTCAATGTACTGAAGAGAGACTGGAAGGCAGAACTTGGCCTCAGGCATGTATTACTGGTAAGTAGTACAGATCACTGTCATTCTGTTATAGCAAGTTTGAAAAAGAATGTATGGTGTTCTCAAGAATAGGGCTGTCATAAATTTTGACTTTGATACTGATGTATGATTCACCACATGAAAACTATATGTAAAAAAATAAATAAATAAATAAAAAAATTGTAAGACTTGTCATGATATGAAAAATATTCAGATTGTTGCAGGATGTTATTGTACTTCTCCGGTATTTGAAAAATAAGTAAATAAGCAATAATTGAAGCAGTGCCTTAATCAGTATATTCTAAAATCACACGATGGAGCCATAGTGATGTTGGATTTGGTGGGGTTGGGGGTAATTCTGGCGTCGGTTCTCCCCAAAAACATGCCTGGCCGTATCTGAGTTCTCTGTATTGTATGACTCCGAACTGCATGATTAAGATAGATATGTCTTGCACCCCGGTCAGCATTGCCCCCAAGTTGAAAGCCAGTAGCTGACCCTAGTGGAAGATAACATTTTAAAAATTACAGTCCTTTTACTCTGCAGTGAAAAGTACTGAAAGTTATATTTCAAGAATTGCATAGTTCACCACACTGTAGTATTGAAAGGGCAACATCCAGCTCTACTCTAGGCATGGATTATTCCAAACAATCCCGTTTGCTTAATATAAAAACCAGGGGTCTCATTTATCAACGTGTCTGTAGAACAAGTTCTAAATCTAAAGAGCCACCCATATGCTCAAGAAAACTGGTGTTTATTACACATGTATACGCACAGCTGTATGCAGTGGCTATTGATAAATCCCACACGTTCTAAAATGGCCATGCTCATTTGCATAAACATACGCCCTCGGATCGCCATATATGATAAACAACTTCCCTTTAAAAAGCACGGTAGCCTGCTCATGGTGCTGCTTGTTACAGACAGCATGGAACATACCAAAAGGTCTAAGATGATGAACTTCCCTGACAATAAAGATACTGTTTCACATGGTAGAATAAAACAATCATTTATTTGGCACTTTTATGAGTAGTTTGTCAAATAAATAAATACTGTTTTTAAAAGACTTTATGAGTACATTCATGCAATCTATTGCCCCAGTTACATTTAGAAACTCTGCAATGGTGTGAAAATTCATCATTTTTGCTGTCTTTTCCACTGCTGGTTTTGGAAATGTAGTGTATTGTGGCATGATTGACATGAATGAAGGTAAGATGCGTCATTATTCAGCTCGTAGTTGGTTGCCAGTGCCGTCTCCAATTTCTCTTTGAAATGTGCCTGTAGCTGAAAACCCTAGAACAGAGATCAACTAAAATTGCCCTGGGCAAACAAAATGGACTGATGAGCCACTCATCACTCAGCATAGATTTTCCAGTGCGCCCTAAAAACACGTTCCTCCCTCCGCAAAGCTGCATAAGCCGAATCTTCCAACAAGACATAATCCCAGTCGATCTTTAGATGCGACTTTTATATGGAATATAAATTAAGATCATATGTGTCATCTGTCTGCATCTTGTGAGCACTGAAATCCATAATTACTCTCTCAGTTATGCTAATAGGATGGACAATGAGTGGTATGGAAGCTTCTCATAATCAGTTTACCTGCTATTTCACTTTTCAACCACTAGGGGTTCCTGCATACGCATGGTCAGGAGTGTGCGCAAAAATATTCGTGTCCTCCCGCATGAACAAAACTTGATAAATCCCATTCAATTCATAGAAACGTGCGTACGCACAGTTTACGCACAAAACTATGCGTAGACCCCTGGCCTTTATTTGTCCAACCTGACCTACAACCATGTCGAGTCTGTTTTTGCAAGATTAAACAGTGACCCACAAATTTTGTTTGAGCTGGATATTGCTGCATTATAAGAAATATCGAAGTACTGAAAGACTAAAGTTTTCTTCACTACATTGGTCTGCTATAGTTTTCTTTGAGCACTTTTAGCCATCAAGTTTGAAAAGGTGGGGCTGATAATGGATGACAGTCTCAAATGATTTCACATGGAACACTGAAGTTATACTAAATCAAATGATATTTCATGATGGTTGAATGAGGAGGATGAGATTTAAAGCTTCTGACTGGAAGCAGGGCTTTAGCCTGTAACTAGTTTATTGAAACCTATTTTGTGTCTGTTTTCAACTTGGAGATGGAATTTGGATACCTATAGTTCATTTTCCAGTTATTTGTTCAGCCACATGGCTCACCCCTGTTATTGCTTGCCACATCTTCAATCCGTTTGCAAATGTTTTCATTGTTTGATGGCTCCCTACAGCTTGCAATTCTCAGGTGACACCGATCAAAATGCTTGAAAATGAACCGTGGCCTGCGAAACTGTGTCAAATTTTGGAGCTGCCTTTTCAAGATCTTTTATTCTCTCTCTTCTCTTCCTCAGACCATTAAATGCTTACTGATCCATCCAAATCCAGAGTCAGCTCTCAATGAAGAGGCCGGAAGGTTACTATTGGAGGACTATGCAGAATATGCCTCACGTGCCCACCTACTGACCGAGATCCATGCTATGGGAGGAAGCTCAGGAGCTCCAGAGCCGGGTGATGGACCACAGCCCAAGAAACACGCAGGAGATCCAAGCAAACGTGCAATTACAGCTGGTGCTGCAAATACAGTTGCTACAGCCAATGGCACAAATAGTAGCAGTGCCAGTGGCACAAACAGTAGCAATAATGCTGGAGTTGCTAAAAAGAAAACTGACAAAAAACGAGCTTTGAGGCGACTATAATAGTGAATAATCCTTTGTTTCTTTCTTTTCTTTTCTTTTTTTTTTTTTTTTTTGTCAGTATAAATATTGAATTGAGACCATATTTTCCTCCTTTTTATGATTTCTGTTCTAGAAAATAACCTCTCCTTTTTTTATTGATTTGTCATTAGCATTCTACATGAATTCTTTTCATAACGGTTTGTTCTATTTAAACTCTGCTCTCAGGTTTCTGACTTTCATGATGACAATGTAGATCACACATGGAAAAGGAAAAGTTTTCAATTTAAGCATGTATTTATGTCCCCTGAAAATCTCATATGTAACCTTTATCACCATGTCAGTATTTTCCCCTTTCCACCCTTTACAGAGGTTAGTTAGAGATAATATCTCGCTGGTAGTTAAACACCTGTCAAGACAGTAAGGCTATTCTGTTTAAAAGCAACACCAGGGCTTTAAAAAGAAAAGCACCAGTTCAGCTAGATATCAGCCAACCTTTCTTATTTGGCCAATAAGAATTTGAGGTAGAAGAGTGCCAGTATGAAATGCATAGGGCACTTTCTAGAAAACCAGCATCGCTCATGCATAAGAATGTTGAGTGAACAAAATTGCTGATTTCACTGATTGCTTTTGGTTAAGTGGAAATGTCCTACCAGGGCTCTTTGTTTAAATTTCAGTAGCACACAATTGCAGGCAAACCATCCTGCCATGCTCAGTGGATTTTAATTAAACATGAACAATAAATGAATTAAATCTCCAGTTGTTTCACAGACACACTTAGAGAGTGAGTAAGCTAATGGTTTATGAAGTGGTCTAATGAGTTCCATCCTGCTTCACTTGCATAGCATGCAAGAAAGTCCAGTGTCCCCCTGTCCATAAGCTGAGTGATTTTAATAGATTTAAATTGAGTGATTTATGGGTGACTCCATGGTTAAATGCCATTCCAGACTAATCTAATTGGTAATATTTATAACAGACAGTAGACATAAAGTGCAGCTTTGTCCCTTCACAATATTCTACAGTTGTGTAGTGTGTTAATAGAGTAAGAAGTTTAAAAATAAATTAGGGAAAGCATAGAATGGGTTAAAATGTGGTCTGAATATATCTTTAAAATGTGCTCATGTCTTTTTCCATGTTTTTATGCTTTTATGTTGTCTGTTCTACACATTTTCCAGTTTAAACCATGTATGTGTTAACAGTTTTTGCTTCTGGCTTTTGTCAGAGATCATGTCCATGATCCAGAAGGGGCAGATCAAGGTCTTACAAATTATTTTTTTATATCTAGAATGAGACAGTCCCTTTGCAATTTAAGAAGCATTTGTGTTTCACAATCATTGTACACTTTTATTTTTAATCCTAAAATGTGACTTGTTTTAAAAATGATCTAGCCGTAATGCCCCTTAAACATGTGTAAATTAGAGCTGAATTCCAACTGTGTTGCTCTTAGCGAGGGAATGTCTCATCTTGTCACTCTTGTTTCGGTGCATTTACGTTCAGTGCACATCCAGCATTGTCCATTTTGTCAACATGGGGGACCTGCGGTTCCCAAGGAAGCTCTCTTTTAATGGCTCTGGGCTCTGCTAAGACCATGCATACGGGTAACCTTTTACCATTTTGTGAGGTTCTGTGTGGGCTTTGGGGCAGTGGTGTCCATTTAAGTTATTTAAATTAAAAATAAAGTATCTTCTGTTACATACCAGTTGTGTTGGACACTATATTCTGTTTTATTTTCCTCTTATTTTTTAAATTGTGTTATACCAGCCCCTGTTTAATTTAATTTTATTTTTTTACCTGAAGGTGTTGATTAATTTTCTATAACAGCACAGCTCTGACAATAGCTCCAGCTGTAATTTGAATGATAGGCTTATATTAATGTGCTCATTCAAATAAATTATCGCTTAGTAACAATTAAATTTAAAGAGATTTGTATGGTGGATGGTCTATAATACACTCTCACACTTTAAAAAAGTTTGATAGCCTTTATTTCAGTAAAGCTGTGTATAAATGTTTTTTTTATTAACTTCCTGGCTTTTGGCAAAGATTATGTTAGCTAGATGAGAAGCCAGTTTAACAAACTTAGCTATAGAAAGCAGTCAGTCTGCATAAAGGTGTTTTAATTGCTAGTTAATTGTGCTTTCCTCTCAGTGATTAATTTGTTGGCTACATGCCATAGTGAAATGGACATAATGCTAATAGATTAAGTTTGTAAAAGGTCTGAATGCCAGCTGTCAGATTACACAAGGCTCAGTTACATGGTACAAATGGTGGTAGACAAAGTTGTAATAATTTAATGCTTTAAAAAAATATTGAATTTTAGCCAACAGAACAAAATTCACTGAAGTTATTACTTCCGCACAGATATAAGAACAATGATCAGTGGAGTCAAGAGGAACAAGGCTTCTGTTTGTCAAATGCCGTGACTCATGCTCACCTCACGAGATAAGACTAGAGAGACTGATGTGGATGATGCTTGCTTTAAGAAAGTGTGTAGACAGGAATATTTCAGTTCAGGAAAGTATGTATTTATCAGAATTTCATCACATGAAAGGTTTTCCCAGGCTATCATACATTGAGCTGATATTTATACGTTGCTTTATGACTTCATGTAATGTACGAGTCTGGCAGATCTGTAAAAGTCCTTTGTCATTGTCCAGATATACTACAATTTATATAAAAAGTTTATACACCCCTGTTAAAATGGCAGGTTTTTGTGATGAAAAAAATGAAACCAAGATAGATCATGTTAGAACTTTTTCCACCCTCAATGTGTAATTACAACATATAAAATTATGTGAAAAACAATCAGAAACATTCTAGGGAAAAATAGGAAAAATAAAAAAATTACTATAACCTGGTTGCATAAGTGTGCACACCCTTATAATTGGGGATGTGGCTGTGCTCACATTCAATCTCATGATCAAAAGTAATTATTATACACTCATCAATGAAATTATTCTGATTAACCCCAAATAAAGATCAGCTGTTTCTGTAGGATTTTCTTCTTGGTTTCATCTGACTGCTGAAGCCATGGTCCACTAAGAGCTTGCAAAGCATGCATAGGATTTCACTTGTCAAATGAAAATGGTTACACAATTGCACTTTTTGACCATATTATAGTAGATATAGATGGAAATATTTTATAATTGCACTATCTGGTATCACCCAGATAAGCTTGGTTCCTCTCAGGGTTTCTTCCTCATATTGTCTCGGGAGTTTTTCCTTGCCACCGTCGCGTAATTTATATCCTGAATTTATATATTTCTGTAAAGCTGCTTTGTGACAATGTCCATTGTTAAAAGAGCTATACAAATAAAATTGAACATGTGGAGAAATTGGGGCACCACAGTGACATTACCAAGAACAGGACGTCCCTCCAAAATTTACTAAAGGACAAGACAAAAACTACCAAGGGAGGCTGCCAAGACTCCAAGGAATATCTGACAAGTACTGATTACTCTCTGCATGTGACAACAATCTCTCGTATTCTTCACATGTCTGGGCTATGGGGTAGGGTGGCTAGACAGAAGCCCTTTCTCACAAAAAACATCCAAGCTCAACTAAATCACCCCAAACCATGTGGAAAAATGTGTCTGATGAGACAAATTCCAAAAGGAGTAATGGACTTATTCCATAATTCCAAAAAGTATGTTTGGCACATAAAAAAGGAAAACCATCAAAAGAAAACCATACCCATGGTGAAGCATGGTGGTGGTTGCATCGTGCTTTAGGGCTGCTTTTGTTTGGCTGGAACTGGAGCCTTAATCAAGGTGGAGGGAATCCTGAATAGCTACAAATACCAGTTGATTTTATTGCAAAACCTTCAGGTGTGTGCTAGTAAGCTGAAGATGAAAAGGAATTTCACCTTTCAGCATGACAATGACCCAAAGCATACAACCAAATCAACAAAAGAATGGCTTACAAAAAGAAGATCAATGTTTCTGAATGACCCAGCCAGAGCGCAGACCTGAATCCAAGTAAAAATCTGTGGGGAGACCTGAAGCGGGCTGTGCACAGGAGATGCCCTTATAATTTTATGGATCTAGAATGTTTTTGAAACAAAGAGAAAATATTGTCAAGATAAAATAAGTCAAGATGTGCCATGCTGATAGACTCTTAGCCAAAAAGACTGAGTGGTGGAATAAAATCAAAAGGTGCTTCAACAAAGTATTAGTTTAGGGATGTGCTCACTTATGCAACTAGGTTATTGTAAGTTTTTTATTTTTACTATTTTTCCCTAAAATGTTTCTTATTGTTTTTCACTTAATTTTTATACGTTATAATTTCACATTGAGGGTGGAAAAAGTTCTGACATGATTTATTTTGGTTTAATTTTTTTACATCACAAAAACCTGCCATTTTAACAGGGTGTGTGTAGACTTTTTACATCCACTGTATATTTATTTCAGTCATTTCAAAATGTATAGTCTAAATATGCAGGTTGGACAAGTAGATTTGATTTGTTATTAAAATTTGTTTGATTTTCATTTATTTTTTATAGGTAGCCTTAAATGAGAAGGCTTAGTCAGTAAACAATGGAAGGAGTTGTGAAGCTTCCACAAAACATCTGTACTGCAAAGCATACAATAACTATTAAATATTCAATTTCATCTAATTACAATGCAAACAAGAAAATATGAACAAAAACCACCTGAAATACAAATGACCTCAGTGTTATCTTAAAAAAGAAGCTCACTCTTAAATTCTACCATATGACAGCTTACTGAGACACCAGACTGTAGGCTGCACCTGACACAGCTGGGGTCGAAATGTTAATCAGTAGGATTATACCTCATTAATGTATGCTTTTTCCTAAAAATAGGTGATTTTACAGTGCTGAACATCCATCAGTCAGGCATCCCTCAATCTGCCTTCATTTTCACCACAATTTAAAAATGGCTTACTCCTATACGACTATTGTGCTAGTAATGAGAATTAATTCTGTGCTTGTCCTGTTCAGTACTTTGTTGCAAACCATCTGGAGAGGATAAGTATCTGTAGGCTGTGACCCAAAGACATCAACAGATGCTGGGAATTTTCCTGGCTGATACCCTGCCAGGACTGCAATACAGCCATTTTTGACTGCTGCTCATTCCTGGGGCATTTAGCTTTTAGTTTTGTGAAATGCTGGCTCATTCTGGACTCATTTTGAGTGAAGATCAGTCTTCATTTTAGGGCTGAAAAGCTGCATAACTGCTATAGAGGTATCTTTCAGATGCAGTCACATCTATTGAGCTTATGCAAAATACAGCACTACCCTTCATGCTTTTTAGCAAACAGGCTTTTCTGTTCCTGACATGTATTAATGGTTTGTATCCTGTGGTTTAAAACACTGTCATCATACTAGTGTATTAACATTTTGTCTATCTTTTTAAATGATTGTGTTTATTCAGTCTCATACTTCTGCTTTACTTAGACGTTTCTCTGATCCTCATGTTGTGAAGCAGCAGCAGACTGAAGCACCCCATATATCACATATGCTAATAAACTCTAGATATTTTGTTAGCTGTACTGTGTGTAAGTTAATGATGCAGTGACAGAGCTGACCAACCAATTGTCTAGTTACTTTAGGCTTGTAAAATGGAAGAACTAAAAAAGGACTGTACTGTTGCCCCACCTGATATGGATGCAGCATGCTGGAGTGCCATAGTACAATTCTTTATGTATTGTTTATGCAAAGTATTCTCTTCTTTTTGGCCATTTAAAAATGACAGGGTAAATGATAGCAAGTGGATAAAATACATTAATGCATAATTTCCCCACCACAATACATGCTAACTAGTTTAGCCAAGTTATCAGGTCTCCACTATATACAGCTTCAGCACAAAGTGACTAATGAACCATGCTGCAAAACTTGTCTATGACTATGTATTGGAGATTTTTCCAAGTGGAACCACGATGGTCAATATCAGCTTCGATGACGTCTGGCTGTACAAATTGCGTGCTGGGTGATGACGTGCAGCCCATAGCACTGAATGCAGTCTTTCACAAGGCACAGGTCAGGAAGGACCTCACTGTCCCACAGTGTAAGAACTGTGAGAGTGTTAAAGGAGGTTATAAGAACATGGCAGGCACCTTAGCTAACATGATGGGGTCCAAGCAGATTGGCCT
Organism: Pangasianodon hypophthalmus; assembly: GCF_027358585.1. NCBI lineage: Eukaryota > Metazoa > Chordata > Actinopteri > Siluriformes > Pangasiidae > Pangasianodon > Pangasianodon hypophthalmus. The sequence goes on from NC_069710.1 coordinate 23,133,949, forward strand.
AGGCCACTTGTCTGGCATTGACACTTATATTGTTTTGCTGGTGGTTTTATTGGATGAAGCACAAAAAAAAATTAGGCAACCTATTTTTTTTTAGAATAGGTTTGGTATCGATGTTTATTTAAAAAAAATTCTATTTCCAGACATGTTTGTATGTCAGCAAAGAAAGTAACATATTATTTAACAGACCACTTCTCAGACAAAAAAACATAATGCAGGCTGCTGGGTTTTGCAAAAAAAAAAAAAGGCAAATGCAACAGTCAGAGTCTCCAGAAGAACTGTGGCAAATTTTCCAAGGTGCTCAGTAAAATTTACCAGCTAATTTCCTTATAAAACGGCACAAATTGTACTTGGGACTAATAATTTTGTTTTTAAAAAGCAAAGGGTTGTCCCACCAAATACTGACATTGTTTAGTTTATTGCTGTTTACTACTCTTTATAGTAATTATATGTGTAATATGTGTAACTGAAGGCATCTTTGCTTTACAGCATTTCTTTGCATGTGCCTAAGTCTTTTGCACAGTACTGTATGCTACCCAAGCTCTGAATGCAGATGCACTGATTTTTACTATATTGCCTTGTGAATGGCAATTTTTTTTTACCCATTTTTTTGCTTGCATTGGAATGATTGCTACAGAGCTGAACGAATCCTTACTGCTAGCTGTGAGACACCTTGCCCAGGACATAGTGTTGCTCTCTGCTAATCTGATTTATGCAAGGTGCCAAGTGTGATTGGCACAGTGCACATTGATGGACACGTAAATCAACCTTGCCAAATCTGCCTTGCTTGCTCTTTGGGCCTTCAGCCAAAGAAGATCTTGAGAGAAGAGTGGAGGTTTCAGAAAGTAGAAACCAGCATAGCCAAATGGACCAATCTTGTGGTGCCCTCAATTCACCACTGTAAAGCTCCTTAACACTGAAATAGGCCACATGATTCATTAGTGGGAAGTCACACTATACGCCCAAAAGTATGTGGACATCTGACCATCACACTCGTATGTGCTTGTTGAAAACCCCATTCCAGTTTTAGTTCATTCTTTGCTGTTATAATAACCTCCACTCTTCTGGGAAGGCTTTCCACTAGATTTTAGAGCATGGCTGTTGGGATTTGTGCTCATTCAGCCACAAGAACAATAGTGAGGTCAGCCACTGATGTCGGGCAAGAAGGTCTGGGGTGCAGTCAGTGTTCCAGTTCATCCAAAAGGTGTTCAGTGGGGTTGAGGTCAGGGCTTTGTGCAGGTCACTCGAGTTCTTCCACTCTAACCTTGGCAAATCATGTTTTCATGGACCTCACTTTGTGCACAGGGGCATTATCATGAAGGAACAGGTTTGGGCTCCTTAGTTCCAGTGAAGGGAATTTGCAATTCTACAGCATACAAAGACATTCTATACAATTTTGTGCTTCAAACTTTGTGGCAACAGTCTGGAGAAGGCTCACATATGGGTGTGATGGTGTCTGTAACCTTTTGGCCATATAGTGTAGATTCATTGAGAAAGCTAACCACCCCGTGATTCTGATGCCTCATTGTATTTTTAAGCAAACTGATAGATGTAATCCCTTTAACTACCAAATATTTGGGATGACTATTTAACTAAATAATGAAAAAAAATTAAATAAAATTACATTTTCAAAATGTAGCCACAAGACAGAACTGAGAAATTGCTTTCAAGTGGTCCCCTATATTTGTCCAAACTGACTTAAATGAAAGTGCATCAACTAGTATTATGACATAGGCTACTGACACTACTGTTTCTTCAATGCTAAATTGTGATACAACTTACTCAGTTCATTTGTTTGTACTCCAGTAATGTATTTGATAAAGCATTGACTCGATTGATTAGTAAAAGATTTTTCTGCTGAGATGAGTGGGGCCCAAAATCAGCTTTCATCAGGTAGCACTGGTATTCCCATTTCAGAAAGCGAGAAGCATCTTGCTAACAAAAAATTCAGAAGTATCCACCAGTGTTTGGGCACGAATACAGTATACAAATGCTGTCTTCAAAACATGTGACGTAAAAGTGAAGTCATGGAGTTGCAGTGTTACAGATGTATCTGTTGCCTGGGTGATTGCTCAATTGGAGTGCCATTTGTTTCACACTGATAGGTAAAAAAGATTTTAAACATAAGTGTCCCTCACAACAGTCTATTTAAATGTTTCAGGTAAATAACTTAAAACATTAATAAAATGTATCTATAGCACTTAGAAAACAATATTATTGCCTGTCCTAGCCCTCTACAGCTACATGTTACCTTGAAATATAATCAACAGAATACTGAAAATTGTATTCCTTATATAGTTATTGTGGGACTCCATTTAACATTTCATGCTTGAAACATTTTTGACATGTTAATTGTGTCCCACAACATTCACCCCATGGAATATTTGGAATTTGATTCAGGATGTTGAATAGGGTTTTCTAAGTTTTTTTCTTTATTTTCAATAATATTGTGGTATTGTCATATTGTGAAAGTAGCCTACAGCCCTCTTACACAAATTATAAATGAATAGTACATTAATAATTTTAAAAAGTAAATTGTTACAATGTCCTCATGCCATGGATGCTAGGTAAACATATTTTGTGTATATGCTAATTATATGGTAAGGACTTTTTTTAATCCTGTGACTCATTTAAGAGCAAACCCCAGCTATTGGAACATTGAGACTGAGTTATCATGTAACATGTATATATATATATATATATATGAATCTAATTCCAAATCAGCTATGATTGTGGTGATGCAAGAACTCACTAAGTAATAAAAAAAAATTATATATACATATATTCCAGTGTGTGTGTGTGTGTGTGTGTGTGTGTGTGTGTATTTCTTACATCATATATAGTTCTTGCATCATCACAATCATAGCAGCTGATCTGGAACTGACACTTATTTTTGAACACTTTGTTGCAGCTGCCAGCAAAACTTTTTAAAATATTTTCTCGATAAAATGTTTGAAATTAGCTGTGAAAGTTTAAGTGGCAGCTCTTACCGCGAAAACACAGCAGTACAATCCATTTTACAGAATAGGGGAAATATTCATGATGATTTGAATACGATGAATATGCCTTCTTTTTTTTTTTGATCGTCTGGACCTATTTCAAACGGGTTTATTCTGCATGTTTATTCTGCCAGTGGTTTGTTAAACCTTCCTGGGCCCCTCACACGTCCTGAGCACAGGACATTCCCTGGTTGTCCTACAGATCACTGGGGCTGCTATACGGTGTGTGTGTGTGTGTGTGTGTGTGTGTGTGTGTGTGTGTGTGTGTGTGAGACCTGTCCCAGTGCATGCGTGAGATTGAAAGGAATGCAATCAAGGGAGAAAAAAGCAGAAAAATGGAGGAAATAGGGGAAGAAGAAAATGGAGCGTCCCACCGGGAAAACTCCCAGAATTCCCTTGGATAAATAGGGTCTAGAGCTGCCTATGGATTGGCCCGTGACTTTGATGAACAATAAGGACCACTGTCACTGGAATCTGTTAGGATTTAGTTGAGGTATCACAAGCCCAGGACTGGGGAACTGTAATCTCTGAAGCATGCTTTCCGCTAATGCTTTGATTTGAAACACCACCGACAGACAAGGGAATCAGTTATTTCAGTAAACAGTTTATTTATTGACCCATCTAATGGACAGCTCGCCGCTGTAGTGATGTTAAAACACCAATCTCAGCAGCCCCTTCATTTATTTATGCTATAGCGAGGCAGCCTGGTTTTGCCATCAGCCAAAAAGAAAAAGATGGTGAGATTATTTTGCGACTTTTCGGTTGTGTTCTCCAGCTCGGTTTTCTGTGGCGTGCTGATCTCTAGAGTGTGTGATCGCAGGCTGTAATTTGAGGCGCTTAGAAACGGCTGAGCGCTTTCTCTGTGCGCGCGCGCGCGCGTGTGTGTGTGTGAGAGAGAGAGAGAGAGAGAGAGAGGCCCGAACAGCGGCCCACCCACCTGTATAGGAATAGCAGACTAGCGCACTGCCTAATTACTGTCTGTGGGAAGCAGAAACTCAGACTGGGGGAGGGTTTTGCCTTAACGACACAGAAATCGAAGGATTCTGAGGCCCTGAATTAATAAAAACGTGTCGTTCATATTGGCAAAAAAAAAAAAAAAAAAACTGTGAGGAAGAAAGAGTGGAAAGGGCGCAGAAGCGGCGCACGAGCCTCTCAGTGACCTGAGCGGACCTGAGTGAGAGCAGCACACACAGCAACAAGGCTGCTGTTTCTCCGCGCTGTGGTGTAGCTCTGCTCTGCTGTGGCTACCAAAAACCTTATTACTGTTTTTCTGTTTGTTTGTTTGTTTGTTCTTTTAAACCGAGACCTCAAACTGCACGATTTATTGTCTAATCTTCTGCTCAGAGACGTCTCTGCTGAAACAAAACAAAACAATAGAAACCCTCATAGAATTTGTAATGGTTTTAATGGTTATAATGGGAATTTTACTGGTTTTAATGGAAACTGGAATGGTCCCTGTGGGTCTCTAGTAATTTGTTGCCTTCTATTGGTGGCATGTTTTATCTAGTGGATACCATTAAGGACCAATAATGGTAATGGATTTAATGGTTAGCTGATGGTTTGTAATGGTATTTCTAGTGGAAACCAGTAGAATTTCTGTGATTTTTGTTTTCCAGCAGGGGTGTGTGGGAGTGCGCGCGCGCGCGCGTGTGTGTGAGCGTGCTGGTTACGTGGAGAGGAAGTCACAACTTCATGTGTCATTCATTCATTTGCATTTGCAGTGATTTTCCAACTTTCTGCACTATGTGCGCAAACTGGTTCAAGCGTTGTCCGTCTATTTCCGCTCAGTCGTGCGCTGTCCGTGGTGCTGAATGTGCTCCTGCATGACTGAAGCGGCACTGAGGCTGTATTTCATCATAATTCAGGTTTACTGAATCTTATGACATTTATTTGTGATGTCATGTAACAGCAAGCGAACCAATCATCACGTTTCTGCTGAATCTTGGTCTTATAATATCACAAATCTGGACAACTTCTGTATTTACAATCCTTAAAGGGCTTTGGTAATTCTAGTTATAGTTATATATTGTTCATTTAGGTTGCACAGATCTGTCACCTTCACCAAAGTGCAATAGCTGCTGCAAGCTTTGCACTTGTGCTTTTGCAGGCTGTTTGGTGGACATTACAAAAACTTCTTAAAAACATGATTTTAAGGATGAATAAATGAGCTGACACTTTTAGCTTATTTCAGTATAAATGATCCTCTCTGCATGCGATTCGCTAAGGAATATTTGCAGCCTGTTCTGCTGTGATAGTGATGGTAGCGTTGTTATGGCGCATATTACATCAAATTACATGACATTTTTTTTTTTTTTTTTTAAATAAACATCATGGCCACTTGGATGTTTGCTTGCTGTGGTTTGGGAAGAGGAAAGCACGACGCGAGACGCTAGTGACTATCATGTCGTGCAACTAAACAGGGTATTTGTCCTCTCCATGTTAAGAAAATAGTCTCTTGATTATAGGTATAGATTATTTATTTCTTTACTGTCCAGGTTCTCCATCACCCCGAGACGGTCACCAGTGAAATGACACCGTTGCTGTGGCAACCGAGCCTCCCTTCCCTCCCCCCTTCCCCCAACTGCTTTGCTAGCCATATTCTCGGAAAGGAAAAAAAAAAAAAAAAAAAAAAAAAAAAGCGCGAGAGATAGGAAAGAGGCAAAACGGTGCAGAAGCGGTTTATCGAGCATTCAGTGCGCGCGCCATGAAAGCTAATTAAACGGGAGCTGTGGAAGAGCAGCAGCGCTTCATTCCGCCACTGCTCCTGTGGAACGGTCCACACTGCACAGCCGCGCTGCGTCGAGCTAACGCCACCTGAAGGAGCAGCTACCACTCAGCGACAAAAACAGTGTTAAAGCGCGTCAGCAGTTTTCATCCACGACTCAAACTGCGTTATTTTGCCTTTTCTTAAATCAGCCGAGGAAACAATGTGGAGCTTTTTTCACTCGGAATACCTTCGCAGTGCCATAACAGACTTCATGTAAAAAAAAAAAAAAAAAAACATAAAAAAAAAACAGTTAAGGCTTTCGAGCTAAGTTTAAAATCGCCTGGCAGGAATGTGTCCAGGCGACATTTCAGCCTTCATCATTCAGCACGAACATGGAGGCAGCTATGCTCGGTAGATAAGAAGGAAACCGTGTCGTAAACAGGTGAGCACAACTGTTTTTTCCCCCATTACAAGTTTTATTAGCATGTGTAAAAAAAAAATGGGAGTGCGTCGTGATATCAGGGTTAAATGCACTGTAATGCTGAGGAACGCAGTGCGAGGAGCTTCAGCAGCTCTCCATAGAGAGAACATAACTCAGGTAAGTCAGCAAGTTAGCCTTTCCATTTTTCATCTTTTTCTGCCATCACATCAAAGGACTTTTTTTTTTTTTCTGTCCCTGAGTTTTACTTCATTTCTCCCTATCACTACAGCAACCATTATTCCCTCAGGGTGTAGTAAGGTGTTGAGAACCAGAATGCTGTTGATCAGGCTTTTTTTGTTCCAGCATGCAGAGAAGCTATGAAGAATCCAGACATGCATGTAAAAGTGTAGTGAAGCTGCAGCAGCCACTTTATCCACACATGCATTGACGCCGACGCAGGCGGCCATTCAGTGCAGCCTCACTGGCTCTCATACCCACCTACTCGCCCAGTACTATATGCTCAGTGCTACTGCACAGCCAGTATAAGACATGTATAACGACTAATCAGTTCTTTTCACTTAGGTAGAGCCATCTGTGAGAGCAGAAATGGATGATGTTCACATCACTGCAGAGAAAGCTGTTCTGCTCAGTTCTGCACTCACACTGCACTCGTGCTTCGTGCCTGTGGAGCTGCATGTCTCACTGACTGTTGAATGTGTCAGCTGTGTGCTATGTGTCTGTATAAAATCTACGAAAAACTACCTGCACTCTTTCTCTTTCTACACACCCAAATTGCGAGCGTTAAATTGTCCCCTACAGTGTACATTAAAGAAAGGTGAGGCCACATTGGTAATGCTGTAGGTGTTCGTTTTGTGCACTAAGGGAAAAGTTGTGGAATTTTGCTCTGCACCTTTGTGTCTTAAGGAAATGTTTATGTTAGGCCTGTCCAGTGCAAAAGAAAGGAGAAACCACCATCTGGCAAACATTTCCTGACCTAAACGTTCTCTGCCTGTCTCTCTCTCTCTCACACACACACACGCATGCACACACTCATACACACGCACACAGACACACACACAAACACAGACTCATGCTGTCCTACATAATTTGCGCCACTGCCCTCTACTCCCACCAGATGAAGAGTTATCCCACATCAATGCCAGTCAAGTGTAGACAGCGTGATTCACTCAACCCTTGCTTCTGCAATGTCTAACAGTCAATGTATTTGATCTCTTATGTAATCCAATCAGACAGATCCTTATCCATATATTTCTATGGAAATGAGTCCACAAATGTTTCTGAAAGGGTTTTATACAAACGAGCTCATGGCGTGAAATAATTCTGCCATTTGGGCGATGAACTGAGTGGTGCGATAAGGGACACTGAATGCCAAGCAACCCATTTGCAAATCTCCCTGTGACTGCACTGGTGGGGTGAACCTAATGTCACTGCTGGAGTGTCAAAGAAGATGACATCTGTTGGGGACTAACTAACGAAATCTTGCATATTATGCAAGGACCAATAACATTACATCCATGCAGAGCTGAAAAAAAGCAGTGGTGCTGTGCAAAAAATGGGGAAGAGTGTTTCTTCCAAAAGGAAAGACGCCTCAGAGGGGAAACAAAGGTCTTCTTGTCCTCTCTGTCATTCTCTTTCTCCCTCTTTCCCTTCACACAAGTATGAACTGCTGCAGTGCTATTCTGAGAGAGAGCTAGCTGCCTCAACCCACGCACTGAATATCATAAAGAGAGAGAGAGAGAGAGAGAGAGAGAGAGAAATTGAGGGTGGGAGCAATGGAGAGAAAAAGGAGAGAATGTCCAAAACAGATGTGCTGTTTAGTAGATTGGAATAAAGAGAACACCAACATTTCACACCACTGCAGTGGAATCTGATGGTCTGATTGTCGCTCCTTGATAAACTCAGCAGTCAGAGTGTTCTGGAAACTCTTTGTCAATGCGCCACGTCTTCAGTGGCACATCTCTCTCAAATCGCCCACAGTCTCTTGCTGACGGGTACTGTGCTTAAGAAAGGCTAATCCAGTTTACAGAGAAGGGTGAACTGTTCCACATAGCTTCTAAGGTGTTGAAATGGCCTACGCATTTTAGCGCCATTTCTCTGTGCTGTATTCTTCATGTGAAAAAAACAGGATTTCAGGGGTATCATTGACTATGTTTTTTTTTTTTTCTAAAAACCGTAAATGGATTACATACATGACAGGTGTTCACTTACATGTCATAAACTAAATACTGTATGTATAGTATATTGTGCACCGAATACTTAGGTGTGAACAGTTTATGCATTAGATTAATGCTTAAATTGAAGCATTTAAGTTGTGCACATCCAATTGTGCTATCTTTGATTTCAGTGGATCAGTGGAATCAGTTGTTGAATTGATAGAGCACTACAACACTAATTTAGAATGAGAATGAAATAAAATGGCAGCCCTGCATAAATGTCAGTGATACACAGCAAAATATCCTCAACAGTTTAGTCATTAGGAAGTACATGTATAAATGTAGCTGTGAATTACAGTAGACAAAGACCAGGTTTATCTCCAGATTGATAAATACGATGAAAAGACAAGCTTCTCAAATGTAGTTTTAGCGAAATACAAATACAGAGGAAGTCAATAAGGGTTCTAAATTGCGTTTGTGTTTTGATTAAGTAAGTGAAGTCAGTAGTGACGAATAAATTAAAAGCAAAGCAGATTTAAATTCTCATGTGAGCCGTTTCTTTATTAGCACATTGGATTAGATTAAATGTGAGTGCCTGTGTTCAGATCAGCATTGTATATGAGAGATCAGTTTTCCACTGAGTGTTGCAATGGAATAAAAAATATGCAGACATATTGGGACATTATGTACTATTACATTAACTCTTTACATACAGATAGTTTCACAGTTTCACAGGAATAAAGTCTAAAAGTTCCCAACAGGATTCCATTATTAAAAAATGGCATTTAAACATAATGTGTAAGTGTAAATAAACCCCAGTTGCATCTAAAGATTACCTTTGCAGAAAATAGTTTATGACAGACTGTAAGCATTAATGAAGCACTTCATCTAAATTCAAGTTTTAAAACATGCTACACTTGAAAGGACAGAATAACATTATTTACACTGATGGTTATTTTCAACCACCACCACTTATCCTATGGCGGCTGAATGGATCACAAAGCCTAAAATAGTTTGGGCTATTTAATAAGAGAGCATGTGTTCTCCGTTTGGGCCACTTCATCGATAGTTGGAATATCTGACTACTAAATGGACAGCATTGTTGAGTGCACAGACGTTTGTGAATCAGGGACGAATAGGGCAAAAAGAGCAGCGCTTGTCCATGGAGTTTGCCTGTTTTGCTCTGTGAAATGCTGGATAAATAGTGTGACCCTTTGTGTGAACCTTTGTTTAGATTTGAGTGCCTTGTTTGTGTGAAAGTGTTTAGGATTTGTGACTAATGACACAACGAATGGGAAGAATTACTGAAATAGACACACACACGCATATACATACATATATATATATATATATATATATATATATATATATATATATATATATATATATATATATATATGATTTTAAATGATCACAATAATAATAACAATGCCGTTAGCACTGTTGCCTCGCACCTACAGGGCCTGCGTGCGCAGATTTTGCATGTTCTCCCCGTGCTTCGGGGGTTTCCTCCGGTTCCTCCGGTTTCCTCCCCCAGTCTAAAGACATGCGGTGTAGGCTGACTGGCATTTTCCGTAAATTGCCCACAGTGTGTGAATAGGTGTGTGAACGTGTGTGTGTGTGTGTGTGTGTGTGTGATTGTGTGATGAGCTGGCACCTCGTCCAGGGTGTCCCTCGCCTTGTGCCCCGAGTTCCCTGGGATAGGCTCCAGGCACCCCAGTGATCCTGTGTAGGATAAGTGGTACTGAAAATGGATGGATGGATGAAATGCTACTGTTCTGCTGCTAATTTGTCAGCAAACCTACATATCATTTATTGTAAAAAAACGTAGAAAGAAGTGACATGATTATTTTATCATGTTTATCATGTTGCCCACCCCCATATATATATATATACACTACATTTTATATATTATTATTATACATAAAGAATAATTAGAGGCAAATGACAAGCTGAACTTCATCACTCTGCCTAAGCAATGAGATAAGAGTGGCTCAGAATGACAAGAGTGCAATTGGTAGGGATGGCTTAATTAAATTGCGACAATTAAACAGCAATAAAGAAATGAATACAGAAGAGATAAAACAAAAGCACTGTGTGTCTGTAGCAGCACCTGCATGTGCATTCCTCATTTTTTGGCAAAAACCGTGCACCCATTCACACACCAGCTGTGTAGAAGTGCGTATGGTTATGTGCTTTATTTCATTGCATGTGTTGCAGAATTTTAGTCCATTGTGGATTGTTTTGGTCTGTGGCTTAAACGTGTTTTGCAGTTGCTCGGTACCTGCTGCATGAACATACCGTGCTGTATACTATGTGTGCATGTGTGTGCTGGTAAGCGGTGTCACAGAAAGCTCTCCATTCTCTGCCACCCACTCGCTGAACTCCCACACACTTGCACTTCACCATCACCACACACAGAGCTTTTCTGCCATACCTCTGGCTCTATTTGTTCCTGCTGCATTTATCTTACTCGCTCTTATTCCTCTGTTCTCTGTTTTGTCTTCCTTCATCATTTTCTGCCCTGAAAATGCAAAAAAAAAAATCAGATACAATTTAGACATCTCAGGAGTAGCAAAAACTCTCTCTCTCTTGCTCTTTCTCTCTTTTTTCACACACATGCACACGCACAGCGCATAAACATACTGACACATATAATAATGCACCCACAAACAGCTTCATCATGTGCCTTATGAAAGGAATTGATCACTGCTTGTTCAGATCATCGCTACTATTCAGACCTCTCAATGCCTCTGACTCACACTGGCACATAGTAACACATTAAACAAACCGCCATTACCCTTCCCTGCACCATGCAGCACAACTATTATGCACCATTCCTTTTCTTGTCTCCAAGCGTATGCTGGAATTTACCCCTGCAATGTTTGTGATATAGTCTTCAGGATAATCAACTGAACACCAATTATCCTTAATGGGCTTTGAAATGCTTGAAAGGCTTTCATAAAGCATGCATTACCATTTTTCTGCTTATGAATTTAGCAAGGAACAAATGCATCTGTTGCTTTGCTTGTTGAATCTGTTAATTAGCCATTAATATACCTAATGTTCTATTACTATTGTGCAGTATACCTACACTGTATTTGGCTATGGTTGTGCAGTGAAAATATGGCCACGATCCATGGTCTTGCATCAAAGCCTGTATTTATATATTGTATGTATGTATGTATGTATGTATGTATGTCTAGGATGTGTCTGTTATCAACGTATTTCTTCTGTATTTCAGAAGCTCGTCACTCCTCCCTGAGAAAACAGCAATGCTGATAAGGATCGTCAGATTCTAAAGCCAACCAGTCGGAATTCAAAAGGACTGAAGATTGGGATTTCAGTGTTGTTTTTCTGTTTACATGCGTCAGATGTTTCTAAAGGTTCCTTTTTCTTGCTGAAGACGTGGCTCAACAAATCTGCTGTTGTACCCAAACCAAGTGCCGCTTTCAAATACAGTGACATTCTTCAGACAATTCAAGTGAGAGAATCAACATTTGAAAGGCATTTTCTTCATTTTTCCCGTTTCTTTTAAAAATAAGTGAAATAAGTGTTTACTTCTTTTTTTTTTTTTTTTTTTTTTTTTTTACATTTTTTAAATAAGCAGTACTTAAAATCACATTTCAACAGCAGATATCTGTAAACTACTAAGTAAGGAATTATTATGTGTAAATTGTTTAAGTAAGAAATAGTTGACCTCTTAGAGATAAAGGGATTCATATGTTTTATTTCATCCACACAACTGCACCCTTTCACACGATTAGTAGAAGCACCATTTTTGGAATAAGCAGGTAAAAATGTGTGCTGTTCTGCTCTGAGCGGAAAAGCATTGGTTAGATGTCTAGTGAGTAAAGCCTTTGAAGGGCTGTGCAGTCAAAATGATTCCCCATCACACTGACCTTAACCATTCCAAAGATTTCACCACCATAAGTAGTCCTCTAAAGACGTAAACCTATATTAGTGTTAGTTTATTAATATTATCTCAACAATATAGTTGGTTCTTAAACTGTTTTAAATGATTAAAAGAAAATTGCATTCAGGGAGTATTACGGGTCAGGGAAATTCCTAATGACATAAGTGCCACTGTTGACTATAAAGAGTGCCCAAATAGAAGTCATACAGAAGACAAAAAAAGACAGTGCATTAGTTTACATTTTATGGTGTTTACAGTTGTCCTTTGCTTCTAAGCAAAATCATCTTAATAAGTGCCAAAACAAGGAGAACATATTACACACTAACTTGTGCTAAATGGACATGCATACATGTATTAACTAAAAAGCCTTTTAAAAGCATAACTTTACCTAACCAGTGTTTGTTTAATAAGGGAAGCCATTTTATTCTTGAGACATAAACCCACTTTAGCTTGTTTTAAAGCAAATTTTTAAGATAAGGTGAGAAGTGAGTGTCTCTCAGTTTACTTTGCCTCAAGGGAGAACCATTAGGCCAGTTTCTCAGGCTTCCTTTGTTCTGTTGAAGAAATGAGGATCTGAGTTTCCCTGGAGTCTGAGACTACATTATCATCACTGCCCCCCTCCCCCGAATTTTCTCCCAGAACATTGCACAGTGCCCTTTTTTTTTATAGACGTTTAAACAAACATTTTATGTTGGAAGCCCATGACTTACATTTTTACATGCGGTGTCAAGGACTGGGGTTTTAAAGGAGGATTCTGCACTGAACAGTGGGTTGAGTCAGCAAGAGAAAATAGTTGTGTTAGTCACATAAAGATGATGGCCACCTCAGGAGCCCGAACGCGTGTCATCCTCCTCTTCCTGTTAATCGCTGCTCCACTTAACACGTCCTCAGCCAGTGTGTCGGATCCCTCTAAAAACAGAAATGCACCGATCAGACCCACCAACACCCCGACCACCAGCCCCAGGCCCAGTAGCTGGGGATTCTTACTACTGCAGTCCAGAGGTGGAGGAAATGGGAGAGGAAATGGGCGAGGGAAGGGGTCGACGGGATGGCCAGAGACACCACCCAGACCACAGGCTCAAGTCATGCTTTCTAAAAATGCCACAGCTGACGCCCTGGGACCTCCGCTTGGAGCAGCACAGGTGGCCCCACCTCCACGCAAACTGGTGGAAGTAGATGTGTGCCGTGGTTACTATGATGTCATGGGCCAGTATGACCTTACTTTCAACTGCTCTAAGGATGACTTTATCTACTGCTGCGGCACATGCCACTACCGCTTTTGCTGTCCAGACCGCTCCCGTCGGCTCGACCAGAACATCTGCCATAACTACCACTCACCAGTATGGGCCAACACAGCGCCACCGGGGACAAAACCGCCCCATCACCTCACTGACCCTGACCTCAGTCGCATCGAGCAGAGCAACAATACCATATATGTCATTGGTGGAGTAATCTCTTTCACTGTTGCTGTGGCTGTGGCCATCAAGGTGGCCTTTAACAAGGCCTCACGGCAGGCACGCAACAGGGAGCTCAATATGCCCAGGTAAGAAAAGACAGCTATACTTAATTTAAGGAATCAAGCGAGTATGTCAACATACCTGTAATCTGAACTGTTTACTTCCTTTGATCTTCTGTCTGTGCTCTCAGAGCTCTGGTGGACATGCTGCGCCACCAGTCTAGCCCAGTCCAACAGGGAGAAAGGAACAACAGTGTCGCCCTGGGCAGTGGAGGAGGAGAGGGCACTCTTGGGAGGCCTCCTAAAAACCTGTACCCTACTCTACAGAGCAAAGACAACCGATGTGAGACAAGTGACCAGATACAGATGATTTTTTTCTTTTTTCGAAAAGAGTTATCTTTTTTAGTTATTTAAGTTCTTTTAGAAGATCCAGTAAATCTTTTACTACTTTTACTACTTAATGAATTAGTTTATGTATTCCATTGTATTTTTATATATGGATGTGGCAAGAATTCTGTAGTGCAATAGGGAGTCTTTACAAGCAATCATTTACAGGGAACAGATGCAGTCATGGCATCAGTCATCTCAGCAGCAGTATTTCTCCCGGGGTGTTCACAATGAGGGGGCACTCCCAAAACAGATGCAGTCGTGCTAACCGTTCTAATTATTATGCTCTGTGTTGTCAAGAGTTTAGGTTTTGGTAACTTAAAAAGCTTTACAGGAATAGGTATAATACTTACGAAAAAATTATTTTTGACTTGTCTAAGTAAATTAATGCATACTTACACTGTGTTATGCTGGTATACTAAAATTATACCAGCATAACACAGTGTAAGTATGCATTAATTTACTTAGACAAGTCAATGATAAATCAGTAGAACCATTTACTGCATTGCAAAAAAAAATTGTTTCGTCTGTGAAAATACCCAATGCTTGGAAAATTGGAAAATACCCAATACCCAACACTTTCTCACATGTCATGGTTTACTCTGTTGTAGTGGGAAATCTGCAGCATAACTTCATCCATACCTCAGGTTCCAGCCCCAAACACACTGCCACCATTGGTAAGTCAACTCATGTCTGTAATATTACACTCCATTTTATAGTTCTTCAAGGAATTAGTTTATGTGCCTGTGAAAAACAAACTATAACAAAAGCCTGTATGTATATATGCAAGTCTGTGCATACACAAATGTGCATAATTTGGCGATTTATTAACCTGTCAACTAAAGTATGTATGCTGCTGTCTGCAGAGCGTGCACCACGTATGAACAACATGCAGATGACCACTGGTGGAACACTGAAACCAAATAAGCACACTAACGCCATGAAGCCTCAGCCCTCGTTTCACCACTCGCTTCATAACCTGGCTCAGCTCCCGCCCTCGTATGAGGCTGCCATGAAGCCTGAACTCAACAGATACTCTTCCCTGAAACGGCTGGGTGAGTCTAATGGAGCATCCTCATTAAAAGCAGGACATTCTACACTTCTCATAAGGTTACTTTCATCATTTTATGCTGTTTCTTGTTGGGTTAGAAGAATAATTAAAATGGCTGCTCTATTGCGCTGTGGGACAATTAAGTGTAGGGCAACTGGACATAACTCTACAACACTTTGCTTAAAAATATATACACGTATGGCTTCATTAAAGTGAGTATCAGAGTTCCCTGACAAAAATGTCATTGAACTCTAAATATTTGTTAAGGTCATTTTAATGAGGTCAGGTTACAGCATGGAAGCCTCATTTTAGCATTAAGTGCATCTAGCCATCAGGCTGCAACCTGATGGGATGTGGGAGACAGAAATAGCAGGAAAACCAGAGGACAACAAAATTAGGCAGATACAATTAAAAAAAAGAGAGATACAGCTTGGGTTTCTATGGGTGATCACACAAAAGTTAATATATTCATATTATGTTAATTCATATTATGTTAACCCATAGTATCTGTATTTCAAAAGGTAGTCTTTTATCACAATGAAATCACGAGTGTTAAAGTAAAAGCTACCATGTTAAACTAGTTTCTGATGTACAAGGGTGTACAAGGTGTAGTAATATAATGATTTTGCTGTGGGCAGCACAGTGGCGCAGCAGGTAGTATTGCCACCTCACAGCTCCAAGGTCGATCCTGAGCTCAGGTTACTCAGTGTCCAAATTTTCACAGGTTCTTTGGTTTCCTCCCACCTCACAAAAACATGCCAGTCAGTGGGCCGGCTATGCTAACTTGCTCCTGGTGTGAATATAATTGTGGGAATGTGTGGGTGCATGGTGCCCTGCAATGGACTTTTCCCATTCAGGGCATATTCCCGCCTCACGTCCAGTGTTCCTAGGATAGGCTCTGGACTGTGAGACTGATGAGAATATAGTGGTTACTGAAGATGAATGATTTTACTGTGTGTGCTATTGATGTTCTCATGACTTCTACCATTTACATTGGTCAAGACCATTTCAGTAGTTTTATGTGGGACTACAAAACAGAACAAAATTAATATCAAGATATAAATTAATATCCATCAGTGTTCAGTTGGAGATTTTGGTTGGTTTTGTCTAAAGAGCTACCAGTAGTGATTAGCCAGGTTTTTATACAACCAGCTATAAAATACCAAATGTCTGCTGTTTCATAGTGATTAGATTTTACGCTGTTGCCCCTAGATACCATCCATTATTGCTTTATTCATCGATAAATGCTACAATTATGCTAAAAATATGTATTACATTATTAGCCACCACAATTTAGCACAGAGAATAAATGATATAAGTTATACACAGACAAGCAAATTAATATTACACAATACTGTATATAACACTTGCAAAGAATAAAACGAAAATAATTTTCTTTAATACATTAATTAAGCATTATCATTCATTAATATTTGTTTGTTAATGGTACAAATTTAATTGAAAATATAATAACCAATTCTGATTGTCTCTCTGTGAGCAAACTCCTGAAAACATCTACTCTTCTTCCCAACCACAGAAAAAGGAGGTCTGGAGGAATATTCAGGTTACTGCACCACTAAACGGAGACCCAACAATGCCCCTCCGTCCTTCCACTCATCGCAGCACCACTTGCCTTGGGGTGGTGACTATACATTAGGGGGGAGAGGCACACTCCCCACCCATGCCACCCGTCCCCGCATACCCCACCCTCAGTCTGCCCCCAGCCATACACCTAACCCCTATCCCTTGGAGCCTCCAGAAGCCAAGCCCAACCAGAACTACGACACACTCTCCAAACCTCCTCGCCGAGTCAAATCAACAGATCAGCTCCTTGCCCTCGGGGATGGCAACACCTTATCACGGCTCTCCAAGAACCAGCAGCACCAGTACTACAAGGCCATGAATGCTGCAACAGCAAAAAACTCCAATGCCCAGAACACCCTGCGCAAGTCTAAGGAGAGGCTGCTAATGTCACCTGATCATCTAGAGGAGGAAGTGGGCATGGGTGGAGTCGATTATGGAGGTGGTGGGGGTGGTATGGGCATGGGCATGGGCGATTACACAGTGGGAGGGGGCATGGTGCCCACTCTACCCCGCATGAGCCATCAGAAGGCTCAGTCACAGCAGAATGTCTGTGCCACCCCCTCTCTTGATCGCCATCACATGATCAAGATGAACTCACATCCGACCTCGGGCCGCGAGCAAGAGCGCAACGCAGTTGCCATGTCGGGTCACCTGGGAGGAGGCGGAGCTGGAGGGATGGGATGGAGCGAAATGCAAGGAACCGGGGTTGTCATGGGCACAGGAACACTAGGAGGTCATAGTGCCAGGAGGCTAGCTTTTGCTGCAAAAAGGCAAAATACCATTGAGCAACTACACTTCATCCCCGGAGGAGGAGGGAGCAGTGGAGGTGGGGTAGCCGCAAACCAGGGGGTTCGGACGGGGAGCAAAAATGAAGTGACTGTGTGAAGAGAGGATGGAGGGGATTGAGAGAGTGTTAAGGAAAATGGAGGATATGGAGGGTGAGTTTGAGGGTGCGATGAGTGGGATGGTAATGGAGGGATTAAGGAAGAAAGAATAAGTGAGTGGGCAGACAAGGGAATGAAAAGTGTAAAGGAGAGTGTAAAAGGAGTGGGAGGATGGTATAGGTAAGAGAAGGGATGAAGAAAGGATACAGAGACAGAGAGTGGATGAAGGAAAAAAGTAGAGAGAATGAGGATATGAAAGGAAGAAAAACAGATGGAGAAGTAGAGGAAACCACAAGGGAAATAGAAGCTGTAAATACAGAGAGAACACAATGGTCTTGTAGACAAGTTTAAAACTTTAAAGTTGTTGTTTTATTCTCTTTGTAAAATTTCAGCCATAATTACAGTATAGTAATTTTCTTAATAAGTTTGATGATAGCCACCTTAGAAAACATTGTCAGAAATGAATATTGTACATGAAGAGACTGGGTAACCAGGTGAAGAAAGATAAATTCATGTCACTGTGTCATGTTTTTTTTTTTTTTTTACTGGATATTACATGACATTTAATGCCACTAGAGAGCCATATGTTCAAGTAATGTCCAATGGAACATTCATCTTATCAAAAAAGAAAAGAAAGGAAGAAAAGAAGAAAAAAACTGAAGGAAACATTGCACACCATTTGCTTACATCAGAAGATCCCATCAAACCAGAGATGGGTTGATCCAACTGTTGGATTGTGCTGCTACAGATTGGAAACAGAAGTGAGTACTAAAACAAATACATCAGGATATTGATAACCTGTCAAAGTACAAAAGGAGTTCAACAAAAATGAGGGATATCAGAGCTACCGTCACAAAACAAGAGAATATATGGTGATGGCATGGTGATGTCACAAAAACAAGTTGATCCAAAAATGAATGCTACAATTTAAAAAAGACCTTTTTTGCATAGAGTAAGGGAAACTAAACTGCATCAGCTTTAGGATAGCCCCCTGATTATTATTGCCTTTTTCATACATACTAAACTTTGCATCACAAGTTCTGGAAGAATTGCTTGTGGATTTACTAGATGAAGACTGCTTTGTTGGAGCTAGTTTTGATAAAGTTCACAGAAATCAATATCTGTGTGGAGTAAGATAAAACCAATAATTATCATTTTGTCCCTTCAACCCAAAAGTCCCAATGAAAGGGGTAGTTAACTTATCTTCAAAAGCCATTCTGATTGGGCAACATAGCCCAGGCCAGAGGGGAAAAAAAAGAGATGTATCTGACAATCATCGACTTTCACCAACTGAAATGAACTCATTAATGATCAATGGCACTTTGTTTGGATTCTAAGCCAACGGTTTCTTCTATGTCCATGTTCAGGGACTTGACAAGAACATTTTTACCTTGGCTGAAGGACGTTGGCCATGAATTCGAAAGAATACTAAAACAGAGTTCTGTAAGGATGTGCACACATTTGTGCCAATATAAGCTCTACATATGCTGTATGTATTGTTGAAATGTTTTTATTTATATGGATGCCTCAAACTGTTAAATGTGGCTTAGATGAGGAAAACAGGAGTAGAGTCCAGATGTTCACAGTTTTATATAGAGAGGTTTGTTAAGGGTCATTTATGTTCATTAGGCAGCACAGCACAGTAAATGTTGGCAAGGTTGGCCAACATCAGCATTTAGCTCAGGTGTGCACAGACACTTAGATGAGCTTACTAACAAACTTGCTGGGTTGCTGTTGAAATCTCCCTAAAGCCATGTGTCTGCGCTGCTAAAGTGACGACTGAACATGGGGAGAGTACAAGTCATCTCACACAGTTGTTCTGCTTTCATCCAGAAATGAACAGAGCGCCACACCCAATATCATAATCAATAATGCTTATCAATATTAAGGGCTATACTACATGTGTGTCAGTGGTAGACTGCCTAGGCACAGTTTATTCATTGTTATTTAAAAGGTAATGCGAACACTGATGACAGTAAATATTAATGTACATAGACTGAGATATTAATCCTGTGAAGCAAAAGGAAGCAGTGAGGTAAAGCTGACCTCAGTCTAGCCTACAGGACAGGCTATGGTGTAAACCATTTTAGTTCTCATTCATTTCTAAAAGTTCACAGCAAGTAATGGTAAACATTTTAGTATTAGATAGTTAGTTATTTCAACTGTATTTCTCCCAGTAAAAGTAGTTTGGAGTAAATTGCCTAGTAATTTTTGAGGCAGAGAAGTGAAAGAAGTTCTTCATGTGGTGGCAGTAGATTACATTCACTTATTTCTGACAGAAATTTAAATGGATCTTGATGCGTTAAAAACAAAACTTAGAGACAATCTTCCTACAGACTCTCTTATACATACGTGTTTGTTATTGTCATTAATATGACAGTTAATATTATGGTTATTGGTGATATTTATTCTTGCTGTTTATTCTCTATTATCTTAACATTATGATGGTGATATTTTCTTCTGTGGTTTTAGTGTTAACTTGTTTTTAGGTATCTATATTTCTCATTAAATTATTTTGCATTATAAGTACAAAATACAAGCACAAATACAGGCACTCATTCTTTACCAATTCTCAGTGCATCCTGATGAGTGCATTGAAACATTCCTTAGCGTGATGTCATAGTGTGACCATCATAAAGAAGCTTGCCAGTGTCATTGTGGCAATGACATCCCAGTGGGTTGATATGATGTCATAGTGTGTATGTAAATGAATTATAGGTTGATTTGAATTAAATTTCAGCTGTTTGAATGTTTATTTCAGGGAATATTAGAATAGCTAAATTGATTTAGCATTTTTTGTCTTAAAAAGTCTGTAGCAATGTCTGTTCAGTTTTGTACCCACAAGCCATAACTGTAAGTTTTTATGAGATGTTTAAACTTAAAACTGCAAAGAATAAGATAACCATCAGTTGTGCTGACATAGGCCTTCAACGTTTTTATGGCAAGACTAATCAAAATAATATTAAGTGTAGGCTATAAAGCATACACATTTAAAACAAGCTCCAGGTAGAATATTTTTTTTTGTCTTCAGTTTGTTCCTGAATGGGACCCTTAAAGGAAATATTCTATCTGGTATTTAAGTAATAAAACCCTAAAATTGTGAACGTTTTATTACACTAAAGCACATGCTTTATTCAGACGTGCAGAAAACAAACTAGACAATGCATTTCCCTGATAAGAACCCAGTTGAATCATTTACCTGGGAAAAAATGTTCTCCCACACTGAATAGCTTTAAATGTACCTTTGTAAAGAAATGTAACAAAAAGCAACAGAATAGAGGTTTGGTCAATAGTGAACTATTTTACTCACTGAAATGCCCAGATCACACTATTGTTTTATTCAGCACTTTGTTTTATATATATATATATATATCCCTCTTCGGTAACACATAAGGCAAATATGATTGTTTACCTTTGTAAAATAAAGTCAACTGATGAAAACTGTCTTTGAGATTACTGTCTTAAAAGCACACAACATCTTAATAATTTACATGATATAGTTTGCGTGTTTGTGCCACTTCATCACACTGTCTGTATTCATTGTCCACCTGGACAGAAGCGGTGCCAGAAACCCGAGGCAGCCATTTTGATGCGGACATGGGCTTTTACTTTGAGCTGTCACGCCGTAATAAAATGGCCACTGCCTGTTCACATCCCACAGTGTCAAAGTCTATCCGGTTATGGTACTTAAAAAAATAAATCCCCACTGCAAATTTAAAAATGTGCAAGAAAACACCCACTTCTTATCTTAATCAACGCAATAAACGTTAGTTAGACAGCTTGCTAGCGCGCTACATGAATAGCAGCCAGCTCCGAAGCGAGGCTTCGCCACCGTCACTGACAGTTTAGCGAAAACCTAAACAAAATTCTGAACAAAACGTTTTAACAGTATTATTACTGTGCTATTACATTTTTCTTTCTTTTTTTTTTTTTTTCGAATTAGCGACAGAACGAACACCAAACCGCCGACTAACTATACACAAACTGCGCACTTGCATTAACCGGAAATATTCTGAAAGCCGGAAACGCCTGATGGCGCTCACACGTCATTCGTTCCTTAAAAAAAGAAAAAAGAAAAAAAAAAAAAAAAAGATAGACGGTCCTAAATATTTTAGCCGACAAAAAATTAAAACATGTATCGGTTAAATCCAGGCTTGGTGTCGTTTAAAATAGAACAAATTTTCGCTAATCATGTTTAGCACTTAAAATAAGGGACAAAGAGCTTGTGTGAACGAAGCAAGGTTGCGGTGAACATAAGGTCTAGCTATCTGGCTAACGATTGGAAAACAGCACGCAGAACAAGGGGGC
The DNA here is from genome assembly GCF_027358585.1 of Pangasianodon hypophthalmus. Lineage (NCBI taxonomy): Eukaryota > Metazoa > Chordata > Actinopteri > Siluriformes > Pangasiidae > Pangasianodon > Pangasianodon hypophthalmus. Next base: position 23,155,833 of record NC_069710.1, read on the forward strand.
ATATGAGCAAGAGGGGCAGGGTGGGAGAGTGTAGCAGGCCCCGTTCATCTCTTTCCCAATCTAAAAGATGGATGCATAGGTAAAAAAGGCCTGTTTTATTGTCTCGACTTTGATTTCGTTACGATGCGTTTGCTATCGGAGTTTTACTGGCGTGTTGCTCCTGTATAATCCATGCTTGCAGATGTTTGGTTGCGCATCATGTACTGATGACATAGTAAGCTATGTCCCTTCGCTAGCTGAATATGTGCTAATAGCCAGCTGTTTTGCATGCTAACGACATGTTAACTACGGCGACAGTTTTCCTAGTGTTGCGCATCCGTAATTTCTCGTGCTGTAACATGGTGTAGTAACGATACTGTCATGCATGTGAGCATTCGCGTTGTAGATCATTGTCGATTTCCTTGCGCCCCGTTGCGTGTCCAAAACGGACATTTTCCTTTTGTGTGACATACAGAGGTATCGGCAGATGTAATAATTACTTGAAATTCACACCTCTCCCCGCTATCGGCTCGCGCGGCTCCTCAGCATCATTTTTCTGCACAATGCGAGCAGCACGCGATGTGTAAGGAAACATTAATGTAGAAGAATAAGTGCAACTTTTGGAAAATTGTGAATGGTAAACATATCGGTTATAGGTGTTCTACAGACTGCGATGTGCTTGATGTATTCAATAAATCAGCCCCAAATTTTACATTCTTATGAAATATAAAAAGCAGATATATTTACTATATTTACACAATATATATTACTCTATGTGAGGCAAGAGAAAAACCAAACAGTATTCAAAGCATACCTTTACTTTGGGTTATCAACGGGTTTGTGTTATTTAAGTAGGTTTTTTTTTTTTTTTTTTTTTTTTTTCCTTAATTAAATAAATAAAATTTACATTATGTGTGTTGTAACAAAATGGTATGGGCAACAGCTTCATAAATACTACATATGTAATAAGCTGTTGACTACTTGTCATTCCAAAGTCACTTTTGTATTATATTCCAATATATTATTTATTACAAACATTATTTGCATTACACATATTTAATAAAGAATATGCCATTTTATGATTATTTTACACATGGAAAAATGATCTCTACATATTCATATGCATCAAAACAAGTCAGTCAGTATATGGTTCACTGATGCTCAGGTTTTGCAACACCAGTGCCACTATTTCTGTGTTTGTTGTCACATGCAGTGTTTCAGTGTTTTATGTTAGGGCTCTCAACTCCACTCGCAAGCCTAGTATAGATTTTCCTGTTTTTCTGCTCTATCATACCAAATCCAGTGTATCAGCTATTTAACAACCCTTACATTAGTTAAATGAGGCTTGTAGGGGCAGGGAAAAAAGTTAAACTGCACAGAGCAGTGGGAAGCTAGGGGCCTGTGAAATCAGTTGACTTCACACATTTACATTTATATTCACTCTTTTTCTGTCTCACAGTGAGAAGAGGAGTGGTGTGGAGAAACGTCCCATGCATCTGAGAGTAATTTCTTCAACAATGGAAAAGATGCCAAGCATATTTGCTGAAACTCAGAAAAGGAATTGTATATCACTTGGGCTTGAATGGATTAAACATTAGCAGTCTTTGCCTGTAATGAACTAACACATGGCACTTGGAGAAATCTATCCATATCTAGGATGCTCATGAACTCAAGTATGTAACCAAGAAAAGTCTTATCTAGTCATCTTGGTTTTGTTTCATAACAAAAGCATCAATAAGCACTTTCAAAATGTGAAAATAAAGTGTCACCATATGTGATTTGCACATCTTCTCACTTACATTACATAAAAGACCAAATCAAATCCATTAACATTAATGACGGACTGACCAATGTGCAATTCAAGGAAAACATTACTGACAAGGATACTGATGAAAGAAAAGAACCGAAAAGAAAGACAACTTCTTAACCACAGACAATGACTCGAGTAACCATCAAGCACTAAACCACAGAACTGTTAAAGACTCAAAAATCAAATCCAGCCTTTGAATTGTGTGTTGCAGAACTTTGGAATATCACTATCCATACCGAAAATCCATTCTGCGCTGCAGCATCTGCTTGGCACAACTGGCTATAAAGTGGGAACAGTTGGTCATACACAAGGGTGAGTTGAAACAGGTTAGAGAAACAACAGTGATTGTCATTGTAACACCTCATCTGGCAATTTTAGTGTGATTGTTGTTACTGCTCCTAGAGCAGAAGGTGTTGCCATTGCACACCCATGTTTCAGTAACTGGGAAATGTTCCAGTTTGGAAAATACAATGTGGACATCATAGAGATGCTGAGTGGACACCAAGCCCATCAGTTCAAAGGTCTTGGATTAGAGCGACAACTACAACACCAGCAGCAAGTGCAGCTTCACCAGCACCAGTTGCAACAGCAACAGCAGCAGCAAGTAGAAACCTCTGGGGCAATTTTGTCTGGACTTGGCTTAGGCCCATTGCAAGGATCTAGAAGCAGTGCCTTTTCTGATTCTGCATCAATTTTTGCAAAAATGAGTGCACCCCCCCCTCCTCTACAGCAGCAGTCACTGTCTTCATCTTCACAAAGTTCAAGGAAGTCAAGCAAAATGTCTGGAAGCAGTAGCAGTGGAGGAAGTCACGTGAGTGGGTATCCTCAGTTTTTGCGTTCATTTCATCCAGCTGAGGCAGCCCTTGCACAAGAACAGCTACATCCAGGAGTTGGGCGATTTGACCATTTTGCAGGCAGTAGTGGAAGTGGAGGAAGTGCAGGAGGAATTGGAGGACTAGTATCATCTGTTCCACCTCCACCTCCCCCATTACATCCTGGCCTCTCTGTTCCCCAAGCATCCCCTGGACCATCCTCCTCTTCCCCATCTCCTTCAAGTTCTAGCTCTAACAACCCTTCCAGCACTAGTGCAGTAAGTTCGCTTGGTCACCAGTTGACAGGAGCTCAGTCTGATGCACGAAGCTTGCATCAACAGTTTAGTTGCATGCTAGCTGCTAATCAGTATTTTCTCTCCGGAGTACCAGCCAATTCCAGCCTAGAGCAATTTTTGGTACAGCAAGGAAGCCACAACCATCTAGGTCTTGAGTCAAGTTCAGGTCTTGCTCCACCCCCTGCTCTCCACTCCTCACACACACATAGCCACCCAACCACCTTGCCCCAGCCACAGCAGCCACCACCACAACAACAACAGCTGCCCACTCACACTCTGTCACACCCCCATCCACATCACCCTCTTCATTCCTCATCTCAACCTTCCTCATTAAGCAGTTTTGACTTTCAAGGGATCCCTGTTCTCTCCTCAAACCAGCTAGCATCTCTGATGCAACAGGAAACTGGTTTACCACTTCCTCTGCCCTTACATTTGTCCCTCTCCAAGGATGATGGGAAAGTAGACAGTGCAGTAGGAGGAAGTGGAAGTGGAGGAGGCAGGAGAAAGAAAGCAATGGCTGGGTACTTGCCTCAGCGGAAGACTGATGGCAGCAGTAACACTAGCAGCAGCAATAGTCATGGCTCTGCAAATCATAACTCCAGCAGTAGTAGCTCAGGGGGTCTTAGCCAAGATGTTACACCTGGCATTGGTGGAGGTGGCCGTGTTGGTATGTCAGGACTTGGTAGAGATCCTCCTTCCCACCTAACCCCCCCATCTTCCTCTTCAATTGTGTCATCATCCTCTTCCTCTGCACCCACTTCTACATCCGCATCAGTTCTGGTGACAAACAGTTCTAAACCTGACAATCATAGCTCCATGCACCCTCGTTCATCTCAACATGAACCCGAACCACTTTATCATTGTGGAGAGTGTGGAAAAACTTTCACTCACCTATCCAGTCTGCGCAGGCACTTGCGCAGTCATGAGTTGACCACTGCAGGCACAGCAGGCACAAGAAGTAACGTTGTAAATCCTGTTTTGCATCCTGCTGATCCAAGTATTCCTCACTCAACCCAGGATAGTTCAGCATCATCTTTATGTCAAAGTCCTGACAAGACGTTCCATTGCTCAGATTGTGGAAAAGGATTTAAAAAAAAGGGACACCTGCTTCAGCATGGTGTCATCCACTCTGGTGCACGACCATTTGCCTGCAGTACTTGTAGCCGTGCTTTTAATCGGCGTGAGTCCCTCACCCGTCATGAAAAGATACATGAAGAGAAGCCTTTTCGTTGTCCAGCTTGTGGCCGCTGTTTCCGTGAGAGTACCTCTTTGTTGAACCATGCAGCCTCAGGCACTTGTGGCAAATCAGGCAGAGGACCAAGACCGAAGAGTGATAGTAGCAACTCTATAGTTGGTGGCAAGAACAGTAAGACAGGGGCTTCCAGTGATGGAATGGTAACTAGTGCAGTGGGTGAGTCACATATTTATCTTACAGGATAGTATGTGTGTGCGCCAAATAAAGTTGTGCTGTATGATGTGCTAAGGGGATATTTGTATATGCAGCATTCATACTGTTTGATTTGTCATGCAGGGTCTTACCGGAGTGATGGTTACAATAACTTCAAAGACCAGCGCTCTCAAGGCAACCTTTATGCTGGAACGTCCTCATGTGGTGGAGGCATAGCAGGGCCAGCACTAAGAAAAGCACCTTTAGCTCCTACTCTGCACCCACACCCACAAAGCCAAAACCAGCAGCTTCACCAACAGCACCCACATTTACCTCTCTCCGCTCTGCTGGATGATTCTGAAGATGATGTTACAAGCTCTGTCAATAATGCTATTTCTGCTATCACTGCTGCAGCAGCAAATTGCATGACTGGTGAGCTTAACAATAGTGGACGGGGAGACGATAGAAGAGATATAATTGGGGGGCTACTTGGAGGTCTTGGACTAGGCCCTCTTGGCTCACCCGGTGGTCCGTCTTCAACATCCGGAATGGATAAATCATTTAGAGGTGGTGAAAACCAGGATACCCTGGCACTTCACCAACAGTCAATCCAGCAGACACCAGGTGGAAAGCCCAAACGCCCTCGGAAGCCTCGTAAAAAGAAGGAACCTGGGGCAGCAGGTGCAGAGCCTCCCAAAAGACGACAGTCCTCCCAGAGAACAGCAGGGGGCCTAGGGGACGTTAGACCATATTTGTGCAGCATCTGTGGTCGAGGATTTGCAAGAAGAGAAACTCTACGAAGGCATGACCGAATTCACACTGGGGAAAAGCCTCATCACTGTACGGTGTGTGGCAAATACTTTAGAGAGGCTTTTCACCTTAGTAAGCATCATACAGTGCATTCTGGAGAGAAAAACTATAAATGTCTTCTTTGTGGAAAGGATTTTGGATATGCCCAGAGCCTTAAAAGACATGGAAAGCTACACCAGAAAGGAGAAATGGAAGAAGTACCTACAACACCTGGAGGAGAAAACCTTAACAATTACCCAACTCCTGGTGGAAGCATGATCCAAGGGGGTCAAGGTAACTCTTCATTCTATCCGTACCCACAAGATGTTAAACCCCAAGGGTCAAATCCCCATCCACCTCCGAGACTTTACACGTGTGCTATATGTTGGAAGTCTTTCCGTCATCACTTCCATCTTACTGCACATCATCAAACAGTGCACGAAGGCGGAGGTGACAAGCTGTTTTCTTGTGAAGTGTGTGGGAAGGCCTTCGCATATTCCAACAGCCTTACAAGACACAGGCTCTCTCAGCATGGCCTAACCCGTACTGGTCAAGGAACACCTCAAGGGAGCACTAGTGTCACTGGAGAAGAAAGCAATGTTGGTGGCACAGTATCTGAGAGTGAAGCAGCCACAAATGCTTTGCTCCAGCTTGCACCCACTGGTGGAAACCAAGGAGAAGAGGATTCTCACAGTGGGGTTCTTCACAGTCACCAGCATGCTCCACCACAACCACAAGCTGGGTACTCACCTCTTTTCTATGATGCCAGTACATCTCTCCCTTCCTCCTCTAATGCCACACCATACTCCCAGCCTCTGCCTTCAAGTTCCTCCCTACAATCCCATCAGCACACAGGAGTAAAAGGTGAGCCCATGTATCAAGCTGGCCAAAGACATACACTCAACCCAAACTTACCTGTCCACCCCCTTGTTCTGCCTCCAGCTGAGCAACATCAGCACCATTCTCTCACCCAGCAGCATCCAGTTAATATCCAGCCACACCACCACCACAGCTTTCACAGTGAAGAAGAGCTAAGACGACGCAAGAAAAAAAAAAAAAGACGGAACGGGAGAGAGAAGATAGGCTACGAATGGGGTCAGACCACAAAAATGGACGGGGTGCAGATGGATCTCTCAGCTGGGGAAAGGAAGAAAAATGAGAATAGAAAGCTTCAGAGAAGAATGAGAAAAACATTTCGTAGAAGGCAACGTAAATTTAGGAAAAAAATGGCTATGCTTTTGCGGATTAGGAGAGGTAGCGGAGGAAGCAGAGTTGTGTATGAACTGAGCCCTTCAGGGGGACTGGAACTATATAGACTGCTCTCTTTTCAAGTTCCTCTTAAACGATTCCCTTGTCCCTTCTGTTTTCTCACAACATTTTCACGAAGAGCAGCACTTATGGTCCACATAGCAGCTAGACATTGCCCAAGAGTCAGTTACCCTTCGGGTCGATTAAGATGTGCAGTTTGTGGAAAACAATCTCGCAAATTACTTTCAGCCCTTATTCATAGAAGCTCTCACTTATCTAATAGAGCATTTTCCTGTAAACGCTGTCCTTCTCGTTTCTGGAACGCAGCACTCCTCACAAGACACAAAAGAACTTGTCGGGGAAAACTAACAGAACTGACACGAGGGAGTGCTCTTTGTTTGAAATTGACAACAGGAAAAATCTTTAAAAGAGGAGACAGTAAAGGGAATATTTCAACCCTGCAAATACAGTACAGTCACTGAGTGTGCTTCATTAATCTTAATGACTTCAATATGTAGTAGCAAGAAGGACATTGTGTTTTGCATGACAAAAATAGAGACTAAGGCTTGGTATCTGACCATCAGAAGGTCGATTGATTGCTCTTAGTTTATTCTTTTCTATTTAACCATCATGGGTTCCTCACATAAACTGAACTTCCAAACTGAACTGCTAAAAGCAAAATTACAAATGCTTTGCAGATGTCTTTTATAAAGATACCAACATAACAAACCCCAACTCAGTCTGCAAAAGGGTCTTATACAATTTTGTGTGTTGAACAACATCTTGGCTCCTTCACTGACAATAGGTGAATTTATAGTCATTTTACTAATACAGTATTTCCCTTAATGGTAATACTCACTGTAAGTCAGCAGTTGCTCTGTAGAATTATTCTGTCGCTGGTATGTATAATGTGTAGTTCACTTAGAACAAGTGTGGGGATTTGATCTTTGTAACAATGCATTAGTAGCATAAGAAGAAAAGAAAGAAGGTATTAGGAAGATCAGTGTTTTGTTCAAATCTGTGCATGTTGAGCACTGGTCTTAATGTGTTGGATGAATGTTGATTATTGGATGGTTCCATTTTAAATACAATTGGAAATGTATAAAATGCAACTGGAAAAAAAAACAATCCCAGAATAAGCACTCCTTTTTAACCTTAATCTTCATGCTAGTGAGTATTTGAGAGGATCAGAATGGATATATCCATCTTTGGAGTGAATACTAGCATGAAGAAAGAAGGATCAGCACTTAAATTGGAAAAGGCTTCCCGAAATGGATAAATAACAACAATAATTAAAAAAAAAAAAAAAACATATGCAGCTCTGTTCATTGAGAGCTACTTGTGTGCATAGTTTATTTCTTTAACCAACCACAACACAACATCAGAGTATTCCAGAGCATGAAAATTATTGAGAAATGGAGAAATGTGGGTTATACCCATGTTCAGTAGTAAATTAAGGTGGGTAATAAGTTCTGCAGGAGTAGCTCTCGAAGAACAGGTTTGAAGATACCTTAATAACAATATAATTCAATATCTAAATTTCAGTAGAATGAGGCAACAAAGCCTGTTCAGTTTGAAATTTCACCTATTGGCATGGTGAAGCTTTTATATATAGAGTCTAAGGTAGAATTAGGAAGGAACAAGTGTACTGTAATGTAAATTGTGTCAATATTTTATTATTGTTATGATTTTTTAAACAAAGGTGAAATATGTTTTTATCATAGGTACACTGCAGGTAGTTTGGAATGATAGTGGAAGTTATCACTTTCATATTTTACTTAATGTATTATGTGTCGGACATAGTCTGCCCACTTGCCAACTATGAAAGCATCCCTTATACGTTTCTCTTAATTTCTTATGTAGTGAGGCCATACTACCCATAGCTCATGTTTTTTTTTTTTGAGAATAATAAGTAAATCAACAAGTATGTTTCTATCACTTTATTTACCTATAATAAGCTGGTTGTTGATGATACCCAAGCATTTAATAAAAATTTAAAAGCTTATATCATTGTTCATTCTGTTGTTACTGCAATTCATTTTATTTGTTTCGTCAAAATACTACTTATTGTCCCATATACATCTCAAAATGAATTGCGCCAAAATGTTCAGGTTTTGTCCCAGGTCTATTAATTACGTATTAGAGGAGAGAGTATAATTTACTTTTCCAGAACCACAAGAAAATAAATGTCAGTAGAGATTATTTTTCTAATAGTAACTTCTACTCACTTCTGCAGATCTGACCACATGGGCAGCATTTTACGTTTCCTCATGTATCATTATATCAATATGCTGTGCACTGATGAATAAGCTTAATGTCCTGCTTTATGCCTTGCATTCATGAGCTTTATGGCCTTAGTATTATAAGATTTAATGCAATCCTGTAATAGTAGCAATGTTTAGCTCAGTTCACTACCTGGTAACACATCAGAAGTGACCCGATGATTATTTGCTATTTGAAGCTGCACATCTCTACTTTAACCACAGGATGGCAGAATAAGGGTTTCTCAGGAATTCCCAGAAAACATGATTGCATTTCTTTCTATGTGCTTACATGAGAGGAACTTCAGTCTGCAGTCATTTATGCAGCTTTTTTTCCCTTTTTCTTCTTCTTTAATGTAAGTAGCATGTAAGTAATTAGTTCTTAGGGAGTGCATGAAGGATTAATTTACTTTAGATTTAAATAGGGCCATGTCTACAGCAGGATGACTATCAACTGAATATTACACTCATAGTGGGTGATGTTTTAATAGATTATGTATCTTTAATATAAATGTATTAAATTCAGTCTTGGCAAATCTCTTTCTCTTAAGTGTGTGTAGCTGTGACACACACACACACAGCACGTATGCACATTCTACACACATACCAACATGAGGTCTAAACTGTGTAGTCTCACGCGGCTGTGGCTGGCGAGATTACGGGGGCGGGATTGATTGCACGGCGGCAGCCAATGACCGGATTCAAGGGGCGGAAACCTTATTCCTCTTAGCCAATAGCAAAGAGGACGACGACACGGCCAGAGGCTTCTCCGCGTGCTGCGTACACGTGCGATGGAAAGCGCTTGTGCTTCTCCTGTGTTCCTCTGTGGAGAGGGAGAGAGAGAAGAGACAAGCGCCAAACATGTCCGCGGATTACGAGCAAAAATGAGTGTGTGTGTGTGTTTTTAAACCTGTGATGATTCTTCGATTGGGCCGTGTGTCAAGTCAGTTTATATTCATGGGTATAAAGAAGATAAAAACATAAGCACTTTAAAATTGCTGTTGTTTACTTTAAAATACTGCTCAAGTATGAACACTACAGGCCTGTCCAGGTGATCCCATAACTATATCAGATCATCACAAGCCTTCCCCTGACAACTGTTAACACTTGAGATGAATTATAAATACATAATTCTGTCATGAGGAGGCGTGTCATTACTATGCATCAGATATTTCACACCAAGTTCTGGAAATAAATGATGATACATGGAATTTCCTTGCACATGAGATCCACAAACAACATACACACACACACACACATATATATATATATATATATATATGTGTGTGTGTGTGTGTGTGTGTGTGTATCTACATATGAAAGTGGCTCCCAGTCTTGGTTTGTGTATATGGAGTAGGATTATGATGATAGGATATATTATTCACCCAAATGAGCTACCACACTATTTTCCACAAAACAGCACGCTGTGTAGATTTACCTTCAGCTCTCTTACTATCTGAACACACACTTTGTGCAGTATATTATGCGGCTGTGGACGGAAGCCTGCCATCCTCTCTCCTCCTCACTCCATTCAGTCAAGCGTCTGCTGAGCTCGCGGGAGATGTGACGTCACGTGACTGCCCCGAGTTCGTTCCGGCTGAGCGCGGAGCTCACGTGCTCGCTCAGCGAGGAGGAGGAGGAGAAACGGCTGCAGAAAAAAAAAAAAAAAAAAAAAAAAAAAGAAAGCGATAACGTCCAACCAACCGGCACTGCGCAGCTGCACCCGTGTCCTGCATTTTTTTTCTTCGGTTTTGTTTTCATTCGTTGTTTTTTTGGGACGACGTTGCTTCCTTTGCTTAGTTCATGTGTATTATTGCTGCTATTATTTTGAACATGGTTGGAATTTTCACTCCTTGTCTTCCTATTAGCAACTTTTCTTCTTTCTGCAAGACCTGCTATCTGACAGTTTAGGCTGTTTGGCTTGTGTGGACGTACGTCGCAAAATTGAGCTTTTTAAAGTTTGAGTCGACAAATATTTTGGCACCTCGGAGTAAGTGAAGGCGTTTTATCCATTGGAGTGAAACCAAACGCAATAAAATGACACTCTTTCCTTTTTTCTGAGCTCTGTGCTCTCAAGAAGACTAAAGGTAAATATCCTCTTACAGTTAAAGACTATTAATAGTAGTTTTAATGCGGGTCTTGGTGATGATGGTACTACAATAACTGATTACTGTCACTGCTGTTATTTACATGGACCTTGTTAGTTACACAGTTCATGATCTGTCATCAGATTGGTGCTCATGCCTGTAGTTGCTGTTTCCACTGTAAAGCACACTGTGATTTGTTTGTTTGTTTGTTTGTTTGTGTGTGTTGAGTAGTATAGTGTACTGGTCCAGCTCTCCATAGTGAACTGGATGATGGCAGGGCCTCCCTCCCAGCGCCTGTTGCCCCCTTCTGGACCCAAAACACACTTCAGGAGCTTAGACCATGCAGGAGGAGACTCGCTGAACACTGGACCAGTCAACACTGGCCCTGACCTCAAATCGCCACCACAGACCCCACTCAAAGGTGATCAGAGCTTTAAAGACTGCTGTGAAATGAAGGGTATGTCACGTGTGTGGCTGCTTTCTGTACTGTCTAACCCTGAGTTCACACCGGCATCACTTTGTTTGGCCTGTGTTGCTAAAGTCGCTCTATGTTGGTTTGCCACTTGATGTTTCTGTCTTGAGTTCTTGCTAGTTACCATGGTTTTCCTGGTAGTTCATGGCTAGTGTGGTATGGCTGCAAAAACTACTTAGCTATTTGCGGTGGAAACACTAGCAGCTCTGTCTTTATTTATCAAACACGTTGAGCCTGTAGCCAACATAGCAGATATCAGCAGCTGACAGTACAGTATGTGGCAGGGATATTCAGCTGAAATTTGTGAAGCTCGAGGTACCTAAATTTCCTTGCATTCAAAGGTTCGTATGAGCAATTAACGTGGCTGAATGGCAAAAACTGTTACCCTTCAACCATTAGTAATTTGTTCATGGTTACAAATAAGACTCAGATTTAAAGTGGTTATGTTAAAGTGGTTAATACTGGCACTTTGTGTTACCACTTTTGTTTTGAATTTGAGGCAGAGAATAAGCATTTGGTATATTTTTTTGAACAAGCCATGTAGTCACTTCACTAATTAGACCAGAGAGGGTCAATCTATGAAAGTCTGTGAAAATTCCCTTTCTGGATTAACTGCCTGCAGCTTAATAATTAACATAAATGAGCGTGATTGGTCGAAAGAGAGGATCTGCTACAGAAGCCGCGCTGGTTCGTGTTTAGAAAACTGGAGTTCAGTTCTCATTTGCATAAAGTTTAACTCTGCCCACTCCTTCTAGCCAAGCATTGCTTCACCTACTGTCAACTAAATTGTCAACTACCATAAAAAAACAAAAGTATCTCAGCCTCTATGAATGCACTAGTTTGAAGTTAATACTAGTATTAATCTTATATATCATTGTTTTTGTGGTTTGTGCCATAATTGTTTATTGGTCATTTTTATGTAGGGTATTACATGGGCATGCCTTGGCTTTAGTTGATACTTTAGATATTCTATGACTTTGATTTTGGTATTTAGAGTAAGACTTAAACTGAAAATAATACAAGCATTAGCCAATTTCACATTGAGTCATCACTGCTGAATAGTGTTTCATATATGTGGTGTATATGAAGCATAATGTATATAAAATGTGGTGTATATGAAAAGTTTAAAATGGTTTTACAAATTTCAGTAGGGTTTATAGGAGCAAAGAGGCTGCTGATTAGCTTCATATATCTAAACATCTGAGTTGTTCACCTAAGAATGTTCACCAAAAAAAAAAGGATGTGTCTATAATCTGGATTCTATAAAGTGGTTGCTTGAGAATACACAACAGTATAGACCATAGCAAATGGTCTAACCAGAGGCAGAATCTGCTGCAATCCGTGAAGATTTTTTCAGCTTTGGTGCACTCAATCAAAAAGTGCCCCACATTCAGATGTCCTTGCAGAAGGAGATGTTGACAGCTGTTGGCCACGAGATGGGATTTTTTTTTTTTTTTTTTTTTGTACAGTGACTATGCAAAATTGGTGTATGATTAACCTGGTCAAGGATCAAGCATTTTGATCTTAGACTGATTATAAACCAAGTGAAAAGCCACCTGCCCCATTAATTCCAAAGGTTTATTTGCAACTCAAGTGCCAGCCCACAAGCATTTAGGTACTTGGTCAGACATATGGGATTTATTGCCATTCAGCTATAAAAAGGATCAGTACATTGATTTTTTCCATCAAGCTTCATGAAATATTTAAAATAGCTGGAAGGCAACAATTATTTAAATACAGGACTTCTGTAACAATTTAGATTGTCGTTGGTTAGGTCATAAGGCTCAGAAAAAGAAAAAAAAGCAGTTTATTGAAATATTTAAAATATATGTTACCATAAACACCATATGTGATGTAGAAAAGCTCTGCCTTTTACAGATATACAACTGTAAGGTCACTAATTATTATAACTGTGACCGTTATCACTACATTAGGATGTAAAGGCTGTTACTGGAAACATATGTACCTTTCTGCAGTGGCTATAGTGAGGCTGAAGTTATTTCTGATACCGTGTCACACAATAACACCAAACTGCCATATGTCTTCTGACAAATGAACATTATAGCCTTTTTCGATATTGTAGAAATAGCAATAGATGATTGCTTATGAGTCAAAAGATCTTGGTTTTATCCTTGTTTTTTCAGTTTCATGAAATGCAGTGTATGTTATACACAATGAGAACGCTCCCTGGCAGTGATGTGGAGTTGGTTGCTAACGCCATGATATTGAATTGGTGTTTTAATTGTCAAATGGACTATTATATCATCACTACTGAGCACCAGTAATGGAGTGAGACTACTAATGACTACTCTAATATTGTGGGTTATAATAGCATCAGCATCTGCTGTGAGAAGTGGATTTGCTGTTTTCAGGGAGGATGAGACTAATGTGGTATGATTGAAGCTGTAGTTTTACAGCTTCCTTGTGTTCTGTCTGTGCCTGCAGCTGTGGCTAGTTCAGATGATTCAAGGTTAACCTCCAGCTTGCCCAGCTTTTTTTTGTTTGAGACCTTTCAGAGAGAGTAATGTTCATGGCAGTATATGCTGTGGTTGTGGACAAAATTATAGTTACATGTGCAGATTAGCATAAGCATGTGCAGGAGCATGACCTACAGAATGTTCATTATGTATATAAGTCTAGTAAATTACAGTAGCTCCAGCTCTTGCAAACAGAGATAAGCTACTGAGGTGAATTTACATACACCAACAACTCAGGGTTGACTTCTGCTACAGGAAAATTACAGTCATGTGATGGCACTGGCAATATTGCACATAAGTGAAGATGCTCTGTCGATACTTCTCAATATATGTACATATTTTCATTGATATTCCTTTTGATCTCAACTCTGACAGAGCTCAACAGAGCTGACAATGGAATAAAGAAGTAAAATCTCTTATAAAGGCTCCCACCAGGAATGCTGTTATAAATAATTAAACTTATCATATACAGTGGATATAGAAAGTCTACACACACCCCCCGTTAAAATGGCAGGTTTTTGTGATGTAAAAAAATGAAACCAAGATAAATCATGTCAGAACTTTTTCCAAACTCAGTGTAAAATTACAATATATAAAAGTGAAAAACAATCAGAAACATCTTAGGGAAAAATAGGAAAAATAAAAAAAAGTTACAATAACCTGGTTGCATAAGTGTGCACCCACTTTTATAATTGGGGATGTGGGGGTGTGGCTGTGTTCAGAATGAACCAATCACATTCGATCTCATGTTCAAAAGTAATTATGACACAGCTGTCATCAATGAAATTATTTTGATTAACCTCAAATAAAGACCTTGTTTTCTGTAGGATTTCCTTCACATGTTCTTGGTTTCATCCGAGTGCTGAAGCCATGGTCCATAAAGAGCTTACAGAGCATGCATGGTATCTCACTTGTTTAAAGGTATCAATCAGGAGAGGGGTATAAAACAATTTCCAAAACATTAGATGTACTGTGGAACACCCTAAAGGCCATCATCTACAAATAGAGAAAATGGAGCACCACAGTGACATCATCAAGATCAGGAGATCCCTCCAAAATTTACAAAAGGACAAGACAAAAACTTCCCAGGAAGCTGCCAAGAGACCTACGGCAACATTAAAGGAGCTGCAGGAATATCTGACAAGTACTGATTACTCTCTGCATGTGACAACAATCTCTCATATTCTTCACATGTCTGGGCTATGGGGTAGGCTGGCTAGACAGAAGCCCTTTCTCACAAAAAACATCCAAGCTCAACTAAATCACCTCAAACCTTGTGGCAAAATGTGTTATGGTATAATAAAATCCAAAAGGTATAATAATTTCATACCAAAAGGTATGTAAAAAAAATGCACAAATTATCAAGGTGGAAGGAATCCTGAATAGCTACAAATACCAGTTGATTTTATTGCAAAACCTTCAGGTGTGTGCTAGTAAGCTGAAGATGAAAAGGAATTTTACCTTTCAGCATGACAATGACCCAAAGCATACAACCAAATCAACAAAGGAATGGCTTACAAAAAGAAGATCAATGTTTCTGAATGACCCAGCCAGAGCGCAGACCTGAATCCAAGTAAAAATCTGTGGGGAGACCTGAAGCGGGCTGTGCACAGGAGATGCCCTTATAATTTTATGGATCTAGAATGTTTTTGAAACAAAGAGAAAATATTGTCAAGATAAAATAAGTCAAGATGTGCCATGCTGATAGACTCTTAGCCAAAAAGACTGAGTGGTGGAATAAAATCAAAAGGTGCTTCAACAAAGTATTAGTTTAGTGGTGTGCACACTTATGCTAGGTTATTGTAAGTTTTTTATTTTTCTTTTTTCCCTAAAAAAGTTTCTGATTTTTTTTCCACTTAATTTTTATACGTTATAATTTCACATTGAGGGTGGAAAAAGTTCAGACATGATCTATCTTGGTTTCATTTTTTTGCATCACAAAAACCTGCAATTTTAACAGGGTGTGTAGACGTTTTTATATTCACTTTACATTGCTTTACCAAAATTCATTTATGATTTGGTACGTTGTTCTCCAGGAGAGGAATTCTCTGTTTGTACATAACTGAAATGAGACTAAATAGAGAATGGATTACATCTCAGATTTGATCATGACCAGCATGCTTTGGTAGAAAACAGTATTGTAAATCACAGCTATGAAAATCAGTTTATGCCCAAGTATTACCCTTGTTTCAGTGAAATCTCACCTGGATACTGAGGACATGTACCTACGAACTGCTGCAGTCATAGAGAATTTCTTGTGCTTTTCCCCAGGACTCTTATTCACAATGTGCCTCGCTTCTGGCTTGCTCATTAGGGATCTAAACCTATATCTGGATTTCTGTAAAGCTGACAGTTAAAAAAAAATTAATTGAATGTAGCTAAAATAGCTAAAATGCTAATATGCAGCATACTGTAAAGCATTAGCTACAAAGAGAAAAGTAGTGATTTATTTTGTTTTATTAATGTTTCTCTCCGCCAATACGCAGATTGTATTTCATTGCATTTCTTCCCTTTCTGCATCTCAGATAAGGACCGGTTGGACATGGATGAGAATTCTCTGGGACGTTGCTCCATCCGTGACAGGAACAGCAATGGGCAAGTTGCAGATGGCAGCGGTTTAGGGACAGGGGCAGGCACCTTCCAGAGCCTGTGGGAGCGGACAGTGGCATCTGATCCCGGTTTGTTCCAGCTGCACTACATGGACCTGGGCGAGTTCCTGACGGAGAACGGCATGGCCATGCACGGAGCTCAGATCCCCTCCCAGAGCTCACAGTGCCCCTCCACATCCCCTTCTCCCTGCTCTTCCTCTTCCTCATCCTCAGCTTCCGCCGCCTCACCTCCTACGCTGCTTGGCTTGGACCTGCAGGTGCAGCAGAGCATGATGGGAGCTGCCGGCTGCTTGCACAGTGAGTTTGGTTGGTGGGCACATTTTTTGCTGGTGCTAGTTGGGAGACTTTAACTTTGACTTGGGGCTTGCAACAAAAAAAAAGCATGGTTATTTAGACTGTATATAAATAAAAATTTACAATTATTCAGCTAAATTTAGAACAAAGTAATTTCATGATGCAGCAGAATCGACATTGTACAGCAGTCTTGTGAGATATTGATTTTTCCATGCTCATGATTTTCCATTTCAAAATATCGCTAAAAGCGTTTAACCATCCAGAATCCTTACCCTAAAAAAGATAGGCAAACATGTATTGCCGCGATTTCAGGTTTAAGAAGAGTAGATAATAATATTATCAGCTGTGCAGTTGGGAACTGTGGTAATATATATACCGATCAGCCATAACATTAAAACCACTGAAAGGTGAAGTGAATAACATTGATTATCTCCTTACAATAGCACCTGTCAAGGGGTGGGATATATTAGGCAGCAAGTGACCAATCGGTTCTCGAAGTTGATGTGTGAAGCAGGAGAAATGGGCAAGTGTAAGGATCTGAGCAACTCTGACAAGGGCTAAATTGTGATGGCTAGACGACTGGGTCAGAGCATCTCCAAAATGGCAGCTCTTGTGGGGTGTTCCCGGTATGCAGGGGTTAGTACCTACCAAAAGTGGTCTGACAGAGTCATGGGCGCCCAAGGCTCAGTGATGTGCACGGGGAGTGAAGGCTAGCCTGTCTGGTCTGATCCCACAGAAGAGCAACTGTAGCACAAATTGCTGAAAATGTTAATGCTGGCTATGATAGAAAGGTGTCAGAACACACAGAACACACAATGCAGCTTGCTGCGTAGCCTCAGACCGGTCAGAGTGCCGTCCACTACCGAAAGCGCCTACAATGGGCACGTGAGCATAAGAACTGGACCGTGGAGCAATGGAAGAAGGTGGCCTGGTCTGATGAATCATGTTTTCTTTTACATCATGTGGATGGCCAGGTGCATGTGCATCGCTTACCTGGGGAAGAGATGGCACCAGGATGCACTATGGGAAGAAGTAAAGCTTGCAGAGGAAGTATGATGCTTTGGGCAATTTTCTGCTGGGAAACCTTGGGTCCTGGCATTCATGTGGATCTTACTTTGACATGTACCATCTACCTAACAATGGATAAAACCAAGATCTTTTACCATAAGTAGCCATTTCCTACTATTTATACAAAATCAAAAAAGGCTATAAAGTTCATTTGCCAGATGTCATATGACACTTTGGTGTTTATTGTGTGATGTGATATCTGAATTAGAAATAACTTCGGTGTCATCACAGCCACTGCAGATAGGTATGTATCTGCAGAAACATCAGCCTTTATATCCTACTGTAGTGATAACTACCTGAAATATTATTGAAAAGGAAGTATGCTCATTTGTTGTGTGATCCGATTTTAATTGAAAATGTGCCAATGAACTGGAAACAGGAAGTTTGACTGCTCTAGTATGAGTGGATAAGAAAAAAAAAAAACCAGTCCAGGACTGGTAGCTCAGTAAACAGAAGTCTCCGCTTTGATATATGTCTCAGAGCCTGTATTCCATTTCCCTTTGGATCTGTCAGTGTATAAAATCCTGAGGGGGTTTGTGTTATTGGCAGTAGTGAGCCTATGGGGTCTGTATCCAGTTGCAGGATTTGAAATGTTTCAGGGGTTTGTAGGATTTACATACATAAGCATGCAAATATTTAATCTCTATAATATTACTGCAGTTATTATACTGCAGAGTATAAAAGTATTGTTATTAAGATTTCGGTTAATGGGTGTGTGTGTGTGCATGTGTTCGTGTGTGTATGGCCCTTGTTTATCCTGTGTTATAAAGCAGTTAAGATTGGGTTGGGTTTGGAATGTACTGTAAGTAAACTGCTATCAGTCCTCACATGCTAACAGAGGGGACTATACACAAGATAAAAGAGTGCAAAAGAAAGACAGGGAGTGGGATTGGGGGTTAAGAAGAAAAGAGATAGAGAACATTAGTGAGCTGAAAAAGTAATAGAAGAGAATGGAAGGACAAGATGGAACAAAATCAAGCATAAAGAATGACAGGATGTGTGTGTGTGTTAACACTCTTGGTCCATTTGCACATGCTCCGTCACGTGCCAGGACAAAGTGTGGAGCAGAGTGAGGGAAAGGGGGAGGAGATATAGAAAGATAGATAGATAGAGAGAGGGGGGTAGAGGAGGGGTGGGAGGGGTTTAGTTCTGTGTGTGCATGTGTGTGCGTGTGTAACAGTGCAAGAGAACAACTGTACTTCAGAGTAAATGTTTACTCTGAGCGGCGGATAGAGACAGAGACAGACAGAGACAGACAGAGAGAGATTTCAGATGTTCTGTATAGAGAGTCTGGCTTCCGTTCTTTTATTTTATTCTGTTTTTGTATGCTGTGATAGTATTTAATTAGTTTCACCAAATCATTTAGACTTTCGGTTGATAGTTCAAGAGGTCAGTAGATCACACACTTCTAATTGGTATGTTGTGTTTTGTTAGTATTTTAAATAAATGTCTAAGGTCCATGTAGATTAGGTGATATTGATGTGTGTGTGTGTGTGTGTGTGTGTGGGTGGATGTGAGAGAGCAGAGTGAAATACAGAATTGTTGTTCGGTGGTGAAATGTTTGCTGTATTTACCTGCTGACCTCTGGTGGAAATGTAAAGAACAGCAACATGAATTGAAATATTCAATGATGTGATGTGGGCTCTGATGCAAACACACACACACACACACACACACACACATATATACAATATGTCTGTGATATGATGTGTGTCACTTCAGTGAACAGAATATTAAGCTCATCATTGAATTCGCCACAGCCATGACTAAAGTTTATGAGGAGGGTTAAACGGATGACTCTGTACAGAGTTGATACCCGAGTGTAGTTCCTTATTCAAAAGTCAGTATGAATCTTTTTTTTTTTTTCACCAGGAATTAGTGTACTTTAAGCTATAGAAAGCAGTCTATGAGCTGTGGAGAAAAAAATGACAATGAAAAAATATTTAGTGCTCTTTCCTTATAGCAGGCTAAGGAGAGGGTGTTTTAAAGCATCGTGAGGAAATTTTTTGGCTCATGATGCTTGTGAGCTGTTTTTGAATCTTGAGGGCTGTCCTCTTAGAATCATGTTCAGAACTGGCTGCCAGCATTGCAGAAGTTATTTCTGAGAAAACACACAGTCTCTCTTACTGATACTGACAACTTTGGGATATTTGGCTTGGGTACTTTTATTCGAGACCTGGCAGACCGGTCTCGCTTCTCTCAGTCCTGAGTCCCATCATACCCGCGATGTGAGATGGGATGCTAGCCAGATACAGTACTGTGCAAAAGTCTTAAGCAACCTAAATGTTTTAAATAAATTTTGATGTATATTTGTAACATCACCTGTTTTCTGATAAGCATGTCATAGAGGCTGTCTGGGATCTGCAGAGACAGAAATGAGATCAAAGTTAAAATTTTTTTTATAAATTCTCCAAGGTGCTTGAAGGACCCACCACTTCATTTCTTTTCATTTCTTTTACGTAAGAGAATTGATGCAACATCACATATTTGTTTGATTTCATTTTTGCTGCTCTTTTAATCTTTGATATTTAGAGGCATTTCATTTGATTATTTTTGAAAGTATTTTTACATCACAGGTTTTCTTCAGCATATCATTTTTCCTTACACTCAGGGTGAAGAGGCCAATATTCAAAGTCTTTTTGCAGCTATTGTTGGTTTTCCTAATGTAATGAGTGCAATCACCGTTATTCATGTTGCAATAAAGGCATCACAGGAGACTTAGGTGGTTCTTTTTTGTTGAGAGAAGGTATTACATTTACAGCATTTAACAAACACTCTTATCCAGAGTCACTTACAGAAGTGCGATGAAGTCTCCATCAGAAATGTGACTTGAGTTATCCATGATTCCTACATTTTGTCTGATAGATGTGTATTAATCTCTTGCATACACTGAGAGTAATAATAATAAAATAATAAAATAGTCATGTTAATGAGTATCATATTAGTGTCACGGTAATGAACATGGAAGTTCAGGTTCTACGTATAACAGCCGCATATTACAGATACTGCAACACACCACTGTGTCCCCCAAAAAAAGACTGAGGAAAGTGGAAAATACATTTTACATACTTTTTCTATGCCAAAATATTTTGTTAGTTTCAAGAGATTGGAAAGTAAAGCCCCTCTCTTGTGCAACTTTTTAAATTTGTCCTGTGGGACCCCAGTCTCTGAAGCTGACAAACTTCTTCTTCTTCTTCTTCTTCTTCTTCTTCAAAAAAAAAACCTGACCACCACACTACTGTTTAGGATGCATTATACATTCCTAGTGCACGGGATTGTATGTACGTGACTGAATGTTTACAGATTCACACAGTCTATCACTATAAAACTTTTTCCTGTAAAAAACACTAAACAACTGCCATTTAGTTACTGTAATATTAACAGTGTTTTACTTTTGCCAAAATCTACAGTATGGTACTGTTTATAAAAAATACACTGTGAACCTATATTTCATGGTATTTTACAGTTAACTGACATCTTTGAAAATACAACACATAACTGTTTTCTTTCTTTCTTTTTACAGTATTTTACAGTTTTACAAATTACAGTATTTAGTTGAGAGGACTAAACAGTGTTTAATTGTTTAGAGGACTAAACAGTGTGCCTTTGCAATCATGTTAAATGTGTAATAAATCTCATGTGGTTCTTAGAGCATTTTACTTTTTATTTTAATGTAAAGTAACAGAAATTTTGTTTCATCACTGTACGTGTAGGATATTTGCTTGTTAAAAACTGTTGCAAAAAAAAAAATCCCATGTACACATCTTCTCTCTTCTATCACATCATCACAACAACTAAAATCTTTAGTTAATTACAACAACTAATATCTAGCACCAGTATGTCTTAACATACTATACTGAATATAGTGTATTGGCCAGCCTTAAGATATGCCAGTGGTGCAAATCGAAAAAATAAGATCATTAAATTACAAAAACAATGCTCTCTGTCAAAAACAATCCAAATTTAAACAAAGATATATTGATATTCTGAGTACTGTTCCCATAATACCATGACTATTGGTATGTGTGTAAGTGCAAATATTGAAGATGTGATGAGGGGAGGCATGAAACAGTCCAGTCCACTTCTCTCAATCCAGCCTCTGGGTGAGAAAGATAGAGCAAGAGAGTGAGAGACTTGAGACAGAGAGACCTGAGTTTCAAAACAACATCCATCGAATTAATAGAAAACTGTCTTAAATAAAGAAAACTGTGTATAACAGTTGTTTCCTTTTATTATAATAACGAGGATGCTAAGTTAGGTGCATTGCTGTGAATTGTCATAAGTCTCACATTAGCCACTATGATGCTATTTTGCTTCAGCTATCTTATGATGGTCAGAAATATGAACAGCTTTTCAATAACTGATTAACTGAATAACCGACAATTAATTAAAACTGCTCCTTAACAAATAATTAGTAAGATTTAGATGGATAAAGAAATGAAGATCCATCTCGCGTGTGCTGTTTCGGTCAGATGTCTTTTTTTCTTCCCATAATGCATTTGGGTAGTAAATACTGCAAAACACTGTTAAAGATATTTTGGATTGTTAATTGGTGGTAAAGTTCTGTATTTGAGGAAAACATGATAGTTCTGTTAGAGAACCATAGTTTGTACGTAATTTAACAGATTTTCTGTTGTAATAACAGCAGTGTTTTGCATTTAAAAACAACAAGTTAATACTGTTGAAATTCTGCTGTAAATTTACAGCAGTGTGGTTTTACAGTTTTACAGTGTGGTCACAACGGGTTTTAAGATATTTTGTGATTTATATTTACATCAAGAGGAACAATGATTTAAAGATGAACTGTTTGATTGTGATGGAATGTAGTCTGAACTCATGGTTCAGGATCTGAATTTTTCAGTTACTTTAACAGTGTATAAATTAGTGAACAGCAATTGTCTTAACATGTCCCTTACATACTCACACTTTCTGACCTTTCTGTGTCCTTAGGTCCTCCTCAGGGCAGCCTTGAGCCTACTCCATCACCCTCCTGCCCGCCACTCACTGCCCCACCCATGACCAATGCCAATGACATGCTGACGACCTTTGACCCTGACCCCGCTGATGTGGCCCTGTCCAGTGTTCCAGGTCAGGAGGCGTTTGACCCCCGCACACATTGCTTTACTGAAGAGGATCTCAAGCCACAGCCTGTGATCAAAAAGGCCCGTAAGATGCTCGTCCCTGACGGCTTAAAGGTGAAAACACTCACTGTGTTGTGTATGTATTAGCATCACAAAGTTTGATTGGATTAAAGAAAATAACCCACTTAAGTTCATTTTCCACTTTAGCTATAGATCTGCAAATGCACTTAGGGAGCTTTTTTAAGTTATATTCTCAGCAGACAGAGTGTGGTCTTATAAAACTTCATTATCCTGGAAGTGAAGGTGAAACATTCTGTGCCAATGATAACACATTCTCGTGTAGCAATTAAGATCTGTTTTGTGTTTGAGGTGTAATTCACTGCTCTGTTGCACTTGTGGTGTCATTGTATGAGCCGTTGTTCTGGCGCTAAGACCCAACCTGCTGAACCACAGCAGAGCTCTGGAGAGATGCAGCTCAATCTTTATCTCCTTTCTTCTGTGTTTTTAGGAAGGTTAATAACTGTAACTTCACCCACCTCTGTGAAATAGACTGTGACTCCACACATACACACTTCTGTCTGTCTTTCCCTCTCCAAGTCTATTTTTGTCCACCTCTGCTTTGTATCACTTGGTTTTTACATGGATAGTTAGTTAGATGGATGGATCCACTTTATTGATCCATGATGGAAATGCATTCTGAATTCACAGAATTCAGCTTTATAATCATCAGACATTGAAACCCCGTAGATTGCCTCAAAGCAAGGAGTGCTTGTAGTGTTTTGAATGTTTCATGTTATTTCTACTTATCTGCCTTCTTAAATAAAGAAATGGTGTAATAATCTTTTGCTTCTCTGCCTTACTTTTTTGTCTCTGTGTGTACAGGATGAGAAATATTGGAGTCGGCGCTTGAAGAACAACGAGGCAGCTAAGCGCTCACGGGACGCACGGCGAGTGAAAGAGAACCAGATCTCAGTGCGCGCTGCCTTTCTGGAGCGGGAGAACGCTGCACTCCGACAGGAAGTGGCCAACATGCGCAAGGAGCTTGGCCGCTGCCGCAACATCCTCAACAAATACGAGAGCCGCTACGTCGAGCAGTTATGAAGAGGAAAGAAGAGAAAGACGTATACGGATCACTGAGTGTGTTGAGCGACAATGGACATGAGCTGAAGCTCACACAAAGGCACAAAGGAAAAAGAGAAATACATGGACAGAAAGAGTAATGCAGGGAAATGGACAAAAAGCCTGTTTATACTTTCAAGATAAGAAGTTAAACATAGGATAAAATGTTTTTCCATAAAGAAGAGAAATGTATATTTTTATAAATAGAGGCATTCAATATGGGAAGAGGAATTTTTTGAGAATATTTGATGTATTATATATATATATATATATATATATATATATATATATATATATATATATATATATATATATATATATATATATGTATTTCAGGAAGACTATTTCAGGGGAGAGTGAGATTGAGAGAGAATGTAGAAATATTGCTGGTATTTTGAAGCATCTTTAGCTGGTATTTTAAAAAGCACTTACAGGGGGCTGGACAGAACTATAATAGATGAGAGGGGGAAAGTAATATTGGAGTAAAGATTTCATCAAATTGGTGGAATAATAATTTCAGACTGTGAAAGCTAAAGTGTATTTTAAATTTGCAAAAAAATATATAATTTGGGTTTATTCAAGCACTTAATTAATTGTGTACTTTTTTTGCATTTGTGATGAAAGTGTTCAAGCAGATTTTGGAAGAGACGACATTTCCTGAGTTTTGGCACTTTTTTTTTTTTTTTTTTGATTAGCAGTTCTAACAGGAAAGGGCAACTTTTGATGTTTTACTGATATTTGGGACAGACGGTTCTTAAAGAGGAAGACAGAAAGAGAGAGAGAAAATGGAATGGATTGTGATGCTTAATATTGATTCTTCCTTTTTTTTCTTTCTTCGCTCTCTGTTCATTGATTTGAATTATAAATGTGTTGTGAAATGAATCTTCACAAATGTACTCAGTTTCCTTTTTCTTCTATTACTGAAATAGACATCTCCTAGTATCCTTCCTCCCACACAGTTTAACACTACAACATCTGCGATCACCAGAACTGTTGGTGCCACAGTGTTTAAGTCCCTTGCATACTTGAACCCTCTATAGAAATTATCCTTGCTGTGCAAAGCATACGCTTGTATAATACTGATACAAATGACAAGAATTATCCTTACCAGATTGTGTAAAACATACCGTCTGTATTGTATACAGATATTGAGTATATTTTCCAAACAGATTTGCATTTTGGACTGATTGTGCTTTTGTAGGTTGCTTGCATTTGTGTGTGCAGAGCTGTTCCAGGAATCACTGGTTTTACATGTCCATCATTACTGGAATTTTTGGAATTTCAGAGACTGACTGGGAACAGTTACAAATCATGTCCTTGAGTTTTACTAATCTTCATGAGTTCCAGTTTTGAGAATCTCAATATAAATGCATTGACATCACGGCATGGCGCACTTCACTTGTTATAGCACCTTGAATATTTACTTCTCCTTTCTGCTTCTAAATCTCTTGCGTTCTTTAGATCACTTATAAAGTTCTTTGAATTCTTATTGTACTAAATATTACGTTCTCTTGTAATATGATGAACTTTTGTTTTTCGTTTAGCTTTGCTCTGTATTTCTGTTCCTGTAAATGCACAACTCTCTCCTTAATTGTGCATGTTTAGGCCACTTCCTCCTTGATAGCTCTCACCGGCACCAACTGGTGCAAGGTGAATTTGTTTATCTGAAGAGTGCATTATACACCCTCTGAGACACTCATGTAGTTGCCAGTGGTCACCACAAACTGTCGAGGAACTGAACTGCATTTTTTTTTTCTGTTTAGACATTCCACTCAGTCTTTTTCGGTGATGTAGGTGTTTGAGCAGTGCAGCTTTTTTGCTCACCTCTATCTTTTGTGTCCGCAGTGACGATATGATTTCCCTGCAACTTTAGATTCACCTTTAACAGACTCATGAATACAACATGATCATCCTCATCGTCCTTGAGTTATGCATCCCAGTGACCACTTTGCTCTTAGCCAAAGTATTTCAAGGAAATGTCTTTTAATGGAGAACACAAATAAATAATTCTTATTCACAAAGCTTGTTTATTTTCTGTGTCTAACATTTCAGTTACAACTTACAGGTCTTCAAACTATTCATCACATTTCCTAAATTATTAAACGGGATGATCAATTTTTACGATTAAATTTTTTAAATTATTAACATTTTGCAGATTCTGCAAAGCATATATAAACTTATGACCCCAACTGTATACTATACTATGCATGGATTTCTAAAAATACTTGCCTTATTTGCTTTGAATAATTTCATGCAACAACATTAACCACATATCAGGAAAACATGCAGGAAATATCTCAGTCACTCGCACCCCTCTGAAGAGCAGTAATAACTTCTAAACCCTAACAGAGCGAAATCATTCAGTTCTTTATTGTTTGGCAATCAAAGTTGCTATGATTAAATTGTAAGATCAACCATTTGTCATTAAAACAGGGCTTGCATTCTTGCAAACCTTCTAAAGAAT